>NC_091118.1:118759240-119361115 GCF_040183065.1 Periplaneta americana | reverse complement strand
ACCATGCATGATCATCACCGCCCCAGTTACCAATATCATAAACATTAATGAAAAATATGAACTGAGTTACATGAACACAAGTCATCTACAAAACACAACAAAAACAGGAACTCAACAAGAGTAACCACGACCTATTGGTACAGAGACATCATTTTATTTTTACTAACATTTCTAATATTAACCTGGCTATACCTTTGCTACCCCCTTCTACGACTGGCGTTCGATGATACTGGCGTGAAATACAAACAAATCACTTTACTAGGTATGGGAGGGAAGAAAAGTAGTTCATCCATTTACATAAACTAGAAATTATCGCGATTTTGAGTTTGATAATTTTCATTAGGTTTTCCTTTAATCAAAATACAGTATAGTATTAACAATAAGTGTTTTTACTCATGAACTGAGCTATCCATTCGGACATATTCATTATGTAGTGTATATTATACAGTCTTCAGCACATTAGCGTACAATTTAGAGAATGAAGTTAAATGGAAAAATAATCATAATATGGATATTTAAACACATTTTTGAAAATGGTGGCCATTCATTTCGATACAGGCTTCAGTTCTTTTGTGCATATTATCGCACTATAGACTATTGTACCTAATTCCAATTACCAGTTTCCTCCTTCGTACTAGTAACTCATGTGGAAATAATTCTGTACTTAATCTATAAAAGATTACCTGACGTACTGTATATTCAATCTTCACTTCTGCTCGATCCGAAAAGATCATATTAGTTAGATATGCTATCTACTTTCCATCCAAGTAGTTACGATACAGGGTCGTAGAAAGGAAGGAGGTCCTTTTACTTAAGTTATTTTAAACAGTTGTATAATATTACGTAGACGTCCAATTCCAAATAGAAATTAATATTTTCAGAAAAGAGCTAAGACAGCCCAGCCATTAGCCTTTACAGAGAGGCGGGCAGAAGTGGGTGGGGAAAATCGGGATGAGACGTATGCAAACGGACGACAGTACCTGTATATACGAAAATATGATTCAATATTGAAAACTCTTTCGTCACTGAAAAACGAGAATACACTTACGGAACGTACTGTAGGCCTACTCACTAACTCAGTACTGTTTAGTATCACCCTAAGGCAATTTGACTGCATACGCAGCCTTGGTTCTGTGTGGAGGACGATTGGAAGTTTACTAGTGGAGGGGATGGAAGTGAAGTACATTAAAAAACTCAGGTACAATAAAAATTGAAGTAAAAATATAATGATGTGTCTATATACTCACAAAGCCAAAAAACTAAGTTACGGTAGGCATGATATAAAAGGAAATAAGCCCGCAATAAAAACGTCCCGATCTCTAAGCTTTTTCACGTACTTTGTTTCGTTGTTTTAGCTACAGTTTCTGCTAAACTAGGTGGGTTTAATTCTTGGACTGCGAGTAATGGGCCATGACAGGAGAGATATAAGATGTGGCGAATGCAAGAATGTCCTCCCAAATGCAGTAGGCTGTCTGTTTCTACCTAGAGTACTACACACTAAAGCAAATTTACAACTCAGCTCGAAGTCTTTAACCAGGACCTGTTCCGCTTCCAATGTATGTGTTCTTCTCTAAAACTTTGTACCATCGGCCATTTCTCTTAATGCACTATTCCTGTCGCGAATGTAATTTGGTTCGAATTTCTTGTGCATATTTGAAATTTTCACTTCTGCTCTCAGAAACTGAGCATTATAACTGCCGTAATTTAACTCTCAGATGAATGTATTTTTGTCCACTTACAGCGTTATCTTTAAGCTACAGGACGAGGCACTGCTTGATTCCGCATCTCAGGTGACACTGACGCGATCGACCCTAACTAATATCGCGGCACCACGCCGAGGTCGCTTAAAACTGACATTTTGCCTCGCTTCCTCTCGCCCCTTAAGCATATGGTGCAACAGGTTGACATTTTGTTAAGAAGCAACATCTTTTCTCTATCCAACTGTAAATAAATCATCTATAGTATCGGTGCAGTAAGCGTTTCAAATTTTGCACTTTTTGAGACATTCGAAACTCAGTACGTAACTTCTACCCACACTCGGAGAAGGACGTACTCGTAGTTCTAACGTTAAAACATATTATACAGTATAATGGATAAAATACACCGTGTCCCACTTAGAGGGATCGAGAAATAAGTGCTAATTTAAAGTATAAATAATATTTTTATAACATAACTTTTTGTAAAACTTTATGTAAAAACTCTCCGAGTTTCGAAGAACAGTCAGTGCAACTCGATTTGTGCGCCTCGAGCTACTCTGAAGACATTTAAAGGCCCGCTCCCACTAAGCGGAATCGAAACGAAACGAAAAGTCTGCTGCCGCTCGCATCTAGTGGAATCGAACCGATCAGTACTTTTGTGTTTTGTCATACAAAAGAGGATAATTATACACAAGATTTATTAATTTTTCTTCGTTCATATTAAATTGTGATTTTATATACAGTATGTACTACTCCAGCAATAACTTTCAATAGTAAATTAATTAAGCCACCAAGAATGGATATGGTTCATTTGTTTTTTTCAAGAAGGCTTCACGAGAACTTACGATCATACCGGAAACAAGAAATTCTCTTCTGGCAGTGGAATAAATGAATCGTTCCTTGTTGAAAGGAACTAAGTCCACATTTTTGTCAATTTCACTTTTTCATCGATTTGTAATGTAGAAAGCAAGCTGCTTCTGTTGGTGTTGGAACGAACTTATTACTCATGTTCCTTGTGCTTTATTTGAGGTGGCCAATCTTGTCATTCCGTGTTGAAAGGAACTTACTCCTGTAGACAGTGCTTTTCAACACGGAACTACGAAGGTTCCAGGTTGGCGGCCCTGTGCTAACATTGTATTCTGCCTCCAATATTTCGCGGGTTTTATAGTCTGCAGAGACTGATTATTGAATACTAGTTGTTTGTCGCATTAAATGTTCAGATTTGATTATTCTGTACTTGATAACAGTATCAGATAATGGAAGACGGAGTACACGAGGGCGCGAAAAGTAGCGTCAACGTCACTATGAAATATACCTTAGGAATATTTGTTGATGTAAAATATCATTTTTATGTTCAATATTTTAATAAGAATTTTGCATATCGATTCGTTAGGCCACAAATTGACGTTTGTAATAAGTGTGAAGAACTTGAAACAAAAGAAAAATCTCTACACTTATCGCAAAACGTAAAACTAGCAGCACTTAGTAAATTACAAATTCATAAAAGAAGAAGTAAAAAATTGTATTCCAACTTACACTCAATCTCTGAAACCTGTAACTTTGATTAAACACTATGTATAGCATTTGATTACATGCAAAATCTTCCCCTTCCTCATATACCTGTTCAGGAGATTTTCTATCTCAGACAGCTCTGGGTTAATGTTTTTAATATTCATAACCTTAATGACAACAGTTGCAAAGTATACATGTGTCATGAGGGAGAGGCCAAAAAGGTGCCAATGAAGTATGTTATTTCGTTCTGGACAACCTCACTAATGAGTAAAACAAAATGTTAACGAAACTCCATCTTTACTCAGATGGGTGCCCAGCTCAGAATAGAAATCATTCATTCATTCATTCATTCATTCATTCATTCATTCATTCATTCATTCATTCATTCATTCATTCATTCATTCATTCATTCGGCTTTGCATGGGTTTAGTTGAGGATAAAATGTTTGATGAAATAATTAACCGATTCCCTATCAGAGGACATTCCTTTTTGCCCTGTGATATGGATTTTGGAGTGTTCAAGAAAACAATTCAGCAATGTGATAGAGTCTGTACATGTAAAGAATACTGTAACATCATTGCTCATGCAAAACGCAATGTTAGTGTCAAAATAGTAGATATTTATGATGTAAATAAATGATAGCCCACATTTTATAAAAAGACCACGCTCAGTGATGAATCAGCTGGGCGAAATATCCCTCGGAATATGAAGATGACATTTGCTCCTGCATCATTCTCAGAGTTTGTATATTCTGCTGATCACCCTGGTACGATTGTAACTCATCCTTTTATTGAGAGTCCAGTCAGTCACTCTTTCCACCTATCAAACCCTGGCACAAGAAATTGTAATCTTATTATCCAATTACAGAAAACCTATCCTGAAGGACGAGTTACAATCAAAACAAGTAAACTAGACGATGTGAGGAAAGTTTATCGTTATGTCACTACATCAGGGTATAGCAAAGATTTCTATGAAGAAATATTTCAATGGCCAACGGAATAAAAAGAAAACCTACTTTATTGAAAACAGTAATTATTTGAACTGTTGCTTTGTATTTACCCAAGAATAATAATATATTGGTTAATTCAATCAAATAGTATGGATATTTAAAAACCTTTGTTTTATTTTGTGAGTTATTCTCATTACAAAGGTGTATAATTACTGTAAACATTCTATGTATATTGTAAAAATAATGTATGTTATACTTCACCATGCAAGTAACATATTTCATAGTTATTTTTTTTTTCTTAAGACATGTATTACTGGTGATTTACTAAATTCCCAATTTATTTTTATAGGCCAAAATATGTTTACATTCTTATAAATAGAGCATTTCCATGTTGAAAGGAACTAAGTCCAGTTACGTGTTTTGTAGATTAGAAAGATTCTAATGACTGTGCGAATATTTTTATGAGTCTAAATTAATTCTGTATGCTTATATTTTATGTGCACAATATATTTTGGTTTAATCTTCGATAGATTACTCACAAAAGTTTTTTTTTTTTCAATTATCTCAAAACTTTAAAAAGTGGACTTAGTTCCTTTCAACAATAACCGATTCAAATATTCTAGCTCCTGAATTATGTTCTGTTCGAGTCGCTTCGATTCGATTAGACGCGCCGCTTTCTGCTACCTTCCATCTAAATACATTGTGAAGAGAAATTTTGTTCGATTCGATTCTGCTAAGTGGGAGCGGGTCTTTAAAGGTACTCAATCTTCTGCCAAGTGTTCCATAACATTTGTGGGGTGATTAGGTAAGCTGCATTTATAATGCGTTGTCCCAGTTTTTCTACAACGTCAACTGTATCACGTTGGTACACAACACTTGTCACAAAGCCCCAGAGGAAGGTCAATAGGCGTCAAGTCGGTTGACCTAGGTGGCCAGGCAAGGGTTCTCCTCTTCCTATTGGGAAAGTTTGCAATCAAGAAGCTGCTCCGTAGTAATGTGTTGCTGAAAAACCGATTCTAGGAGGAGCTGATTAACAACGAAAGTTGTGCACATGTCCAGATACACATTCCCTGTGACTGTCGCCTCGACGAAGAAGAATGGTCCAATGACGGAATGTTCTACTGAATGGCGCCAGGCTTGTTTCCACGGTAAACGTTAGTGTGCATGCGTATGAGCATGCAACTAATTTTTAACCATTGGTGCATGAACTTGGACAGTTTCTGCATCTTGTCAGATGTAAATCACAACGATATCTTCATCTGATTTCAAATGGTGAGCATTTATTTCTCGATCCCTGTCATACTGGAAACGGTAACTATCAATAAGCTTTATATGAATAACGTTGGAGATCATTCTTCTCGGCTACTAAGTTCTGTATACTTACCCTCATGACCCAACCCAGGACTCTGCAATCTGCCAATGAGACACCAGTCGACATCGCTCTAAGTTCAGATTAACAAAATCCATTTTCCAAAATCACATGATCCAACTCTATATCATAACACGAGTAAAAATTCTTACGAAAACCTGTAAATTAATTATATTAATACCACCAAAATAACTGAATACTGGAACTTCAGGTGCATTTTGTTGGTTCGTGTGAGAGTGGTATTCTAATGTCGAGTTTGCAAGGAAATTTTTTTCACAAGAGCTATAATAGTTCTACGCTTCCAATAAGCAGGGCAGTCATGCAAGCCGTATCTGTTCTGGCGTTGTTTTCCTGAAGGGAATGAGTTGCATTCAAGTGCAAATTGATAATCCTCGCTACACACAGACAGCTGCACGTGTCACATTCGCAATGTGCGCAACATACCGCTGATTGAAGAAAGTCGGCACTGACGAAACCCTCCCCATCGCACAAAAAGTGATGTGGATGTCCAAACACTACATTTCATTTGGCTTCCGCGTGCATCTCATATAACACTTCAAGTATGCCAAGGGTTGGCAGACGTCCTGGATTTCCTACGATTGTCCTGGATTTAATTAGTGTGTCGTGTGTTCTGTATTGAGATATATTTGTCCCGGAATGTGAAATAATGGAAGAAATGCAAGTTTTTTTTCTCATTTATATAAAGTTATCCCTAAAAATTACTTATCAATTTTTTCAACAACCTGTCCAATCTACATTCAATACAGCAGTCAACGCAGCCTGACGCCTATTGTCAGGTTGTATTGAAATAAAAATGATAAAACTATAGTATTATAATAGCCTATATTTATTCTTTATTCACTTTAGAATACTATTCGAGACTAAAAGTAGCTGAATGAGGCTGATATCGGCCGAGAATTAATAATCACTTCTTAAACAAGCTAAGTTCATTGACTTAGCCATGGCTATTGTTACGACTACGGCCTCTCGTTGTCGGAACACCAACGAAACTGGCCACTGTTTGGTAATCTTAATCCAGTTCAGTCTGCAGACTGGCATCACTATGCCTCCTTGCTTACCAATTCCGTTGGTGATCACTAAAGATAGAAACTTATATCACAACATTAGGATATTAGCTTAGTTCAGGCCTGCAGAACTCGTAAGAAGGAGAAATATGACGTCAGCCTCACTCCACTTCTATTGGAGATTTCTTTGCACCTAACCTGTTTTAGATTTTCGAAAACTTTCCTCCTATCATCACCTACGGAAACATAAATTTATAGCATTTAAGTAATGAACCTTGAAAGTCGCTATTAATTTCAATTCAAAATGAACACAACGAGTGACATCCTTAATTTTACAGCATATAAATAAATAATCAATATACAGTTCGTAATAATGAACTTACCCGAAAGTTTGTGCATTCCATAATTCTTAATATGGACTTCGTTGTAATGTAGTTTAATATTGAAATGACGAGTGGATATAAATTCGATGGGACACAGTAAACAACCAAATTCTTTCGTCTTCAACAACAAAATAATCATATTACTATTTCCTTTGGAAGTAGTATCCCTTCAAGAGTTTAGATTTTGCCATGTTCCAGTTCTCTTTAAACTGCAGTACGCGTAGGCCTATTATTTGTTTATTTGTTTGTTTACTTATTTACTTATTTTCTTATTTACTTACTTATTTATTTTCTTATTTACTTATTTATTTACTTAGTCCCGGTGCCGTGGCGTCGTGGTCTAAGGCATCCTGCCTAGGACTCGCGTTACGGAATGCGCGCTGGTTAGAGTCCTCATGGGGGAAGAAATTTTCTCATGAAAGTTCGGCCAGTGTATGGGACCGGTGCCCACCCAGCATCGTGATGCACTTGGGGAGCTACGATAGGTTGCGAAATCCGGTTACGCAAACCAGCTATAACGGCTGGGGGGCTCATCGTGCTAACCACACGATACCTCCATTCTGGTTGGATGATCGTCCACCTCTGCTTCGGCATGTGGCCGTGAGGCCAGCAGCCGGCTGGTAGGTCTTGGCCCTTCATGGGCTGTAGCGCCACGGATTATTATTATTTATTTACTTATTTACAGTATTTATTTACTTATTTACTTATGTACAGTATTTATTTACTTATTTACTTCTGTATTTATTTACTTATTTACTTACTCATTTATTTACTTATTTACTTACTCATTTATTTACTTATTTACTTACTCATTTATTTACTTATTTACTTACTCATTTATTTACTTATCTATCTATCTATCTATCTATCTATCTATCTATCTATCTATCTATCTATCTATCTATCTATCTATCTATCTATCTATCTATCTATCTATCTATCTATCTATCTATCTATCTATCTATCTATCTATCTATCTATCTATCTATCTATCTATCTATCTATCTATCTATCTATCTATCTATCTATCTATCTATCTATCTATCTATCTATCTATCTATCTATCTATCTATCTATCTATCTATCTATCTATCTATCTATCTATCTATCTATCTATCTATCTATCTATCTATCTATCTATCTATCTATCTATCTATCTATCTATCTATCTATCTATCTATCTATCTATCTATCTATCTATCTATCTATCTATCTATCTATCTATCTATCTATCTATCTATCTATCTATCTATCTATCTATCTATCTATCTATCTATCTATCTATCTATCTATCTATCTATCTATCTATCTATCTATCTATCTATCTATCTATCTATCTATCTATCTATCTATCTATCTATCTATCTATCTATCTATCTATCTATCTATCTATCTATCTATCTATCTATCTATCTATCTATCTATCTATCTATCTATCTATCTATCTATCTATCTATCTATCTATCTATCTATCTATCTATCTATCTATCTATCTATCTATCTATCTATCTATCTATCTATCTATCTATCTATCTATCTATCTATCTATCTATCTATCTATCTATCTATCTATCTATCTATCTATCTATCTATCTATCTATCTATCTATCTATCTATCTATCTATCTATCTATCTATCTATCTATCTATCTATCTATCTATCTATCTATCTATCTATCTATCTATCTATCTATCTATCTATCTATCTATCTATCTATCTATCTATCTATCTATCTATCTATCTATCTATCTATCTATCTATCTATCTATCTATCTATCTATCTATCTATCTATCTATCTATCTATCTATCTATCTATCTATCTATCTATCTATCTATCTATCTATCTATCTATCTATCTATCTATCTATCTATCTATCTATCTATCTATCTATCTATCTATCTATCTATCTATCTATCTATCTATCTATCTATCTATCTATCTATCTATCTATCTATCTATCTATCTATCTATCTATCTATCTATCTATCTATCTATCTATCTATCTATCTATCTATCTATCTATCTATCTATCTATCTATCTATCTATCTATGTATGTATTTATTTGGCTGGAGTGCGTTACAATGTTGAATGACAGCATTTACATCCGGTCATATAGCTATCACTTACTTATCAACGTACAATTTATTTATCGTCCTATTATTAGTAAAAGCAGTCAAAACCAGTAATAAAAGTTTTGTAAAAACAGGAATTAAAAATTTATTAATGCACGAAAAATCATAATAAATTCTTCAAATAAAGTAAATGGTTTGTTGCCTGCAAGCAACATTTCGAAATTATTTCTTTTTAGTAGAATACAGAGCACGGAAAGACAAGTCGGGGACTGTACTTAACTTATTTTACACAAAATGTGGATTTAATCGGCTTTACTAGTAATAGGACGATACACATAGGTAGACCTTCTTACATTATTAGCACACATACATTTTAAAATTTATTTTACATGTCTTTTAATTTATTTATTTCCCTCATTCATTTTTCTCTTACATTCTAAAGGATTTTATTATCTGTTCATTTGTAAAATCTTGATAGCGTATTGTATACCTGCCGCCGCGAATGAATGTTAATGCAGCCGAGCGTAACTAGAACGTCATGACCGCGCTGGTAGTAAAGGTGGGTGGGGTAAGAAAGGGGAGTATAGCAGTGCTCTCAGGAGCTACAGTTCTGCAGGCCTGGCTTAGTTGTACATTGACTTCCGTTACGTCATGAATGACGCCAAGCCTGAGATATGGCCAGGTTACAATTTAAATGTGTATCGCAACAACTGAATGAGGATATGCTTCTCGTGCTTAGGTTTCGGCGTTGTGCCAAGGCAATTGGTTTGTTTATATTGCACTGCGAATCGTCGATTGGTTAACCACATAAAGCTACAACCTCCACTATGTTCACTATGTTTATACTACGGCAGAGTTCCCTAACAGATACTCATGCACCTCCATTGCTTGCTAATCTTACTCTCTCTTTTAACAATGAAGACTCTATGCATGCCAAACCTTGTAGTCTCTGTGGGTAAATTCCTATCTTTATTGATCACGTTTCCAGGATCAAGTCAAAATATGTAAAAATATGTAACTTAAAACTTTTAAATAAAAACCTTCTCAAAGTGATTCGCCGACATTTTTTTCTTAGCTGCATAATACAGGGACATCATTTTATTTTTTACTTCAATTTTTATTGTACCTGAGTTTTTTAATGTACTTCACTCCCACCCCTTCTACTAACGAAGTTCCAACTCCACACAGAGCCAAGACCGCAGATAGTAAGCAGTACTGAGTTACTGAGTATAGTACGTTCCAGAAATTTGTTCGCGTTTTCCAGTGACGAAAGAGCTTTCAATATTGAATCACATTTTCGCACAGGTACTGTCCGTTTGCCTACGTCGCATCCAGATTTCCCCCACCTGCTTCTGCTCGCCCCTCTGTAAAAGCTGGGCTGTCTTAGCTCTTTTCTGAAAACATTAATTTCTCTTAGGAATTGGGCGTTTACGTAATATTATACAGCTGTTTAATTTAACTTAAAATGGCTCGTTAAGTACGTAATTAACTGTCACGTGATTTCCTCCCTTTCTACAATCCTGCGGCATAACCACTTGGACGGACAGTAGATAGCATGTCTGAGTAATTTTATATTTTCGGGTCGGGCAGAAGTGAAGATTGATTTTACAGTACGTAGAGTAGGTACAGAATTATTTCAACATGAGTTACTAGTACGAAGGACGAAACTGGCAATTGGAATTAGATGCAATAGTCTATAGTGCGATAATATGCACAAAAGAACTGAAGCCTGTATCGAAATGAACGGCCACCATTTTCAAAATTGTGTTTAAATATTCATATTATGATTATTTTTCAATTTAACTTCTTTCTCTATATTGTACGCTAATGTGCTGTAGACAGTATAATATACACTGCATAATGAATACGTTCGCATGGATAACTCACTTCGTGAGTAAAAACACTTATTCTTAATACAGTACTGTACTTTCATTAAAGAAAAACCTAATGAAAATTATCAAACTCAAAATCGCGATATTTCCTAGTTTACGTAAATGGATGAACTACTTTTCTTCCTTCCTATACCTAGTAGAGTGATTTGTGTTTTACGCCAGTATTATCGAACTCCAGTCTTGGAGGGGGGAGCAAGCGGTGTTTCCGGTTCTCTAAAGGTATAGACAGGTTAATATTAAAAATGTTAGAAAAAATAAAATGATGTTCCTGTAGAATTTGATGTATTGAACGCCAAATAAAATTATACATAGGCCTTGCTAAATAATTTCCATACACATCGAAATAGTTTTATATCGGACGATCATGGCTATGAAAGCATAAGATAGACGACGTCATGCTCTCTCATTGGACCAAAATGCAAAACCGAAGCAGGTGTAAGACATAACTCAAAATTTTGATCCAAGAATATATAATAACTTCATTAAATAAAATCATGATTTGAAATTATTGGACAACAAATTATTTAAAAACAAAATAGTCAAACTGATTAAAACATATCACTATTAGAGCATATTATAAACTCGTTAAAACTACACAGGTAGCATAAAATTTATATTACGTTCAATTACTATCTGTCATTTGTCTTTGTGTATCATCCATTCTATAGTATTCTCCTCACTTTTGTATATTGTTACATATTATAAATCGTACTTTCTTTTTCATCTTTGTGTTGTATCTGCTCCATTTTGTACGTATTGCATTTGTTCTCTTTGTACTATGTTCACTTTTTTTTACATTATGTCGTGGTATTTTATTTGGTATTCAATATTGTAATTAAACTGCACCCGAGCACGAGCTTTTGTTCCTTCGAGTGCCATCATGTACGTAAACAAGTATAATCTGGAGAAAAAATTATAAAAATAATGAATATGAAATAGTATATAGATCCGGGCTGCAGTAATAACAGAAAAGTGATCGTTTCATAATGTTTGAATGACAACTATAAAATACACAATGATCCGTTTGAGATATCAAAAAAGTACAACGTTACTTAAAAGAGGTTAATGTACATAATGCCTGAGTAGTTTGTTGTAATATTATAAGCAGAGAGGATGTAACTTTAGAGTGAGAGGTGTTTAAGACTTCAGCCGCGTTGCGTAGAGGCGCTAGCATGCATGATGGACAAGATGGTAGTCACCCCTCAACAGAGAGCTCAATGCGTCGTATGGTATGCGAAATTTTCGAGTGTTAGGGCTGATTCACAATAAACTGGAAACGGAAACGACGAGAACGAGAAGGGAAATAATGTTAAAATAAATGTATTTCCGTTCTCGTTCTCGTTTCCGTTTCCGGCTTATTGTTGACCATTCTTTACAGTTTTACACAAACCCAGCGACGTTTTTAGACGTCAGTACAATTGTCGATATGCCCTTCACTTCGAGACATTGCTAAAGGCTGGTTCACAATAAACCGAAAAAGGAAACGAGAACGAGAACAGAAATATTGTTAAAATAAATGTATTTAAATGTGTGCATTCACAATTAACTACTGTGAATGTTCACATTTAAATACATTTATTTTAACATTACTTCCGTTCTCGTTGTCGTTTCCGTTCCAGGTTTATTGTGAACCAGCCTTAATTGGTACAACAGCCAGTCAGCCCTGAAGTGAACGTGTGGTGAGGAGTGACCCGTGAGAAAGTCTGCGACCCGTTCTTTTTTACGGAGCAGACTGTTCGTGCTGTCAACTACCTGAATATGCTTGATAAGTTTGTACTCCTTAAATTACGCGAAGATGGAATACTGGACACCATTATCTTAACAGGATGGGGCTGCACTATATTGGGCTCGCATAGTGTAGATCATTTAAACCATTTAACAATCGCTTGTGTGGCCATAGTGTACCCAACCTATGGAATACGAATAGCCCTGATTTAACGCCACTTATACGAGGGTAATCCTGGAAGTAATGCACAAACTTACTTAATTGTCACACATTTTATTTTTTCAATCTACTTAGTTCAGTGATGAGATGATATTAGCTTTCCATCACGGTAGAAGAGCTCGACCTTGATCACGAGCGCATAGTGCATGCATATATAGCGTTCCAACGTAGACATCAGGGATGTACATGCACATGCATCGAATAAAGACAGTAATTATTACAATAACTTGCGTTACTAAATTTCTGACTATATAATAATTATTTAATATACATGCACATATATAAACAAAGCGCAAAGTTAAGGGATTATAAGAATAAAAAGAGAAGAGAAAAAGTTAATTGTTTGTAAACCATTTTCTTCATAAAAGCAGTTGTTTATTCATTAATTAGAAGGATCTAATAGGATCTACCTGCTTGATGTGTGTGTTCTGTAAGTACTTTTGAGGCCATACTCCCCAATCACGATTATGTAATATGTTTTCTAAGGGTGATTTCTAAGATGCACATAACGCGGAAAAGCAAATTTATTAAATTATGCTATTGAAGAGCCATAGTAATTTTTGGAGTCAATCATTTACAGGGACATGTATGAAATTTAAGACTTCCACAATTTCCATCCAAAATTTGTGAAATTTAAATTACACAAAGAGATCTAAAATACTAACATTTGTACAAAATCTGGTGCTATTAGGTCTAATAGTTTTTAAATTATACTTTTTAAATTTATTTTATATTGACGTCATTAAAAAGGCTCCTTGCGTCAAAGTTTTAAATATTTTCAGTTCATATATATTAAAATCTTGAAAATAGTTACGGGAATAAAAATGAATTAGCTTCCACTCCCAGCCAGAAGCTTTTGCTTCATAGGGAGTGCCAACCAAAAGTGTACCATTATTATGATCGTCCGAATAAATTATTATTATTATTATTATTATTATTATTATTATTATTATTATTATTATTATTATTATTTATAAAACAGTTGTATTACTGGTTCTTCTGTATGGTTGTGAAACTTGGACTCTCACTCTGAGAGAGGAACATAGGTTAAGGGTGTTTGAGAATATTTGGGGCTAAGCGGGATGAAGTTACAGGAGAATGGAGAAAGTTACACAACGCAGAACTGCACGCATTGTATTCTTCACCTGACATAATTAGGAACATTAAATCCAGACGTTTGAGATGGGCAGGGCATGTAGCACGTATGGGCGAAACCAGAAATGCATATAAAGTGTTAGTTGGGAGATCGGAGGGAAAAAGACCTTTAGGGAGGCCGAGACGTAGATGGGAGGATAATATTAAAATGGATTTGAGGGAGGTGGGATATGATGATGGAGACTGGATTGGTCTTGCACAGGATAGGGACCGATGGCAGGCTTATGTGGGGGCGGCAATGAACCTTCGGATACGTTAAAAGCCATTTGTAAGTAAGTATTATTATTATTATTATTATTATTATTATTATTATTATTATTATTATTATTATTATTATTATTGAGCTCAGTTTAAATAGGGAGACATAATTAATTTTTAACTTTATGAATTTACCAGTACAGCATGTTTAATCTAAGTGCAATATGAATATTCACCGAAGGAACTTAATATTAATATTTCATAGAAATGCTAATTAAATTTTTTATCAATATTTAATTGACCTCCGTGAGAAGTTTCAGACCGATATGACAATAACTGTTGCGCAAGGAGCTTTATTTTGCAATAAACTACTTCAAATTTTAAATCGAGAAAACAGCATAAAAAAACATTTCTCTCAACTCACGCACCGTATGTTTGGCCAAACTTGATTATATGTTTAGATCATTTTAAACAGTCTCAAATATAATAACGATAATAAAAAAAAAAAAACAAAAATTGTGAATTTTCTTAACTTTTCAGCATTATTTCACCATAGTGTCCCCTTAAATAGTAGTTGCACCTGTGATGTCTTGTCTGAAATCAATTTCTTTCTTCTCCAGAATAATGTCTATATCCGTGTTTGTGTTTTGTTTCGTACCGACGTTTGACATTTTTTACAATATATATATATATATATATATATACTGCATATATATTACTTATTAAACACTGTACTTCACAGCCATGTTCATTAGGCCTATCTAAAAACTGAACTTTCTACTTATCATTAAAATCTTTATTTTAATCTCGCTTGTGATCTGTCACGGTCTGCAACATAAGTTCTGTACAACCTTTATTACTGCTACAGTAGCAGCAGAAAAGCGCCGCGTTTATGGAGAAAGCTTAAAAAAGCTTGCGCTCGGAATTACTAGTAAGCATCGCATCCCTCGCTATCGTACAAAAGAATACCCTTGGAGTGTTATGACTGTTTCCTAACTGTGTGATAGCTGTTGGATGCTTCTTTGAAGTTTAACTCTCAGATGCGTCGGGTCACAGCTGTGTTCAGGTCATTTAATGTTCTAAACGCTTACCCATAGGCCTAAGTGGATGTTTCATGTTTGGGTAAAGGTCAAAGTCAGGTGGAATAATGTCCGGACTATAGCCTAGGTGAGGGTATGTTTCCTACTTGTAATTAGTCAATACGGTCCTTACTGGTTCGGCGATATGCGATCTCTCATTATTGTGGAGATGCAGCACAACTGACTCCAAAAGCTGTAGTCAGTTCTTGCGAATTTTTGGGCGTACATTTACGGGCTATCTATGCACAAGTCATCCATCTGTCTTCAGAAATGTTCTTGACAATAATCTGTGCAGTGAAGTCCGTAGAAGTCACCATACACTTGTCGAAGCAATTCATATAAATTTCCATCGGCGTACATCCAAGTAAAGTTTCCATTTTAATGACGTAACCCGACTCATTTCTCTCGTCAATTTTAATGGCTTATACATAAAATGTTTTAAAGCAATTTACTTGAAGTTGCACAGAATCCTTCGGAATAATTCTCACTATTAACACAATAAATAATAATTCATTCTCATGGAGATGGGAGTTTATGCGCTATGTGTATTACTTCTGGGATCGCCCTCGCCCATGTAGCTTAGGTATATACAGATTGAAGCAGACCTGTGACTGAAGACAAGAGTGACCTTTGAACAGATCACTCCAGGAATACTGCGCGTCACGTGGAGCAATATTACGTCCGCGCGGTATGATCTGTGCTGCATCCACAATATCGGTCGTGTTGAGTGCTAATGTGCTCTTCTATATGTGTATGTACCATAACAGGCAGTAAATTTGAATAGTTTCTTGCACATAATGGTTTAGTTTTCTAACATTTCAAACAGATCACTCTGTAATACAGTCTAATTTTCCAAGTGTCGAATGACATTGTTTTAAGTCGAGCTCTTTAAGTCAATCAATTAATCAATCAATCAAACTTCCCGTCATTCCTGTGTGGACGCAGGCTTCTCAGAAAGCTCCATCTCACTATTTTTTGCGAGTTCCTTAATACCTTGCCATGTTTTGCCTATGCTGCTACTATTGCATGTTTCCATGTTATCTTTGGTCTATCTATTCCTCGACTTCTGTGTGGGTTTCAGTTAAGTGGTGTCCTGGCTATATCGCTGGAGATCGGAGAAGTTTATGCCCAGCCATCCCCACTTTCTCTGCCGAATTTCCAATTTTATTGGTATTTGTTAACTGCTATCTACAGATGTTCATTTGTAATCTACCCCGGCCAGAATATACTTAGTATGTTACGCAAATATCTGTTATTAGAGATAGCAACTGGTTTTTAATGGTTTCTGTTACTTACCAAGTTTCACGACCACAGTGTAACACTGACTTAACTTTGGTATTAAAAATCCTGAATTTTCTATTAATAGTATAAATTTTGCTCTTCTAGATTGGTTCCAACAGGCCAGACGCACAACGAGCCTATTTTATTCTCTCTCTCTCTCGCTCTCTCTCTCTCTCTCTCTCTCTCTCACATCACTGTCCGTACCACCATTGTGATATACGACACTGCCAAGGTAAGTGAATTTCTGTATACTTTCGATTGTGACAATATTTAGGGTTACATTTCCCATTTGTATGGTTCCTATAAGCATCTCTTTGGGTTTAAGTTCTGTAATATTCTCTATTACAATCACATTCAAATTTGAGAATCATCTCGCTACTCTAAGATTTGGGCGTTGTAACACAACTTATTGTTAACTTTGAAAGCTTTCGTCTTCACTTTGTAATACACTCCAGTCGCTTACAGCTGCTCATCGTCGTGAGAAGTGTCGGAACCGTGAAGTAGGCTACACATAACGGGGCATAATTTGTGTAAATTCAACCGACATTCACCAATTCAAATTACTGGAATTTCAATTTCAATACGACTCCATAGCGAAATTAACTTATCCTTAATTAATACAGGCCTACATCCTGCTTCATAGTTACAATATAATTTAATTAGAGAGCTGTGTCTACAAGTCAATTCCAATAACGAATCAAGTAGTGTAACTATTAATAAATATTTGTGTGATAGTAACTCTCTTTACATCGGAAGCAGCAATGAATGGAAACACTCAAGAATGGAGATGACAGCGGAAGATTTCTTCTAATTATTTTGTTGTAGGCCTAATCTGTTAGCGTTATTCTACTAATGAAGCTTAACCATAGTCTTACTTCAAACAATAATACGACGAATGAAACCTTCCGAAAACATATGCATAATTACTTCAGGATGAAAATTAGGAGTACTATTTCAAACAGATTTTTCTCCAGCCTTAATAAGTTAAACAAGTAGCACTTTTCTATATTATATGAAAGGAGAATTTAAATCTGCAACGGTAACATAACAAAACATACTATCATAATTTTAAGCTGGTTATTTGCAACAACTTTTGTATATAACATTTTTAGGAGTGATATTCCATACTTAATTAACACCCTCATACAGAGAGATCCATATAAACCTTTACACAATTTTAATAACTTACAATTTCTGAGCAAAATCTAATAGTAAATATGTACAATTCTTTTTGAGTTACAGAGTAACTGTGAGAGATTCTTCAGAGTAAACGTTGAAAATATCTTCCACCTGCATCCGTACACTGTACTCGTCACACCATATTCTATGACGTTCTCCGAAGTGTATTCCCGTCAATGTTGCTGATTTCATTCTAATGACCTCAAGGAGTTCAGCAAGTGACCACGGTCTATTCTTATATACTCTGTTCTTAAGTTAGGCCCGTAATATGAAGTCTGGAGAGTTTAGGTCAGGTGATCTGGGGGCCACAAATTTTTTGAGATTAGCCAATCATCGAAGAAGCTGGTTATAAATTTCTTCAAATCGCTACATGTATGACATGTTGCGCCACCTTGCTGGAATTAGCCTGTCTCCTGGCTCAATCGGCGCAATGATTTCTTCGATGAGTCATCGAACATCAACAAGTCACAATCTTGATTCATTGTAAATCTGTGTTATCCACTCTCGCTGAGGAACGATACAGTTGTCTCCATCTTTATTTACTCTTTCGATAAAATTGGTGGCTTGGTTGGAACATTGCACACACCGAATTCTCCTAGAAATGATCGTTTTGTTTGTCATTTTACGTTTTCACAACAAAAACACGCTTCCGAATTGAAAACTGCATGTTCGTGTTATGACTGCACAAACTAGAGACTGCGAACTAATTACTAATAGTCAACAATGGATGGAAGGGCCATTAATATAGATTCTCTCAGAGCCACTGAGATAATTAAATTCAATTTCAAGTTTATACTAGTTTCCAGTGGGAAATTATAACTCAATAAATTTGTAAAGATTTATATGGTAAAATATTATAAATAAGTGCTAATAACACCTGATTGTTAAACATACATTATCCGAAATATGGCATAAAATTATTCGGAGTTAAATAAACTACGAAGATTACTGATAAAACTACATCGTTTGCTTAAGGAAAAATTATGAAAACTGTGGAAAGTTTTAAGTTTTTTGCAGGAAGTTTGAAACTAATAATAATAATAATAATAATAATAATAATAATAATAATAATAATAAAAATAATAATAATAATAATAATGCACAATAAAACCCTTGCCCTTGGCTTCAATTTTCATCCTTTTACTCCTAAACGATAATCTATATTATCGACTGGAAATTCGACGATAGTGCTCCAGTGATCTAAAATAACTTGTGTAGTGTGCGTACAATCTATCAAATTTCCGTTCTTATTAATTTGTCATCCATTCCTATGCTTCCCATTTCTGTTAACTGGCCTTTTCTAATTGAAATATGATGAGGATTAGGTTACTTTTATCCTCACAGCCTATAAATTGAGTTGCATTATCTTATGCTTGAGAGAAATATTAGACTACCAGTAGTACGACGTTATGTTTTAAATTCTTCTTGACAATGAAATTTTTCACGTTCAATTTATTTAGAAATCAATATTTTATGCCACACAGTAAAGATATTTCATTTCTCTGTATCTCATACCATTAATAACACGCATACAAATTTTATGACATTTCGATGTCTGGCAGGTAATAAATTATTTTTAGGACATTTATCCTGCGTTTTATTTTTTATGCTTGCTAGTTAGAGTTAAGAACATTACAACGATAGCATCACGGACAACGACAACTGAAAATTCGATCAATCAAATGAAGAACATACGATGACATGAAAGCTGCGAAGGTTTAAACTTACTGCGAGTATTATGGAATGAAATACGATTCATAACTCGCATCACAGATCAGTTCCTTTTGCCACTATGGACCACAAATTCAGCTCAGTAATGTTCAGAAAAGAACGCAAGGAAGCATAGGCCTATGGCGGATATCTGACGAAATCTTAAAAAAATAAGAGGGTTAATGTTGTAATAATTTATGAAGCAAGTTATATCGAATTTTGTGACCTTGCGACTGAAATACACGTAGTTGTGTCCCAGTTGACTGGGAAACGCGGAATCAATGATGTCACTTGGTTCATTGCTGGAAAACAAATTGCGCTTGGATCACGTTTGCTAAAATGGAAATATTAGACATGGAGATGGCACTTGGTTTAACTTTCGCTAGTTAGCAGCACATTGCAGCAGTTGTTTGTACGATATTCGTTAAAGTAGAATAGGCCTGTCTGCAAGTACTGAAGTTATAAACTCAATATTTGAGTTTGAAGTAGTCAATGAAGTTAACAGAATAATTTTTAAGAGATTGAGTATAGAAATGAAAAAGCTAATGTAAGAGTTTTAAATACAAGAGCTATACTTATTATTAGTTTATTATTATTATTATTATTATTATTATTATTATTATTATTATTATTATTATTATTATTATTATAAGTAGTATCCTTGTAAGTTCAATATGTATTAATTATAGGTTCAGGATACTTATAGGTTCAATATGTATTAGTTCTTGCAATGTTTGTATAGAGATTGATGGCGGATTAAGAACTGGAACACATCTAATCCGCCATGACGTGGACAAAGATTAAATAAATAAATAAATAAATAAATAAATAAATAAATAAATAAATAAATAAATGAATGAATGAATGAATGAATGAATGAATGAATGAATGAATGAATGAATGAATGAATGAATGAATAAATAAATAAATAAATAAATAAATAAACAAATAAATAATTAAATAATTAAATAATTAAATAATTAAATAAATAAATAAATAATTAAATAATTAAATAATTAAATAAATAAATAAATAATTAAATAAATAAATAAATAAATGAATAAATAAATGAATAAATAAATAAATAAATAAATGAATAAATAAATAAATGATTAAATAAATAAATAAATAAATGAATAAATAAATGAATAAATAAATAAATAAATAAATAAATAAATGAATAAATAAATAAATGAATAAATAAATAAATGAATAAATAAAAAAATGAATAAATAAATGAATAAATAAATAAATGAATAAATAAATAAATAAATAAATAAATAAATAATTAAATAATTGAATAAATGAATAGATGAATAAATGAATAAATAAATAAATACATAAATAAATACATAAATAAATACATAAATAAATACATAAATAAATAAGTAAATAAGTAAATAAATAAGTAAGTAAGTAAATAAGTAAATGAATAAATGAATGAATGAATAAGTAAATAAATAAATAAATAAAAAATATTTGAGTTTTGGCGCTTGGATCATTATTGCTAATCGTCCAATTTATTAATATATTTTAGTCTTTGGGGTGGGGTAAATGCCCTACCTGCTCCTACCATAAATAACGCCTTTGGTATCCTATTTACCTCCTTTTAATAAATTTGCCCTTGAGAGATTTAACTCATTCACTGAATTCCGGTGTGAAATAAATTTCCAATTAAACTGTAGTTGAAATAGATATCCCTCTGATCCAAGATAACTTCCAAAGAGAGAAAATAATCGTACGTCTGCAATTCTACTCCTTGCTCGCTTTACGCATCATTCCATCACTGTCGAGATTCCAGCCTATGAATGCGGTTTTCATATAGGCTTAACAAACGCCGACGACCTGCAGTGTTATCAGTTTAAATTGAATACCCCGGCCCGCATGAAGGAGCACAACATCGAATACAAAACACGACGTTCAGCGGGTGCTGATGTATCTTATTAAGCAGCATCGAGGGTTGCCTGCATACCGGCGAGGATTACATCGACGTTCTCTTGCGGCGTCCACTAATTCAGAGAGCGAGCAAGAGAGAATGAAATGACGTACACAGTGAGGGAATGGGGTGAAGATTAGACGCGTTCTGGTGACGGACCGGCTTTCACCTCGGACGTCGCCAATCCTTATTAGTGCGTCGACACATGCACACGCCAAGAAAGTCCGCTGCCTGCTTGCTAACTTGGATATTTCACTGCGCCCGCCCATATTTCATGAGATCTCTGACGTCCTACATACGTTTCCACTTTATATGATAAACAAGACTATAAAAACGTATAGCCCGCACTTCAGCCATGCGTTCGACATGTGGAAGCCAAGGAAGTAACATCAAGCACAGGTCTAAGGCACTCCACATCCGTTTATTACCAAGAGCTATACCACACGTACTCAATAAAGTTCCATTTCATACACCTCGAGTTTTTTTTTTAATAAGGCACTGTTCTTTCATTTTACTCGCACTTCTTTGTTATACGTTGTGTTCAAAAAAGAATTTTGACGCAGCAAAAAATATTTTCAAATTTTTACGAAAAGTCAAGTCTTACGTCCTTTATGAAGTAAGCGTTTTGAAAGAAAAACTACATTTACACATTTTATCGAATTATCAGTACTTAATTACCATAGGCAATACCATGAAGGGATCTAAATGCGAGGTTTTTCTACACGCAAACAAAAGCTTTAGGTTAATGCTAAGCGTACTATAGATGAGGGTTGGGAGAGAAGGGGTTGAGTCGCAGTGTGGGTGAAAACTCTTTACATGACTATTAGTGTTGCTGAACACATCTAAGAGCGAGTTGGTGTTTATATTTCAGCTTTTCTGTTGTTTCTTTCACGTCATGAAAGATCAGATAATGTTTTAGTTATTATACTTTATAGATTTATTTATTTCTGTAGTTACAGAACGAGTGTTTCAACCAAAAGTAGGAAGGATAAGAAGCTTAATTGAACCCACTATTTCTAAAGAGCTCTTTGAAAATATTTCTTTTAGGCTTATCGCACAAAACTTGTGCGGCATAGCAAAAGCCATCAACGTTCTACAGACTTCCGAGTGTTGAAATGTGTCATGCTCTACGTACTGCGCAAAACTTAGCTGAGGTAGGCCCTAATTAACGCAGGTGCAAATGATCCTATCCGAACAATTGTAAAAGAAAAACTGAAACAAGTTGTTTCAAATAATCCTAGATACTCTCTATTTTGTGAAATACAAACTTTTCTTAAATAGCAAAAGGACTTCCGATATCACAAAATTACAAGACATCGATTTGAACGTCCACACCTGTGGAGTAATGGTTAGCGCATCTGGCCGCGAAACTAGGTGGCCCGGGTTCGATTCCCGGTCGGGACAAGTTACCTGGTTGAGGTCTTTTCCGGGGTTTTCCCTCAACCCAATTTAAGCAAATGCTGGATAACTTTCGGTGCTGACCCCGGACTCATTTCACCGGCATTATCACTTTCAACTCATTCAGACGCTAAATAACCAAAGCTGTTGATAAAGCGTCGTAAAATAACCTACTACTAAAATCGATTTGAACTACTTCAAATACGCACCGATAACGTCGAGTGATGTGGAAAGATCCTTTTCTCGGTATAAGAAATGTTTGAGTGATAACTGAAGGAGTTTTATGTTTGAAAATTTCAGAATGTACGTAATTGTGTAACAAAATAGACACTTAAAATATTATTCATTGCAGTAATCATGTCAGGTACTGTACTATCTCGTATAGATATTATGTACATATATTCTGTATGATAATCAACATTTACATAGGCATACCTTACATGTTACATTTATATTAATAAACATAAACATTATGGAACTGAGACTCATTGGTCATTGAGTTTCTTATTTTATACACCTACTATATACTTAGCAATGTGTTTACATTTCCTTTCGCTCACTCCCTCCCCACTCCTATGCGCCTGTTGTTCACATTACGTATATAGTAAAGTTGTCGTGTACTGCATGGGTACTATGTAGAAACGTCTTGCCTTGTTAATAAAATTCTCGAGTTACGTAATAGCGACAGAATTTATGTAGAAACTTCATATCCTACAGAGGCACAAATCATAGCTATAACCAAACCACACAACAATTCAACCTACGCAGCACACATCACAAGCTCCAATCATAACCACAGCATCATAGACATTGACATGATAATACTACATATCCAGTCAAAAAATCAGAAGTTAGACAATCTCGAAATAATATGAAATTGGCAAAAATACAAAAACACCAACACAACACATACTGAACACTCAACTCAACTTCAAAACACACACCCTTTTCAACAAAATCATGAAAACACCCCACCACAACAGGAAACCAGAAGATAGCGCGGGACCTCATTAGGCTTCGGACAATGACGGACACCACGTCGAAACTAGTCAGCCAAGTAATTTTTATAATATTAACACAGTAAAGAAGTTGTAACGTTGATCAGTACACTTCACATTCGTTTATTACAAAGTGTTATACTATACGTACTCAAAGTTCCAATTCATAGACCTCGAGTATGTCAGAGGTTTTTTTTTTAATTAAGTCACTATCCTTTCATTTTATTTCTTTGTTATACGTTGTGTTCAAAAAAGGCTTTACCAATAACCAAAAATATATTTAAAAATAGACTTAAGCTCTTACTAATAGACGGTAGTATATTATGCACACTATTTTATTGTTTTACGAGTATAGTCAGTAAGCAGAGAAACATAGTGAATCTCCAATGATTTATAGGCTATTGGTGTGCAGTGTGTTGTAGTAGAAGTGCTGCAATGAGCTTCAAGCAAATTCTGAAAGTTATAGTGACAGAGAAAAGAGATTGATTTACAGTGAAAGGGTGAGTTATAGTGAACGTGCTAAAATAGCTTGCAATTTGGTCTAGGCTATTTGAAGTGTATCAGTGAAGAAATGTGTTGTGTTAGTTTAGTGTGTTGTGTCAGTGAAGTGGGTTGTGTCTGTGAAGTTTTATAGTTTATAGCGGTAGTGCAAAATATTTGAACAGTAAAATATTTTTGAAATGTTAGTGAAATCAGGATAGTGTCAGTGAAATGTGTCGTAGTTCCAGTGCAGTGAGTGAGTTGAGAGTGAAATGAGTGTAGTGCTGAAAGGTACTTGTGCATGTATGAACATATCATACACTGCGACCAAAAAGTATTGACACACTCAATATTTTCCCTATAAGATCTGTAAAAAGGGTAAGTTTAAGAAAATAATAGCCTATTTATTCCTTAATACAATGTAAAACTAAAAATCTTTAACTGAAATTACAACAACAATAACACAAAATAATTGTGTACAAAAGAAAGTCCATTTTCTGATTTCAAAAAAAGTATTGGCAAATTATACTAATACGAATAAAGGTATCTGTAATGTATTTTCATCATCTTGTATGCAAGCCATTAGCACAAATGGCAGCTTCCAGATGTCTCGGCATTGAATGAACCAAATTTCTCGTCGTTTCAGGGGAAATTTCAGATCATACATCCAAGAACCCTCTTAAGCTTTTCTTTATTACATGGACGGCGTTTGATCGTTTCTCTTTCAAGATAATGTTACAAATACTCAATGAGATTCAAATCTCGGTTCTATGGTGAAGTAAGAAGTATTCTGAAGGCATTATAGGCCTAGTATAGTAGCCACTCTCTTGTTTCTATAGCAGTGTGTTTGCAGTCGTTATCATGTTGGAAATGAAAGACTCCATCATGCCGAGCTTGTGCACACTGTTGGACAAAATATCCCGCAACACACAACGAATTTGTACTGATCCATTTCTGCATCAATATAGGCCAGATTTCTAACTCCCGAGGATGCCATGTACCTCCAAACCATAACATGTCCACCTCCATATTTTACTGTTGGAACTATGTGTTGTTGTTGTTATAGTTCTGTGTTAGGTTTTCGTCACACTTTCTTCCGTCCTTCAGAACCGAACAAGTTGAACTTCGACTCGTCTGAGAATATGACAGTGTCCCAGAATTCCAATGGTTTTCCACAATATTCCTTGGCAAACTCAAGACGTTTCTTCTTGTTTATCTAGGAAATATGTTTTTCTTCTTTTTCTGGAAGATCTGCCATGAATATCAGCACTATTCAAGACAGCACTATTCCGTACTGTTTGCACACTTACCGTCTTTTTAGATATTGTTGCGATGTCAGCAGCTAAAGAGAAAATACTTTTTGTAGGTTTCTTTTGGGCTAAACGTATGACGGGTCTTTTCTCTCGATATGTGAGTTTTACATGGGTGACTAGATCTCTGCTTATTTCGTATGGATCCTTGTTCTCTGTGTTTATGTATTAGATCTTACAGCAGAGAAGCTTCTAGAAAGTATTCTACCCATCTGTCTGTAATTTTTTTTTTGGGAGTGCAGTAACACAACTTTATCTCGAACAGAGGATGAATGTTCATATTTCTTCGGTCTCTTGTTAACAGTACCACACCAATCTTACGACTGACTAGAAAACAACCCTTATTGAAGGTACAGAAACACGACCTTGTGTTTAATGCAGTTTAAATGACAGATACGTACGATGGCGTCATTGTCCCAATAATTTTTGATGATTCTAATACTATATTCTAATTTATAGAAAGGTTGTTTATCGTGTCATTCAATAATTTCGTATTTAAAATCGTTTAACTACCTTATCATTGCCCATATATATAAGCTATATTTTCAATTGAACCCAGTACTAGAACAAAATGGGGTGTGTTAATAGTTTTTAGAGCCAATGTATATACCGGTGAGGGTTAAGATACAAATTAGATTTACATTAGATGTTATTTTACTTGATCGTGCTTGATTTAATTTAGGATGCCCCTTGTTAATATTATTATTATTATTATTATTATTATTATTATTATTATTATTAATTGTAATTTATTATTAATTGTCATTATTGAGTGCAATTAGTTACCACTGCCACCGGGTATTTACGCCTTTGCAGTGTGAATACATACATACATACATACATACATACATACATACATCACATAAATTAACCTATCAATCAAAAAAAATACAGCGTGATTGATTGATTATCATAGAAGCTATGACATATTCGTACCCTCTGATCTTTTTCTCTTCTAGCAATGCAGGAGAATTCTTACTTGCGTCACGTGTACAGAAGAGAAGCGTGCGCGTACCATAACCCGACACGGGACTTCAGGGTAGTTAATATCGCTAATTTAATGAAATTATTTTTTTTTACAGGAGCACTTTTCATTAATCGCCGAAATTAAAATTCATCAAATTTTTTCAGAGAGGTGAATCAGTTGTTATTTTTATTTTTACTCTTTTCCGAGCGGAAGTCTATCAAGCATCGATATGTTTACTTATGCCTCCTGTCAAAAATTAATGTAAAATATGGTGCATGTAAAGTTATGAAAATTGTACTCTCAGCTATAAAATGAACTTCTGTTGGAATATCTATGATAAGTTGTTTCAAGGCAATTTTTTACGGAAAAACGATAATTACAATCCATTAAATAAGAAAACTTATGGACTTAACGAGAACAGACTTCACACAGTAAATTATCTCCTAATCCTTTATACATATTTCTCGGCCTTTCTCGGTTTCATAACTTAAATACTCGGTCATAATATAACACGCTAGAAATACCACTCCACACATCATCTCTTTATTCTTCATCTTTCACTGTTGCTACTTCTCGTCACTGGAATTCTCTGCCGCCTGAAGTCAAGGGCTACCGAACTTTAATTTCCTTTAAATGTAAATTAGAAAAATATCTTATGATGAGTTGCCAGACATAACGCGTTGCAAATATTTAATAGAATGTGTTCAACTGTATTTATTTTTATTTTTTATTTTCTTTTTGTTTCTTATTTTTATTGTGTAACCATGTAAATCGTGTTTATTTTTCACACTTAACGCCAATATGTATCCCACTGTGTTGTTTTTTATTATTAATCTATTTTTGTGTACATTTTATTCAATTGTCGGTTTCTGGTTTAATTATGTAAATCCTACTTAATTGTAATCTAATACTAATATGTATACTAATGTGTTTATTTTTATTTTTACTGTGTACATTTTTTATTGAATTATTGGCTTCTGTTTTTATGTGATTCGTATTTGATTCCAACAACATTAATTTGTATTTCACACTACGTTTATTTTTATTTTATGAGGTAAATTTGTATGTAACTACCTCTTTTGATCTCATTATGTACCTAAATTGTATCAGTATGTAATTACTTAATTCTGATCCAGTTTTATTTTCAACTATGTAAGCAAGTTTTATCCTGGTTGAGTGTAAGAGAAGGCCTTACGGTCTTAACTCTGCCAGGTTAAATAAAGCCATTATTATTATTATTATTATTATTATTATTATTATTATTATTATTATTATAATTTGTTTTGAAGAATTACAAAAGTCAAGGTGTCCGATTTCACATGAAACGTCCCATACTGCAGTACATCTCTCTTGACGATACAGGTATGTATCAGAGGAAGAGCAATTGTTGCACAGATCTGAAGTATGATTAATGAAAATATATCTTACTGGTCAGCGATGTATGCAATGAAAGAAGAAAGAAACTGGCCACACTACTACATTATCTCCTGAATTAGTTGCTTCATTAGTGATGCCTTATTGGTGTCACTTATGAGGTTCAAACTTGTCTTAGGATAGTTGACCAAACAACAATCTCAACAGCACGCTTGTAACAGAGTAGTGGTTAAGACTGCTATACATTCGTTTAAGAAACTTGATATCTGCAATCGATACCCACTGTTGATATATTTAACCAACTGATTCTTAATGCAATATTTTCAGTTAAAATTGCTATAATTAGTACATTTTTTTAGACAATTACAATAGTATGATGAACATTTCTCGTTATAAAGTCATTTGCTCACCTACCGGGTAGATTGAGTACGAATGCTCGGTCTCTATAATAATTTATTTCAATAAGTCGACATCTACCAAAAAATCATATACACATTTGTCATTCATAGGTATGATCGGCCATAGAGTCGCCTCCTACTGGTGGAATGAATATAGATAACTCCATTTCATGCAGCTTATCATTTGGCTTGCAATCACTATAGCAGACAGAAGCGAAGGAAAGTGAGAAGCATTAGTCCACGTTATGACTTTCGTGGATTTTCAGCTACTGAAGCTGTACAGAGACAATGTTCCAGATCGAACTGCTAGGAGGTCAGTTGAAAATTATTTGGCATCCGGCAATATTCAGCGCAAACCTGGTAGTGGTATTTCAATGACACAGTAAAATAGAGTTCTAAGAAATCATGTTCACACGGCCGCTGCCACATCCATAGCCACTAGAAAACATTAAAGAAGTGCTGGAATAAATTGCGAAGTAGCCATTATAGAGACATTATTACAGATGGTTTGCGGGACCTTGTCCAGAATCATTGGAATACTGTAAGTAGATAGAGAGATTGTTTCCCGAGATCGGTTAACTCCACGCCAAATATACTGGTAAGAGTTATAAATGCAGAAGGCTATTGTAGTTGTTATTGAGGTTGTGGCTTTCTTTTTTGTTCTTTTTCTTCCAGAACAAGAGGAACCACTCGCTCTTAAGCAACGTTGCCTAGTTGCAATGTTAAGTCTGAGTAGCTGTTCTATGGTTAGTGAAATATTATATCCACCCAGACAAAATTTTGTTTTGAAGTTGTATAATTTTATTCTAGATACCTACTTTTATTCATAACAATAATAATAATAATAATAATAATAATAATAATAATAATAATAATATTACTATTATTATTATTATTATTATTATTATTATCGTTTGCGGAGACAAAGAGGAAGGCAGAAAATAGGAAAGACTGGAGAATGCTGGGTTTGCAGTGAAAGACCTGCCCTTGGGTAGAACACTATGAATGAATGAGTACGAAAAGTTTAAGGACACTCATTCAAAACAAATGTTTCACTTCTGCCCTTATACTTAGCCTATGTGAAACCTTCTGATTTTTATACAGGGACCAAATGCCTGTGAAAAATGAACATTTTTTTTACTGCAAACCCAGTTTCTTGATCGTTGAGACTCTGGATTATAGGCCTATAATAATTTTTCTGTTGTGAAAACTTACTGAAAAATTACATTTTTTGTAGGAAAAAATTAGCTAATTACTCCAGAATGAGAAAGTTATCTACGAATTTAGGATAGAATTAGAAAATATCTCAAGTCATTCTTTCAGAATAATTTGTCACTTCTTGTCCATACTCACTGAATTTTGATCCATTTTCACTTTTTTTTTTTTTCCAAGGAATAAATTTAACCTTGCCACACTTTTAACACACTCCACAACTGTTTACTAAAATGGAGGGAATAAGTTGATTGACAAGTTTTTGCCAACTCCCAATGTTATGATGTAAATGTCAGTGGCGATCCCTAATAAATTTGCCGCGACTCTGAAACTCAAGATAATTTTAGAAACTGGCCATTTTTCCTAAATAAAAGAAAACAAAAATCTGAACTACTATGCATGAACTAGCTGTCGCAAACTTTTAAAATAAAAAGTGATAATTCCACAGGAAACATTTCAGATATGTCTCACTCCATCCCAAAATTCATTGATCTAAGTACACTCATTCTGGACTAATTAATTTTTTCCAATAATAAATGTAATTTTTCAATAAGTTTTCATAACAGAAACATTATTATATAATCCATAATTTGAAATATAGAGAGATTGGGTTTAAAGTACAAACTTCATTTTTCACAGGCATTTGTTTCTTGTATTAAGATCGGAGTTTTCACATATTTGTGTGTAAAGTCAGGAGTGAAACATAACTTTTGAACTTTTGGTAGATATTTAACAACAATAATAATAATAATAATAATAATAATAATCATCATCATCATCATGATAATGGTAATAATATTATTATTATTACTACTAATATTTATTCTGTTGGAATTAAGGCCATAAGGCCTTCTCTTCCACACAATCAGGAATATGTAACTACACATACAGCATACAAGTATTGTAGCCACAAAGAAGATGAGACATACCGGTATCAACTAAGTCGCATGAAAAGTATTATAATGTACACTACTTCACTACAACACTATAAGCGATCGAGTATGCAATAATATACTATAACAATAATGATTGTTCAAACATTTTGACACATCTGTCTCTTCCATTTCCAATTTATGAAACAATTATTATTATTATCGATCGTTACAAATACAAAAATTGTACACAGTCTTGTGAATACTGTAAAGCTTTGGCTATCCTTAACGATCACGGCTGTAGCCTATCCGATGCACTGTCTTAGAGACGCAATTACTTTCATTTTCCCAAAGATACATACAAATCCCAGTGTCATGAAGAAGAACATACTTTAACACAATTTTCGCGTTAGTCATGAACTCTGTTATTTTATCATGCTGCCAATGATAATAATAACAGTAGCCTAATAGCAATGACACGAGATCCCTGCTCTTTCAACTCATATGAAGGAAGGCGCTCTAATGATCATTTCCATTATTAAAATTAATTCTTCTGCGGCTAGTTTGAAATCATGGATTATAAATCCATAACAGGCGTGATAACAACTAACCAACCATGAAGACTTACATGTAGATTTGTTAAGGAAGAGAGAAGTGAAGGTTCTAGATACGGAACTATGTCGAACTTATTTTGCAGTCTAAATAACTGAAATGAGTCCTGTCCAAAATTGTCTTCAAAACGAAGAAGAAATCTTAAAATTGAGCAATGATTTAAGGGGAGAGGATAGTAATTTTTAAAACTTTTTTCTTATTTGGTGTAAAATATTAATTTTTTGTATGTAGACAGCTCATGGCTATAGCAACTCAACAAAATATAAATATTTTGAATAAATTATTTGGGAGGCAGATTTGAAAAAAAAAAATGTACCCAATGCAGGATTTTACTAAACTCGATATATCTAAGCCATTTTTAAAGATAAATTCAAACACTATGTTACAATTTATTTGTAAAAGCACGCTTTACAAACTGTCTGTAACAGAAATTTGATATTAGTTCCTACATTTGTAAAATAAACAATTAAAATTTAATAACATTTTTTTTTATTTTCTTTCTTGCAAACAGAGAGACTTATTTTTAAAATGAAATCAATTAGGGAAATTCCGTTACAGAGAAAAGTTTCCTAGTAGTCTAGAGAATGTGTATTCTAAATTTCATTCATATATCTTTAATAGTTAAAAAATTATATCGATTTTTGTCTGGCTATGTAGCGAAAAAAGTAAAGTTCCAGAAACAGCAATCAAAGGGGGTGTGATTTAATAATCCAGAGCGCAGGAACTTGAAAAATGGCGTCTCAACATCCAATAAGGGCACAGATACCCACACAATGTTATACAATGTATTCCACACACATCACAGAGTATTTTAAAGAAAAATTTGGTTTTGAAAAAAAAATGAAGTTCCGGAAACAACAAACAAAAGGGCGGTGTGATTTAAAAATCCAGAGCGCAGGAAGTTTAAAAATGGCGTCTCAACAACTGATAAGGGCACAAATACCCACAAAATATTATACAATGTATTCTACACATATCACAGAGTATTTTAAGGGAAAAAATTGTTTTTTGAAAATTTACTCATTTTTCACCAAAAAATACCATCCTCTTCCCTTAAATTGTAACTCCATGTCGTTTTCCTTCATCCGCGCTCTTACAGCGCTTAAAAGTTATAAAGAGAGCATCCAGTTTCGTACAGGACCTATCTTCGTATAGTATTGATCTCCAGCCTGTTGCACTGCGGACGAGACAACTCCAGATGGCAGCACGTCCATATACTCCCCTCCCTTACCCCATCCACATAGAGCAAGCGCTTCAAAACACATTCGAAAACGATCAATCATTAATTTAGAACTCAATCAGGGAAATTCAATACTCGCTGCGAGACATTCGTATTCAGGTGTGAAGGCCGGCCGGCTCACAATGAGGGTCAGTTATTAAACCGCAAGCGTTATGACGTCGCTACGTTCAACCGATTATGGCAGACTCCAACTGCAACCTCTATTACGTCCTCAAGTATAGACAGCGGGGCATTTCTAGGTTCATTACACAAGCTCGTTAATGGATGATACTTAAAAAAATTAAAATTAGTTTCCTTGTTCACAAGAGCTAAAGCACGCAGCGTGGAAACCATGGTTGAGGGTTGTGACTGTTCAGAGCTATAGATGGCTACATATCGCGAGTGTTTCATCTTGTTACGCCAAAAGTGAAAGTTTATGGCATGTTTGCCCGATATCATCGAATCCCACATTGTTGCAATCTAACATCAGAACGAAAATATAAAAAATTGAGATAATGGAAATAAAACCTTAAAATATGTGAACATTCTTAATAGAAAAATCATCGGTGTCATAAGATTGAAACATAGTTTAAAATAATATTCTTAAGCTTGACGCAATCACCTTCTTTCAGTATCATCATCATCATCATCATCATCATCAACAACATCATATGAATGAAGACTAATGACTATGATAATTTTTATGCAAAAGTTCTTAGAGCTCTTTCGCTGGGATAAAGGATTTTATTTGAGATGAATAGAAGATATAAATTAATCATAGTGAAGAATCGGTACAACGGAGAAAAATTCTCTCCGGCACCGGGGTTCGAACCCAGGTTTCCAGCTTTGTGTGCTGGCGCTTTATCCTCTAAGCCACATCGGATTCAAGTTCCGTTGCCGGATTGACTCCCTCTCATTTTTAAGTTCTATCTACTCTGTTCTACTTTATTGGCCTACTCACATGTACCGAGTCACAGTATGTGTGACCGTAGACACAATGTCCATTAATTTGCACAGAGGTGCACTCATTACGAGTGACTAAGTGGCCGCGATCCAATGGAATATGGCGCCGTCTTCAATCACAAACTCCATTACACTTTTATCATATTACCGAAGTACATATGGAGTTTTAGTGCAATAATTCTGAGTTTCCATATGGCTAAGAATCGGTAGAACGGAGAAAAACTCTCTCCGGCACCGGGACTCAAACCCGGGTTTCCAGCGGGTGACACGGTACACGAGAGTAGGCCAACAAAGGGAAACACAGTAGGTAGAACTTAAAAATGAGAGAAATTCAATCCTGTATCGGAACTTAAATCTAGTGTGGCTTAGTGGATAAAATGCCAGCACGTAAAGCTGGAAACCCGCGTTCGAGTTCTGGTGCCGGAGAGAAGTTTTTCTCCTTTCTACAGATTCTTCACTATATGGGAACGCAGAATTACTGCACTGAACCTCCATATGCACTTCGGTACATCATGGTAATATAATAAAATATTATAATAAATTAATCAGTTGCCGTACGTATTTCCAGTACATTATCTATTACTCTCTGCCAACGATGGGATAGTTTTTCGTTTCCGTCTCTGAAGAAATCTCCTGGCTTGGAGTTAAGAAAGTGAAGCCAAGTTTGTAAAGCAAACTTGTTTATCAAAGAAGTTCTCCTGAAGATTGTTGGACAGAGCTCGGAAAACTGAGGGTGCAAAACCGGAAGAATATGGGGATATGAAATCACCTGCCAATCAAGCTCCTGGATAACTCCTTTCGTCACGTTAGCGGAGTGCTAGCGTGCATTATTGTGTTTCATCAGCACTTTATGCAGTTTTCCCAGTCGTTTTTCTTCAATTGCGGCTACAAGGCATCTAAGTCGTTGGCAATAAATGTTAGCAGTTATGGTTACATTCCTGAAAAAAAACTTCGTAGTCCATGACGCCTTCTTTATCCCACCAGACGTATAACATCATCTTCTGTGGATGGAAACTAACTTTTGTACGGGATGTTGTTTATTGAAACGACAACCATTTTCTTGTAGTGCTTTCTCCAATGGCAGTCTCCTCTTACATGACACACTCCTGTGTTTGCTCCTCTATTAAACTCAAACAGAAGAACACGTCGAAAGTGTTCGTTTTTTTTTTCCCCCCCACTTTACACTCCTTCTTCTTTAGCCCACAATAGCAGGAACTTTCTTCTAATGCGTTAAACTCAAGATGTGTTTACAAGCACAACACTCCAAACAAGAAATGACAAATAACAAATGATAAACGATCTCCTAACAACGCAGTGTTGTGATGGCGAACTAAAACGCTACTAACTTACGCATCAGCCTAATATATAACAAGAAAATTATGAAAGAAGGTAGAAAATGAATAAGGAAAATATGGAAAATATAGGCCTATATACGTGTGATAATCGGAGATTAATCAAAGGATTTAATTTTGAGAATGGATATGAAAATGCAGGCAGTATGATAAATATATATGCTTTGAAAAAAATAAGTACGTGCCACAACAGTCCATAAAGGGCCATGGCCGATTAGCAGGCTGCCGGCATTACGTTCACATGGGCCATCAGATATGTACTATCATCAAACTAGAATGGAAGTATAGCGTGTTTAGCACGATGATCCCCCCCCCTCTTCGTTATAGCTACTTTCCGTAACCGGATTTCGCTACCTATCCTAGCTCCCGAAATTCATCACTATACTGTGTGGGCACCTGTCCCATACACTGGTCGAAATCTCATGAGAAAATCACTGTATTATTAAGACTCGAATCGGCGCGCATTAAGTAACATGAACACAAGGCAAGATCCTTAGTCCACGACGCTACGGCTGTTATCAAATTGAAATTAGTGAGAGGATAAACAAAGATTTAACAGCAGTATCACAATTAAATGTTGTTTTGTGGGATCGGAACATAAGTTATAATATTTTTATATAATTATAACAAGTACAGTAACATAGAAGGGAGTTAAAATCAAGAACAAAATCAAGACTCTAATCGACAGATATGGATATCCATGGCCGTTCTCAAGGAATTTCTACAAAACTAAGAAATATATGGATCATCTGAGGAAACGAAAAGGAAGGCAGAAAATAAGAAAGATTGGAGAAAGCTGGGTTTGCAGTGAGAGACCTGCCCTTCGGCAGAACACTAAATGAATGAATAGGATAAGAGACCATGTGATTAGAAAATATGATAATGTTCGAAATTCAATAATCGACTTCACAGAAACAAACACTGAAAATAATACGGACACGTAAAACTGATGACAAAAGGCAGAGTTCAAAAGAGAATACTAGAAAAACAGTGGAACGACCCAAAGCTACATGCATTTAACAATGCCATTTTAAGCACCATGGAAAATGGAGACTGAAGTAACAGAATAACGTCGGAAAACAATAACAGAAGATTAAGTGGGCGCAGGATGATGTTATAAAGATTGTAACAATTGATAAATAACAATTATATCACTAAAATAATAATAATAATAATAATAATAATAATAATAATAATAATAATAATAATAATAATAATAATACGCCATCGGCGTAGTTCAGTCGGCTGGGGGGCTTGCCTCCCGATGCGGAGTTGTGCTCGGGCGTGAGTTCGATTCTCGCTTGGGCTGATTACCTGGTTGGATTTTTATCGAGGTAGTAAGGCGAATGTCAGGTACTCTACGGCGAAACCTCGGCCTCACCTCGCCCAATATCATCTCACTATCACCAATCCGATCGACTCTAAATAACCCAGTAGTTGATACAGCGTCATTAAATAACCCAATAATAATAATAATAATAATAATAATAATAATAATAATAATACGCCATCGGCGTAGCTCAGTCGGCTGAGGTGCTTGCCTCCCGATGCGGAGTTGTGCTCAGGCGTGAGTTCGATTCCCGCTTGGGCTGATTACCTGGTTGGAGTTTTATGGAGGTTAGTAAGGCGAATGTCAGGTACTCTATGGGGAAACCTCGGCCTCACCTCGCCAAATATCATCTCACTATCACCAATCCGATCGACTCTATTTAACTCAATAGTTGATACAGCGTCATTAAATAACCCAATAATAATAATAATAATAATAATAATAATAATAATAATAATAATAATAATAATAATAATTGCCCGAACTCTCCTCCTTTAGTACCTTCTATGGTCTACTCCAACAACTATATACTAAATTTTAAAAACTAATACCAGTGAAAGAATGGTACTATGAATGTGTTTACGGAAAGGCGTATGTCACTGATAAATAATTAATAAAAAATACAATTATTTCAATGCTAAATAATAATAAAAATAATAATAAAATAATAATAATAATAATAATAATAATAATAATAATAATAATATCTTGGAGCAACAGTATCAAATATAAATGACACTCGGGAAGAAATTAAACGCAGAATAAACATGGGAAATGCCTGTTATTATTCGGTTGAGAAGCTTTTGTAATCTAGTCTGCTGTCAAAAAATTTGAAAGTTATAATTTATAAAACAGTTATATTACCGGTTGTTCGGTATGGTTGTGAAACTTGGACTCTTACTTTGAGAGAGGATAAGAGATTTAGGGTGTTCGAGAATAAGTTTCTTAGGAAAACATTTGGGGTTAAGAGGGATGAAGTTACAGAAGGGAGGAAGTTACACAACACAGAACTGCACGCATTGTATTCTTCACCCGCCATAATTAGGAATATTAAATCCAGACGTTTGAGATGGGCAGGGCGTGTAGCATTTATGGGCGAATCCAGAAATGCATATAGAGTGTTAGTTGGGAGGCCGGGGGGATAAATACCTTTCGGGAGGCCGAGACGTAGATGGGAGGATAATATTAAAATGGATTTGAGGGAGTGGGATATGATGGTAAGGATTGGATTAATCTTGCTCAGGATAGGGACCGATGGCGGGCTTATGTGAGAGCGGCAATGAACCTCTGGGTTCCTTAAAAGCCGTAAGTACAATTATTATTATTATTATTATTATTATTATTATTATTATTATTATTATTATTATTATTATTTCCCTTATTTAAAATGGAGGCCAGAAAGCAATAGATATTAAATTGGGAGGCGGAATGGAAAATAATAAAATGTAGACCAGGGCCCTATTCCACAAATGTTTGGTCTAATACATTGCAAGTGCATTGCAATGTTTCATTGTTCTGTTCCACGTAGGTATTAGTCAGTCTGTTGTAATTTGTACAATTTTCCTACAACTGAAGGAATGCTAATAACGTCAAATACCGGTGAACTTTACGTGTAATTCAAGGGAATATTTGACTGAAATATGTAGTCTAATAGTAATAAAAGTGAGAATATCCGTGCGTACAAAGGAAGAATAAATTTCCAGTCTGCACTCGAGTATAATGAACGTTTTAGGTTAAGGGCCCAGGTCGATGGCATTTAAGTGTGTTTAAATGCGACAGGCTCATGTCAGCAGATTTACTGGCATGTAAAAGAACTCTTGCGGAACAAAATTCCGGCACACCGGCGACGCTGATATAACCTCTGCAGTTGCGAGGGTCGGTAAATAAACCATAATTTAATCTTAAGCCTGATTGTCAAATAGAGCCTTGAACAACCAATGTTTATTTTCGACAAGTTTGTGAAATACGAATCTTGGAGAATAGTTGTAATAAAATTCCGTCAGTCATTCCCTGATTCGCCAGAGGCTTCTAACGCAATCATTTACAATTATTTACTGAAGAAATTCCGTACAATTGGATTAGTATTTGGATAAGAAACGAACATGTGTGAAGTGTGTTATCACTGAGGAGATCTTAGATGTAAATGAAAGTATCTCACAAAAAGCTACCATCAGCACCGTTTTAGTTCAATACAAATAAATTCCATTTTGGATCACAGGGAATCGAATCCGGTTTACCAGTGTGGAAAGCCAACGGTTTAGTCGTTTGGTCAATGGGTCGCCCTAATTGAAATGAATTCTGGTAAATAATGAGATTAGAATAATTATCAGAATTTCAAGAAAATAATACTAATGTACGTTATAAATCTGATCATTTCCTGAAACAGGTTCAACACATTTAAACAAAGCAGTAATTTCTTACATTTGTTAATATTTGTTGCTTTCTTCATTCTTGTTTTTTTTTACATATACAAATTTACCTAAACGCGTTGTACCGCTATACATAAATTGTAGGCGAGCACATCAGTATCAACCCATTTCTGCAATTATTTTCTTTACTTCACGCAAATATAAGACACATGGATCAATAATAATAATCGAAGTGAAGCTAGTTAGATCAACACTACGACCAGATTTCGCGGACGCAAGGAGTAATTTAAGATAAATACGCAAAACAATATAAAATTAGTAATTTATATCCGTCTTAGTATAATTTTTAGTCTGAGGGTCTCGTGTACAAAGATCGTTTAGCATGAACTGTCTAGAACCAATTTTTAATGCATGGGAAACTACTCAGAAAATGAATGTGAGGCAACAACGGCAGAATTTCTCTTAGCATGTCTGCAACTTTTACGTGTTGCAGATGTAAATTCTGGAAAACTTTTTAATGCCTGCGAAATCAGTGAAGAAAATAAGGTGATGAAATAAAAATAAAAAAGCACAGCAGTAAGTAGATAAAAGTCTTTTTATGCTAAAAAAAAGGTAAATAAGTCCATCTTGTGTGTTATTTTTTGTCATCGTTTTCTGAAGAAAATTTAATGCATGCCTGAACCCGCCTTTACAAACATACCCACATTTTACGTCCGGAAATAATCAACGCGGAAAAGTTCATACAAATAAACTGAACCACTCCTATTCCTTCTGTCCTGAAATATATGTATTTATTTCCATACAGTAAATTCATTCATCAACACATTTATATTTTCACTCTTATTGAATATCAATAAAGATGTTACGTATTTAAGCAGTAACCGTAAAAGAGACTATTTATTCCTTTAAACATTCTGAAATTTTTAATCTTATAAAAAAAGAATCAAAAGGTTAGCTGAACAATGATCTCAATATACCTAATTGCAGTGCTGGATTTTAGGTCTAGGAAATCTAGTTAAATTTGATTTCAAAACACTTGTTGGTAAATCATTTTTTAAGTTTATTCTTGAACACTTTGTCGAAGTCGATAGTCGCGATCGCGGCGAGAGAAAAAGGAAAGTGTGCACTGCACACTATATCACGTTATTAATACTATGAAACTGCTTGTATAAACAAGAATGCATTGTTGGAAACCAAACTGAATGTTTTTCTTATTTGTCGCTATGAATAGTAACAACTCTCAGTTACATTTCCATTATATATCATCAACAATACTATTTGATCACTTTGCAGTATGTGCAATATATATAATTCCTAAGAAAATTTTATTCCGCAAAGAGATGTAGTTTATTTTTCAATTTACGTTATACTTTCTGTCAAAGTAAGAAATACTCGTAATAATTATACCACCCAACAAAATCAAGGCTTATAAATAAACCACAGCCTGACTTTCACAAATCAATTTTGTTTCAACAATGAATAAGTTTTAATATGTTTCTTTGCAAAGAGTCTGATGTGCTTCGTCAGATCGACTTTGATGACATCATCAATGCTTTTTCTGTGAAGAAATTGCGAAGGAAATCTTTATAATTCCCAAGTAAGATGTATGTATTTTGATCCCAGTAATTTTCTTTGTGAATTGTAACATTTCATTTAAAAATAATTTAAACTAAACATGATCTATATAATATCTGCTTATAAATTGTTTGTGGGAGTTGAGGACGTTAAATTTTAGTACTGTCTAGGGACGACACTATACGTAAATCCGACCCTGCCTAATTGTACTCTGAGAATATACATTTTTATGGTTCCTTAGGGTTAGTGTAAAATGCAAAATGACGGAAAAATGCCCATGTTTTAGCGGTTTACGTCTTCATAAATATTCACAGCTAAATATTTCTTAAGGGGACACTCAACTTAAAAATTGGAGAAAAAGTGTCATAGAAATGAAAAATTAAATTTCTACACTAATTTACGTGACAGAACTAAATCAATACGCAGAATTCTTCCCCTATTCATCGAGAAGTCACAGTCAAATGCACAAAGCCAAAAAATAAAAAATAATTAAAAGTGATATTTCAATTAATGATTGATTAAAAATTGAAATATTTTTTTATTTTGAAAAGTATTGGATCTAATGAGCTGAGATTTTGCATGTTACTTTCCATGTGTATATTAAACTTTTTCTCCAAATTTGAAAAAGACTGGTCAAATAGGAAAAAAGTTCAAAATATAGTTGAGTGTCCCTTTAATGCATGCAAATATTGTGAATTTTAAAATCGTACCGTATCTTCAGTCGGGTCAAAATAATTGATCAAGTAAAAAGTTTCTCTTATTTATTTCGTAATTTCGCATCAATGTTACTCTGATATGTATTTGCTGATTGCTGCAGTGTGGCTACAATACTCGGCAGTAGGAGTTGTAATTCTCCAGCTTGAACAATATATAATGGAAAGAACAGATTTTTAATGTAAACGTTTGTTGAAATATTATTATTTTTGATTAAAATGGACCTACCATTTTATTCCGATCTTTCGACGCTTAAAGAATAAAGTTCAATTAAACTTATTCTTTTTTTAATTATTTCATGCCAGTATACAATTTCTCACAGTTAAACATATGTTACAAAAACTCTGGGCATATCGGATTTAATTAAAGAAAATGCTATTTGATATAGTATTCCTTATTCTTTTTCACATTGTAACTAGAAAAAAACTTACTTCAAGGAAGCTTTTTATCATCTCAAAATTGATTTACACTTACCAATCATGCGCTCACATTCAGCAGGGCATGCAATAGCAGCACTTACCTGCAAAGAGAAAAGATATAACAATTATAAATTGCAACTTAAATCGTGCTGAAATTAAAACTATGTAGCCTACTATAATACGCAAAGATTAGGCTTCCAAAAGATTTCGCATTACGCAGATCTCAAAGGCCTAATTTGTCTCACTAATGTCGATTCTAAAATCTCTGAAGTACATTATGAGTAAACTCGAAATCTTTCATGTCTTCTGTATAATCTTATTGGGAATTATTGTAATGGCGAAAGCACGTGATTTAAAACACAGGATGTACTTCAAACTAATTTTTTTGCGAGATCGTTCATATTTGTTTGGTATCCGCACAAAACCAATCCACGGAAAGTCTAAAATTCCACATTCAGTATTCCCAACCTAACACACATAACAATTTACATCTTCTTACCGCTTAAGTGACATATTGATTTTACTGCTTTAAGCTTTTAACATATTATTTTTAGAGACGTTCAATATAGTAATAATTATAAATTGGAAACTTACCACTGCAATTTCACCTAAATTGCACTGTTAATTATTGTTTTTAAATATTTGCAAAAGTTAAGTAAACTCTACAACTCCACTAAAGTTACTGCATTCGTGATGCAAGTAACATTAAGGAAGCTGTGAAAAAATCAACAAGATTCCAGACTCATCATGGCGGCTACTTTGAACGAAGGAGATGTGGATCTTGAAGTTGAAGAGGCTTGGGAACAAGGCTATGCTTCTCTGATTCAAAAAAGTTTCACAATAGAAAAAACTGGTGGTGGTGCTCCAGTGAATCTGAATAACTGCACAAATGTAACAATTAATTTCAATGTGCAGAATTAGATGTCAAAGATATTTTCCATTTGTAAACATCTCCTTGACCGGCAAAATTAAACTTGCCGATGTTATTACTGCAATATGTTATATAAATAATATTGTGACAGCTGCAACGGGGTTCGAACACGCGTCCGACAGGGCGCGCGGCAGACGAAACGCTGGTACGGGGAGCGTCTGGATGCTGAGAGGGTAGAGGGGCGGTGTACTACTGCGACGCGCGAGGGGAGGCTGCGCGCGCAGCTGCTACGTGCGGAGTGAAGGGGGGAACGGACCCTCCCGAATCTTCTAGAGCAGTCCGTCGAAGTGGAGATATCCAGATAATTCGAGAGGACACCCGTAGAAATTTCTCGTAACTATGGTTTAGCTATAAAATAAGAAACGCGAGCGAACTTGAGCAGTTTCAGTTTATTCAGCCATTCAGTAAGTAAGCCAGAGCAAGCAAGCCACTCTTGTATACCGGAGTTCCACTTGAGTGTGCGTCCGCAACTGTGTCAGCATCCGAAGGCCTGAGTTCGAGTGCAGTGGACCGCAGTTGGAGGGACCTGAGTTCGAGTACAGTGGACTGTCTCTGAAGGTCTGTGGTTCGAGATACTGTGAACTCGAGTGACTGAGCTAGAAGAACTGTGAACTGAGAACTGACAGTTCTGATTTGTAAATAGTGCTTTGTGAATATTAGTTAAGATTAACAGTTCATTGTTGTTCGTAATAGTCCAAGTAAAATTGTCATTGTCGTCTGTGGAGTGCACTAACGGATTCTGTGTTACTGTGTGGAGAGCAAATCCTATTGTTGAGATAATAAAATTACATTGTTGAGTTGAAATAAATTTACAATATTGTTAAAACATTTAAATGAAAAATAAATCATTACATAACCTTACCGTTTGTTTAAAGTTCGCATTTATAGACTGGGGGGGGGGGGAAGACAGTCGTATATCACGGCCTGCTGGAGTATAGTAAACACAGAAAATATTTTAAAGCAACAATGTTGAAGATAGATATTTTTGTTTTGCAAATTTGCCATCATTGAACAGAAACCAAGATGGAGATTTCATTGCAAATAATTAGAAATTCCTCTTTCAGGTATGTAATAAACTATCTTCGCACAAAATAATGTACGATACACGAGCGGTATGTTTTCTTTCAATTCTCGGAAATTAAAAAAGCTCAACTACGTTTCGCTTTTTCAAACTTTTCCTCGAACATGAAATTTCAACATACCGCTCTTGTAACGCATATTACTATTTCCTCTAAGAGGCAAAGAAAACATATGAATTAATTCTTGAAACACATGACTCTCATAGAACACAAAATAAAGTTTTAGTGAAAACAGTCGAAATAGGTATAGTACCTCATCAATAAAATCAATACCTGGAACACCCAGCTATTGGTCTTAAATATCTGTATCATGGATAATTTATACAAATAATCCAGAAAAAACTATTTTCGAAATTAATTTTTATTAGTCAATGCAAGGTAGAGGTGCAGTCTTTCACCAAACATTTTATTATTGATCAAATGCTTAGAGAGAAGTTTTTACACATCTGGGGGCCACCGGCGTGGCTACGTCGGTTAAGGTCCTTGCGTGCCGATCTGAAGTTACGCTCGGACGCGGGTTCGATCCCCGCTTGGGCTGATTACCTGGTTGGGTTTATTCCGAGGCTTTCCCCAAAAGTAAGGTGAATGCCAGGTAATCTATGGCGAAACCTCGGCCTCATCTCGCCAAATACAATCTCGCTGTCCCCAATTCATCGATGCTAAATAACACAGTAGTTGATATAGCGTCGTTAAATAACCGACTAAAAACACATCTGGGAATGAGAATATCCAGTCCTTATTACGTGTAAGTGAAAAATGGACACAAAACGTTGTATGGATTACAAGATCGAAATCCCATTATGAATTTCGAAAATTTTGCCCTGCCAATAAATATGTTTAATACCGGTACCAGAATGGTTAAATGTATAATTTTATAGATAAATTTCATATATCTGTTATTCAGCAAATATTACTACGTGAAATACAATAAAATATAACACTAGCGATATATTATTTATATTAAAATTGAGTGCTGCAAAAAGTAAAGAAAGAAAATGACAAACTAAGGAATTATATATTATCGGAAAATCTGCACTATATTCCCTGTTATTAATAAAGTTATCTTAACAAGCAATATGGTGCAACAACAAAAATATCATAGTTTCTCAAAGCAATAGCAATTACGAAACAATTAAAGTACTTTTTGATTAAAATAAATGTGTTCTGTAAGTTATACAGTACCAAAATTAATAAGTAATAGTTGCTGATTTACTGTAAGTTTGTTCTAGAAACTATTACTTGTTTTCAAAATAATATTCTTGAAGAAAACTTATTTATACTAAAGTCGTTTCTTCTAATTTACTCAACTAGTCTCAAAAGAAAAAGGAACTCACAGTTCTGTAAACCGACAGCGGAGTTTTATACTCTACATTCCAGCGAAACTTCGGTAATAACGTGGAAAACAGCAAGTATCCCTAACAAAAGCGAAAATTCTGTTTTAAGATATGTCGAAAGCGTAAAGAACTTAAGTTATTGAGACGATCGAAGTTATAGAAAGTATACAGGGATATTTTTGTCACTCAAACAGAATGGAATGTAAACAGATTTTCAATGTTGTTATTGAAATAAAAGTCAAATGTCATGAGATTTCTAGTGTTTTCATATAGATACAAGCGCAATTGCGGAAAAAATAGACGTTCTACAATATGGTGATACATGGCTATTTTGTGATTTAATGTTTTAGAAGAAAAATTCACTCCAGCGCCGGGAATCGAACCCGGGTCCTTTTCTACGTACCAAGCGCTCTGACCACTTAGCTACGCCGAATTAAATCCACAGCACCGGATCGAATTCTCCTCCTGCCATGTTTCCCTTTGTGGCCTGACTCCTAAAATATTAAATGTCAATATTACAGGTAAATTCTGTAGGACAAATTAATATATCTATAATATTCTATTTTATGATGTTTATTTCTTCGATTTATTACTTCAAGCATTGAACTGCTTTTTCTCTGGTAGCTCCTACGTTCTAACCATTATTTCCAATATCTTGCTATGGGCCTATTTCTTTCCCTGCATTATTATATTGCGGTATTCTTTCCGATAGTGTACCTTTCCCATTCCCTGTACATTGTCACACAATAGGTTTCCGAGTTCATTATTTCTTTGCAAACAATTGAAATGCCAGATTGGGATTTTATCCTCCTCTCTTTTTTATTATTAACGGAGAAAAATTCGCTCCGGAGCCGAGGATCGAACCCGGGACCCCCCATTTCTATGCATTGGGTGCTCTAACCACTGAGCTACGCCGTAGTTCAATCCAGATCACCGGATGGAATCTTTCTTCTTCGGTTCTTTCCCTTAGTGAAAAGAACTGGGAGTCCCGGGTTCGATCCTCGGCGCCGGAGCGAAATTTTCTCCGAATAAAAATGGTAACCATAACAGATAATTCTGTTTACATAGACTCTCCTCTTCTGTTATCCCTATCACGCATCTCAAAAATCGCATTTCCTCTGCTTCAAGTCTACATTCATATTAGTTTCAAAAGAATATTTTTCTGTTAAGTGTGAGAGACATGTTACTGTTATAGTTTTACAGTATTTGAATGCAGCTTATTTCAGTTATTTTCGAAATTTATTTTATTAACACCACACATACGATTAGAACTAACAACGACTGATATTTTCGGTTTTATATAAATTATATTAAATAATTTATATGTTTCAATTTATTAATGGATTTGATAATGTCATTCCATTAATTAAATACAAATGCTAACTTTATACTAACTAGTTTGAAAACCGTGCCTATTTTGCATTTGCATATTTCACATACCTTTATTGTATGATTTTTTTTACTTTTGAAATAGTGATCCAATATTCTCCACATAGGCCAAAGGAAAAATATGTACATCTTATTTCATTAAAACTGCGCTAAAATTTAATTCGCTAGTCCCTATTATACACTAACGTAATAGTCGAGACAAATAACAAAATTAGTGCCTGCAGAAACAATTCTCGTAACAAGTTTTTAGGTAACACGTAAGAGTTCCGTTCGTTTATAAAGTTGCAAATTATATAAACGTTCATGTTATGATTCGTAAGTACGCCTAAAATAAGCAATCTAATAAGTCGCCTAAATGGAGTAAATTAATAAGCATTGAAATAAATAGGAAGATGAGTTTTCATTTTCAGCTATACCCACACGATTCGACACAATCCCAACATTTGACTTAATTTTAATTTATAAATAAAATTGTACGCTTTAAGTAGTTACATGTAATTTCTCCGTAATTTTAATTAAATAAAGTGAAGTGAATTTTAAAATGTATTACCGGTATATTCAGATTCCTCCCTTTTAATTCTGATTTTTTTTATCTTCCGTTAGTGGCTCAATTACGTATAACAAATGGCTTCCAAACTAATAGAAAATGAGGCTCACTTATCAAGTTCTCCGCTATATATGCATTATAATGTACTATGTTACAACCTCTCGCATTCAAGACTCTGATAAAATTCGCAAAGAAAAGTGAAATAATTCTACATAATATTAATTGATTTCTCTTTTCATAACCTTAACTTTCTTTGATGCTATTTGCATGAATACAATATGGGTAAACCCGTATTTTTTTTTATTTCATTCTGGTTAGTAATTTCATGATCCAAAAGAGAATATCCTCATATTTTTCTCATATGTTGCATCTCTACTTTTGTGAATAGAAGCTGATTCGACTTATTGCTAGCCCAAGCTATATTTCCATAGAGTATTAATGGTCTTGCTGAGTAAGGTTTTGTATAAGATTTTGTATTATAGAGGTTTTAAAAATCAAGTTTCCTAAGTCCCATAATCTTAAAATATTAGATATTATCATGAACATGCCATTTTCCTTCAACGTGCAGCATTTTAAACCCTACATAATTAAAAGCATTAACTTCTTGTGGAATAGAATTATTAACAAAAATTTCATTTCTGACATGCTGTTCTCTAGAGTAAGCCACACTAATCTTCGATGACATTGTGATCTCTAATATTCAATCATTTATTTCATATAAATAATGAAGAGGAGTGGATAGAGGTAGAGAAACGAAGAGTTTGTAGCCATGTTTTAAACCAATTTTTTTTATCCATTTGGTTCTTAATTTTTGTTCCAATCCTTATAGAAAGGTGATTCATATTTTAGAAGTTACTGTAAAGTATATCTCTTCTTAAACAAAATGAGCTCTGAATGGAAAATACTAGTAATGTTACACATGTTCTTGTAAAAACTGGAAAAATTAATCAAATATCAATGGGTTTATATTGATCCTCGATGATGTCATTTATGTTCATCATATTCACCAATGTTTTCTAACAATTACTTCATAATATTATGTACGCCCACTGATTTTTTATTAATTTTTCTTCCTCCTGTACATTTATTTTGTATATTGTCACATAGGAGGTTAAAGAAAAACAACGACGATATAGACTACTTAATAAACGTTGATATTATTATTATTATTATTATTATTATTATTATTATTATTATTATTATTATTATTATTATTAAAAAGACTTTCTACTGCAACTTCATGGAAAGTTTGAACTGTATTCTTAACGTATTCTATAATTATAACTGCAATATATTGTGACAGCGACGTGAGATTCGAACTCACGACCAGCGTCCAGCGAGAGAGAGCATATCGCGCGGGCTTCATGAAGCATGAGGGACGGCGCGCGGCGGAGAGGGGAAAGGCCCACGCGACGAGGGGAGAGTGCACGCGCAACTGCTGCATGCGGAGTAAGGGGGAATGGACCTTCCCGACCCTTCCAGAAGTGCGTCGAAGTGGAGATATCCAGATAATTCTCTACACACCTGTAGAAATTTCTCGCAACTATGATTTTGCTATAAAAGAAGAAGCGCCAGCGAACTCGAGCAGTTTTTCAGTTATTCAGTCAGTGAGTAAGCCAGAGCAAGCAAGCCAGTCAAGCAAACCGGAGTTCGACTCGAGTGTGCGTCCGCATCTGCGTCAGCATCCGAAGGCCTGAGTTCGAGTGCAGTGGACCGCAGTTGGAGGGACCTGAGTTCGAGTGCAGTGGACCGCAGTTGGAGGGACCCGAGTTCGAGTACAGTGAACTGTCTCTGAAGGTCTGTGGTTCGAGATACTATGAACTCGAGTGACTGAGATAGAAGAACTGTGAACTGAGAACTGATAGTTCTGATTTGTAAATAGTGCTTTGTAAATATTAGTTAAGATTAACAGTTCATTGTTGTTCGTACTAGTCCAAGTAAATTGTCATTGTCGTCGGTGGAGTTTTATAACGAATATTGTGTTGAGTGAAAATCCAATTGTTGACGAGAGCGTTTAAGGCGAATTGTAGAAAGGAATTATTGTTGGAAGAATAAAACCCTGTTGTGAGTTAAATAAAGTTACAATATACTACAAGCAGTAGCAGAAATTCAAAAGGAGAATAGCAATGGCAAAGAAAGCTTTTAATAGAAATAGAAGCATTTTCTGCGGACCTCTGGTAAACCAAAGAAGAGACTAGTTGTGCGGAGTGTAGCATTGTATGGGGCAGAAAAGTGGATATTACAAGAAGTGAAGAGAAACAACTAGAAGCATTTGAAATGTGGATATGGAGAAGAATGGAGCATGTGAATTGGACAGACAGAATAAGAAATAAAGCAGTTTTGGAAAGAGTGGGTGGAGAAAGAATGATGCTGAAACTGATGACGAAGCGAAAATAGAATTGTTTGGGTCACTGGCTGAAAAGATACTGCCTACTGAAGAATGCACTGGAAGGAATGATGAACGGGAGAAGAGTTCGTGGCAGAAGAAGGTATCAGATGATAGACGACATTAAGATACATGGATCATATGCGGAGACAAAATGGAAGGCAGACAATAGGAAAGATTGAGAGTATTGGGTTTGCATTGAAAGAGATGTTCTTGGGCAGAACACTATGAATGAATGAATGAATTAATTAATGACTGCAATTGTTTACGTTTTTCTTTTTCAGCCGGTCGATTTAACCTATATATTATTTTCTTGTTACTAGAGTTCGGATTTGACTACGTAATAATAATAATAATAATAATAATAATAATAATAATAATAATAATAATAATAATAATAATAATAATAATCCGTGGCGCCACAGCCCTTAAAGTTATACTCCAAATTAAAAAGTGAAACGCCTAAGTTTACTACTGACCCGCTAAACAAACGTGTTGTAAAGTTGCGACGCAATCACGGAGCACTGTTGAATCACAATCACAGCTAACATATTCTTGGTTACATAAAAGTCCCTGTCGTCTATATCATATGCAGAAAAATGCAGAAACACTATTGCCAGTATTGACACCTTTATATTAAAATGTAATTCTTTGGTGAGTTGCTTTACACAATTTTATGTATAGGTTAATAAGTAACCTATAAAAAAAGGAAAATGAATGTCTAGATTTTGCTAGGAAATATTTCAAGTGGTTGCTGGCATTGACCTAGGGTGGAACTGTCCAGAGAGTTGCCGTGGTTTCCAACAGGTTGCAGCATCCTACAAGAACGTTACGGAAATCGATACCTGCTCACGGCATAAAGTCGCAACACGCGACATGAACTTCCATCATCTTTGCATACGTCGCCATTTTATGTCAAATATCAGCATTCCAAGTTAATAGGCATACTAGTGCTGCATTTTCTAGACTCTTTTCTTCCATTTACCTTGCCTCTATCTGTCTGCCTGCCTCTTCTCTATCTGTAGCTCTCCATCCATATATTTATCCACCTACCTTCCCAACTACCTATCAACTACATTCGCTCTAATGTTTCTATTTTCTATTACAATAACATACGTTTGCATTCACCCCTATTTTTTCGATTATATCATCTGCCCTACTCCTTCAGATTTATTTAATCTATTTTAATATTCTACTTATCTGTTCCAATCATCTGTCTGAAATATTTCATTTTTTATCCATTTCATGCATTTCTTCCATTCTATCCGATCTCTTCCATTTACCAGAAAAAATAACACATTTATTCCATGCTACCCGACGTTTCAACTTTCTAATACCTAGTCCATTACATTTGTGTCCTCTTTGCATCTGATATATTATTATATTCTGTTTCACTTTCAGTTTGTTTTACCTACATCTTATATTTAATCGTGTCTAATTTATTTCATCTCCGCTATTGTGCATTATTTATTTATTATATTTCTTTCTTTAATTCTATTTAATCCACCCATCTGATCTATTACTTCTACATTTCATGAATCAATCCTGGTACTTTTTCTGATCATTTCGACCTATCTTCTCTATTCCAGTTACATATCCAAATCCATCTACTGTATTTCCTTTGCTTTATTCAGGTATTCCATTCGATCTGATTTGATTAATTTATATGCTACAGTTACTTTTTTCTGTTCTAAAAAGTTTGGAACTTTTTTTATGTATAAGTATTATTACCTGCCTTATCTCTATATATTATATTCTCCTATTTAACCATCCATATATGTACACATACCTATATGGAGTCTGCCCTTCCTAACTTCACTATTTGTCTTGTATATTTTCTCACATAAATTATCTGTCTGGTTGTCTCTCTACTTATGTTTTATATGCTGTCTTTCCTAATGGTGATTGATTTGTCTTTAAATATTAATTGTAATTTTATTTTACTTACAGATGATATTTTTCTCTTGTCAACAAATAGACATATAATTGATTTAAGTCTTGACGAATAATTTTTTTAAAGAGATTATCTAGTGTTTCGTGGTCAATGGATTCACAATCAACGTTTTTTTTAAATTAAAACATGTACCTCCTTATGAGTATTTAACTTGTGTTAATATTTTAGGTACGTGTATCCATTGATAAAAAAAATAGCATGGGCAGAACCTATAGATCATCATCAACATTTCAGGGCTTAAGCCATTTAGGCTCGTTCCGGTCTCATAGATTTCAATTAAAAAGTTGCATCCATCTCTTCTTTGGCCTACGAACACTTCTTCTACCCTCTGGATTATAATCTAAAATAATTTTTGGTATTCGGCCTGGTTTCATACTCTGAACATGCTCCTTCCAATTGTTCCTATATTGCTCTATTTTATCCATCAGTTTAAAAATATTTAATTCATTCCTGATATCTTCACTTTTTCTTTTATCCAAAAGTGTGCAACCGGCTACACAACATAAAAACCTCATTTCAGCTGCTTCTATAGTTTTTTCTTCTTTCTTGGTTAAAGTCCAAAATTCACTACTATACAGCAATATAGGCACAGCTATAACCTTATAGAATTTTAGTTTGGTTTCTCTTCTAGTGTATTTCAGGGATCTCTTTATTGTGCCACATATAAAATTAAATTTACTAAGTTTATTGAAAAGATCTTCCTTCTTAAAATAGGAGATATTACAGCCTAGATAGTTAAAATTATTTACTTGCTCAATAGGTTTCCCATCCAAAATAATTTTTGCTCGTAAGGTATCTGGCCCTTTAAAAGCTAAAACTTTAGTTTTCTTTGTAGATATATTAAGATTATAACTTCTAAGAATAATACTTAGTTGAAATGTGGCCTTCTGTAAATCATTTTCTGAGCTAGAAATTAGAACCTGGTCGTCAGCAAAAAGTAACGTATCTAATATTTGTTCTTGTATTTTAAAATGTGAATCTAAATTTGTCTGCTAATGAAATATGGCATCGTCAATATAAACATTAATGAGGGAAGGCGAAAGTGGACATCCCTGTCTTACACCTCTATTTATGGTTGCCATTATATCATGTTTATGTTTCGTTCCAGTTTCAACCAATATCTTGTTTTCTACATACAAACTTCTTATTACAATTATTAAATATTGAGGTACTCCTTTCTGTTTCATGATATTCCATAATTTATTTCTATTAACTTTATCAAAGGTCTTTTCATGGTCTACAAACAGTATAAAAGTTGGTATATTATATTCTCTATGTTTCTCAAATATCTGGTTAATAGTAAAAATACAATCGGAACAGGATCTGCCTTTCCTAAATCCATTTTGGGGTTCTAGGATAATATTTTCCATTATTACATTAAAACGAGATTTTAGTATCGATGCATAAATTTTATAACAAATCCTCAAAACACTTATACCCCTGTAATTTTCACAGTTTTGACGGTCTCCGTTTTTATAAACTGAATAAATTTTTGCCATTCTCCATTCTTCTGGGATATGACCAGATTTCCAACACATGTTTAACAAATCTAAAAGACGATATTTTAATTGAATTGATGCATATTTAATTAATTCATTATTAATATTATCAACACCAGGAGTTTTCTTATTCTTAATATTATTAATAGTGGTTTCTAATTCTTCAAAGGAAATTGGATCTACATTTTCATCTATTAATGTCGAAACTATTTCTTCATCTGTTTCTTCTGTCCAGAGATCTTTAAAATAGGATGTCCATTCTTCTTGTGGTATTAAGTTTAGTTTCAGGTTGTCTCTAGTCTGGTTATTTAGGTGTTTTAAAATCTTATAAACTTTGTCTTGTCGACCATGTACATCGTGTTCAATGTCGCTGATATATTTTTCCCACGAGGTTCTTTTTATTTTACATACTTCTCGGCGTACAATGGCGCTTATTCAATTAAATTTTCATCCGTTTTCACATTCAAGTATTTTAGATATGCATCTTTCTTATCTTTGACAAGTTTTGCTATATCGTCATTCCAGACTTTTAATCTTTTTTTTATTGTAATTTTTATTTCTTGTACCAAGTGACTCCGAGGCAGCCTGCAATATTGTACCTTTTAATTCTTCCCATTCTTCATTAATATTTCTACTAAAAGGTTTTTGTTTTAAATATAAATTTAATCGTTGCTGATATAGAACTCTAGTAGAATCGTCTTGTAGTAGGTGTACCTTAAAGGTTTCAATATTAGTTATACCTGTCACCTTTCTTGTTTTATTTCTTTTCCATTTAGCTGGAATTGCTATCTTGGTAATTAGAAGATAGTGATCTGAACCAATATCACAGCCTCTATATACCCTTGTATCAAGTATTAGATTAGAGCAGTTCTCGTTAGTTATAGTGTAATCTATTATGCTTCTTTGACCTCTTGCACACCAGGTATATTTATGTATGTTTCGGTGAGGAAAGAATGTATTTGTTATGCTCAAGTTATTAAAATTACAGAAATCTATTAGAAGTTTTTCATTTTTGTTCTGCGTTATTTCTCCGTGTTTACCCATTACAACCTATAGATTAAGTCAATATTATATTTTGTAAATTTATTTATTTAGTTAGGCATCTGAAGGAATCAGTACCTACGAATTGCTTAAAGTTTCCTTATTATGTTTTTATAACAGTATAATAATCTGTAACATATTTACATAGGATAATTCTAATATCATACATTCGTCCTTTCGTTCTTAGCAGGCATACTGCAAAAAAAGGCTTTGCGAATCATATCGATCATACAGTGCCTATTGTGAACTACTGTTTGATAGTAAAAACAATTTAACAGTGAGAAAATAATAGACAGTAAATTTATTTCTCTATTCGCAAAAGCATGATTATTCAGTTATTCAGCTAGGTACAATTATTCAATAGTTCCGTCAATAAATAAATAAAACAAAACCGTTACAATTGAATTAATTAATTACCCCCATGATACTCAATCTGTTAACTACCAATAATTCCAAGATGCTGAACATAGCTGGTTATTTTGAATCCATTTTATAGTTGTTTAGTCGACTGTCCGAAGACAGGTCTGGACCTCACAAGAGACACCAAGACACCACTTATGAGGCAACTAGGCCAGGACATAATGGGGTAGAGTGGCTAGTTTCTTTCCCTTCATTTTATGGTATTTTTAATGTTTTCCCCTAATACTTCTGTAGTGTTTTAAGTGATTTTGTGCATTACTTTTTGTGTGTATTATATTTCTCCCCACACCTTCTAAGCTGAGGTCCATGTCTTTAGTAAAGATAGATTGATTGAAATATTACAAAATGAAAAATAAAACTTGAAGATAATTATGCAACTCTTCACCCACTGAGAGTCGCATAATGATAGGTACAAATATTTGAAGAAAATACATAATATAAATTGTAAAATGACTTACGGGGAAGGGCTGATCTAGGGACGAGTGAGTTGCCTGCTTGATACCTGGGTACGCAGCGAGTTTTAGTGTAGTTAGACGCATTCCCAAATCCACATCGGCTAACAAGCAAACATTCTGATGGAGCCAGATAAAAAATGTATTTTTTCTTCTTCCACCATGTTAATAATGTCAAAAGAAATTCTTATACAAATTTTGGCCACTCGACTGCAATTACGAGGGCATCCAGAAAGTGATTTTCCCTGGGGCCGTTTACAGACAAAAAGCACAATTGCATGGGAAAATTTATTGAAACAGATACAGAATTGTTGCCCTGTTTTTCAATATATCCCCCACTGGAATTGAGACATTTGTCACACCCTGGGATCAATTTTTGTTTCCTTGTGTCATAGAAGTAAGAAGCCTGGGATCGGAACCAGCGTTTGACAGCCATCTGCACCTATTATCCCATGATAATATGACAAATGTCTCAATTCCGTGGGGAATATGTTGGAAAATAGCTCAACAATTGCTGCGTCTGTTCCAATAAATGTTTCCAATGAAATTGTGTTATCTTTCTGTTAACGGCTCCTTGCGCACTTATCTTTTGTAATTGCGGTCGAATAGCCAAAATTTGTATAAGCACTTCTTTTGACATTATTAACATGGTGAAAGAAAAAAATAACATTTTTATCTGTCCCCATCAGAATGTTTGCTTATAAGTGCAATAGATCTTGAAAGGTCACAGTGCTGGGTCGTAGTGTCCCGTCCTTAAGTAGGGAATTCCATTCGATAAATGCTGCGATTTCAAGAAGTGCTGCAATTCAAATAACCTCTTATAATACAAATACACATTAGGATGAATCCGCCAATGTAAGTACCTATAGGTTACGCATTCCATTTGATCAATGATGTGGAAAAAGCTTTACTTGGGACAGGAATGAACAAAGAAATAGCTCGCGAATCAATTACGAGTGGTATCGATGCAACACCCATAATGGGCAATTTTGTAATTGTTTTTACAATTTTCTCGAATGACAGGCAGAAAAACATTGCACATTATAAACAAATGAAGATGAGTCCGATAATATAATAATATGACGCAATACATTTGATCAAAATAGTAGTAGAAGGCAGAAGCATAACCTGGGCCATGAGTGAACAAATGATGTACTTAACGAATGCATCGCGGGAGGAAATGACGCAACTGCCATAAGGGATAATGTTGTTATTTTGTTACAATTTTTCTCGTGTAGTACATAGAAAAACTTTCCACTTTAAAACAATGACGAAAAATTGTGTGTAAAACATTTATCACAAATTCGTTGGGTTTTTGGATTCAATACTGAAAATAATGGTATAGTAATAATTGTATGATCTGGCTTTGTTTCACTCCCAGAGGGTCCGGCACTGTCCCGCGCAGCAGGTCAATATGTTGGGTTTGTGGGCGATTGGTGGGATATTGACCTTACATTTTATTATACGGCCATTAAGAGCTCTCTTTTGCATTATGAAACAAATTGTTGGCTGAATAATTGCAGACGCTCGAGGCTCATTCGTAACATTTCGAACTCTAACATTCTGAGTCACAGCGTGATGTGGTTTATTCGATCCCTGACATTCCTATAATTTTTTTGTCAATAGAGTGGCTGTAGGCACGGCTTTCAAACCAGCTCCATTATCGTAATTGCATCTAACCAGCCGCAAGATTCTTGTTACAAAAATTATCCCCTACTGTAGCTGAAATAGTAGTGATTCTAAAATATAGTGGACTCGGTTCGATTACCGGTGAATGATTAGAATGGTAAACCCGGACGCAAGAGATTTTAATACTGAAAACAAAACTGACAATAGAGGACAATAAAGGGGTCAAAGTATTTCTACTACTTTACTGTATTTCTTACTGCTTCAGTGAAAAATATATTTTATCACGAAATAACTGAAATGCTATTTTAATTTTTGGTCCTACAGAATATATCTTCTATGGACCAAAAACTAATCTTTACGTAGATTCTTCGCCCAACAGTGCATATTACTGTGAAATCCCGGCCACCACGTCACTCAATTGAGTGCACTCCTTGTATAATGGCAGTTGACTTAATATTTGTCAATACATACGTCGAACTTGGAGTCAGGCCACAAAAAGGAAAACACTGGAAAAGAGGGATTTGATCCAGTGCTGTAGATTGAACTTCGGCGTAGCTCAGTGGATAGGGCGCTTGGTACGTAGAACCAAGGACTCGGGTTCGATCCTCGGCGCCGGAGCGAATTTTTTTCCTCTAATAACCATGGTTTAATTGTAACTACCGTAGTATACCCGTTCATTCTCTAGCCTCCTTCAGTCCTTACCTTCGTGATCACTTTTAACATCTAGTGAATGAAATTATTCGTATATTATAGTATAAAATAATATAAATTCATTCTTTGCAGTTTCTCCCCCCTCCATAAACAGCAATTAATTCTAACATTCTTACGTTCAGGCTATCGATTGCTTTTAATCTTAAAAGGCTATATGCGTTCTTAGGCTTCAACTGAGAATGTAATCAGATTTCGGCCTTTGATATTTCACCGTGTCCTGGAAATTGACATACCCCAAAGTTTCGGAACTACATACAGGTTCCATGGTCAGGATAAATATGTAAGACCAGAGAGATCGCATCTTGAAATCTGAATTTTTGTGAATAGCTATATAGATGAAGATGACTAGTTGAAGTACGTATTTTTATACAGGGACATCATTTTATTTTTACTTCAATTTTTATTGTACCTGAGTTTTTTAATGTATTTCACTCCCATCCCTGCTACTAGCGAATTTCCACCCAAGGCCGCATATGCAGTCAAAGTTGTCTTATGCCCTTACGGTCACAGTATACAGTGTACGTTCCAGAAATATGGTCGTATTTTCCAGTCAATAAAGTGGATTGATTATGTAATCATACTTTCGCACAGGTACTGTATCCGTTTGGTTACATCGTTTCCCGGTTTCCCCCACACGTTTCTACTGACTCCTCTGTAAAGGCTGGGTTGTCTTAGCTCTTTTCTGAAAATATTTGCTGCCAGGAATTGGACTTCTACGTAATATTATACAACTGTTTAAAATAATTATAAATAAAAGGACCTCGTTAAGTAACTGTCACGTTATTTCCCCCCTTTCTACGGCCTGCGACATAACTAATTGGACGAACGGTAGATAGCAATCTCAGTAAATTTATTTGTGCGAATCGGGCAGAAGTGAAGATTGAATTTACAATACGTGAAGTACTCTGCTATCGAGTAGGTACAGAATTATTTCAAGAGGTATGGGATTATGGCCTCTCCCATGTCGACTGATGCTTTGAATTATTTCTTTTGGGGTTACTGTAAAACAGTTGTGTTTTATTAAACATCCTACAACAATAGAAGAATTAAATAATTACATTCCAGAAACAATACATCCAATTTCAGAAGCTATGCTTAGAAACGTTTTCGATAATATGCACACAAAATAACTGTAGCCCGTATAGAAATAAACGGCCATCATTTTCAACAATTTGTTTAAATATCTAGATTTTTATAATTTTTCAATTTAAATTCACTCTCCATATTGTATGATAATGTGCTATATACAGTATATTATACATTGCATAATGAATGCGTCCGCCTGGATAGTTCAGTTAATGAGTAAAAACAGTTATTGTTAATAGTGTACTGTGTTTTGAATAAACAGAAACTTAATGAAAATTATTAAATTGAAAATCGTAATAGTTCCCAATTTACGTAAATGGATGTACTACTTTTCTTCCCTTCTATATATAGTAAAGTGGTTTGTTTGTATTTTACACCAATATCATCAAACTCTGGTCGTGGAAGGAGGTAATATAGTGTTTGTGGTTCTCAACTGTTAATCCAAAGGTATAGCCAAGTTAATATAAAAACATTTAATAAAAATAAAATGATGACACGGTACATAATAAGGTACCGTTTGTTAGGTCTACCATATTTTATAAGACCTTTGTTCTATTTTAGAATGGCCGCACCCACATTTTTTTCTTAGATTTCGAATAAAAAATTTCGCCCTATACACGAGCAAATACGGTAATCAGTAGAGTAATTATTGTAATATAATACATTCTAACTCATTCACTGAATTAAGTATATTAGCTTATAATACAATAAGCGTAACTTATTGTTGCTACACTGTTTTCAATGTTTACATACAAAAATTTCAAATTTAAAAGATATGAAGTTATATAATTTCTCATTACACAAGACAAACAATTTTTATAGCATAGTACAAATTTAGTTGGATTCTTAAGCTCTCTCTCTATTATAGTAGTCTGGATTCGTAAATCATAATGGCTATAAAAATATTGTACTAATGACACTGGGATCTATTACATCCTGTATTCAAATGAAAACAATTTCATCCAAAGAACTGGACTCTGGAAAAGTCTCCAATATTCTCAATGCCTTTCCTCGTTGGATAGCTACTCCTACTCCACGTAATTTGTGCAGTCAGGGTCTCCAGTAATAGTCAACAAACATCTACCAATCTCAGAAACCATGACTTTTGCTTCTCTACACCAAGAGCCTATCGTTTGAACAGAAAGAAAGATGGAAAAGAGAAGTTGCATACTCTGTTGTGTTCGTTACGCCTTGTTAGTCCGGACAAATGATTGTGAGCATGGCTCAAGAGGACTATATATAACCGCATATGGATAGTGAACTGAAAATGGCTGCTCTGTTCATATGTTTTGGTGGAGCTATCATTGGTTAAATAGAATTTAGTAAGTAAATTAATATTTTATTGTATTAATTTATTCATTCATTCTCCTGGCGCTACAGACGTGTGCAAATTATTAGACTCAAACGATAATATATATGATTCAAGTAACTATTATTCTACAAAACTCATTTATTACACACTGTAACAATATTTAGTATAAAATCTTTCGTTCTTTACCATAAATTTTATGCGGTTCGGCTTGCTGTTCATGAGATTTTCACATTGTTTTTTTTATATTTCATCCCTATGCCATATTTGGATAAGTGTGTTCTATGATGTCCACCTTGGTGGTAATCGTTTTTTTTATGATAGACCAAAGATTTTCAATTGTATTTTCGTCTGGCCTGTTACTTGGCCACGGAAGGACGTCTGCATTATTTTCAGCCAGAAAATTAGTTACTGATCTGGCTTTGTGACAGGGTGCTCCATCCTGCATGAAGACACAGTCACCATAAGGGAACCAATCCCTCATTTGTGGAAAAATTCGGGTTTCTAGAACTTTTTTGTACTGATCCTGTCGCATAGAATCCTACATAATTATTTTGTGGCCAGTAATTCATGATAATTCTGAAAATTTAAAAAATGTGGTGCTGAGTCTAATAATTTGCACACGTCTGTACAGTCCATGAAGGACCTTGGCCGCTCCTACAGCTCTCGCCGAATCTATTTTATTGTATTAGAATACTTAATTTCTTTTAATCTGATATACTTTCTTCTAATCGTATATCAGTCAATTAAATCCCACTCGAGTTTTAATTTTTTCTATGTAAATCAAAACCTCTAATGAGATTACTGTTGATAAAACTGCTAATAGGCTATATTTGTGAAGCAATGAAAAAAATGTGAGAAATGAAAGGGGAAAACATTAAAAAAAAAAGGTACACCAAATGCGTAAATTGGGGCTGGGAGGAAGTATTTATGTAAGCTGTAAGCCTGTTGGCCACTTGTCTCACTCCGATTTTTCGATGTTTCCTATCAAGGAACGTTAGAGAATTTTGAAGGGGAAATTCGAAAACGGACGTAACCTAATAGCTATCACGAGGGATGGCAACGAAACAGGACAGAACAGATAACAGAGTAGGATCACCGAATATGTTAAGCCTGGGCAGCGAATGGGGAGAGGAGGCATCGCAGTCCTCACATCTAATTCTGCTGTATAGATCATTCGTTATCTCGTGAAACCAAATGCTTTTGTGCGCCGTAGCATATAGTAAGAATCTTATGGTGGGGTAAGCAAGCTCGCTGACTACAGGTAAGAGCGTAGGGAGGGAAGGAAGCTTCGAATGGCCTAGACGAGTAACACGTGCATAATCTCACCCTAGCCTGGAGTACCGAAGGCGACCTGCGAAAGCCAAGGCTCAGATATCAGACAAATATTTTAATGTGTGGATCTATTAAACGAACAAAGAATATGAAAAAAATTAAATTGAAATTGAACAGAAGGATAGAATACTGGAACGATCTATCTTTAGGTTAATGGTTCGAATTTTATTCTATGAGAACAGAATTTCATGTTCAATGCATGACTTTTATCCTTTTTTATTCAAGTTGTAAAATATTACTTTATTGTTTCTACATTCTTCGTTGAGCTTTCATTTTATTTACTATAGTCTACAATATAAAAGGCTAACCTGTTATTTTGGGTAGGTAGCACAAATACGTCACTGATACACCACATAGCTCCAACAGTCAACAAAACCACATGATTATATTTTTTCGAGATCGCGCACTAGCTAGATGTGCTCTGAGAAGTTTTGATGTTAAGAATGAGAATACACAAAGCAGCCATGCAGAAGTACATCGTTCCATGTAAAGAGAGGGGCGATGCTTTGATAGTAACAGTATTCAGTATGACCAACATTCTGATGTTAATATACACATGTAAACGAATGAATGAATGAATGAATGAATGAATGAATGAATGAATGAATGAATGAATGAATGAATGAAGTGCATTTATTGATACACAATCATACAAACTCATGTTATTTATTATTATATTGGGTTATTTTGCGACCCTATATCAACATCTAGGTTATTTAGCGTCTGAATGAAATGAAGGTGATAATGCCGGTGAAATGAGTCCGGGATCCAGCACCGAAAGTTACCCAGCATTTGCTCGTATTGGGTTGAGGGAAAACCCCGGAAAAAACCTCAACCAGGTAACTTGCCCCAACCGGGATTCGAACCCGAGCCACCTGGTTTCGCGGCCAGACGCGCTGACCGTTACTCCACAGGTCTGGACTACAAACTCATGTACACAAGACCCTTCGCACGAACTCGTACGGCCATTCGTGCTATAACTATGCACAGTTTGAATTTTAAAACGAAACAAAAATAATACTACTAATAATAAAATAGTAAAACAACAGTTATTATTATTATTATTATTATTATTATTATTACTATTATTATTATTATTATTATTATTATCATTAATTATCACAATTACAACTAATCTAACTTCATACCAAATTTCACAAAAATAATAAAAATAAAATAATAATAAAAATAAAATAATAATAATACTAATAATAATAATAATAATAAAATAAATGTAAGATATGAAAGCGAAAGAAACAAAATGAAACACACACACACACACACATATATATATATATATATATATATATATATATATATATATATATATATATATACAATTCAACTCAATTCCTTATTGAAACTGGAATAAATAATCCAAGTAATAAATGTAAAGATAATACAAAAAACCTGTAGACGATGTAAACTGCCAAAATTTTACGGATATATATCGGTCTATTTAACAGGATGTGTAGTGAAATTTTGTTTTCTTTTCCCCTTCTATTTTTGTTTTTAACTCCGAAAATGTCATGCTTTTAGGATTGATAGCAGTCTAATATTTACTGTTCGAGTAAATGTAAACGTCATTGCTAATAAACTTCCGTCCAACATACGCTAACGAGTCATTCCACGTCAAATCGCACAAAATTATACAAATTTTGACCTTCATATTTCTGATTGCGTTTATATTATTTTACCAACTCTGTGAGTCTAATAAACCAACTAGTGTATTTTTATTTTCTCCTAAGTCCACATGTTTTAAAAATATTACATGTTAAAATTCGTTTAAAATGTCGCACAATGCAACATTTAAAGCGTCATATTTCTCACGATACTGATGTTAAAATTTTTTTGGAAAAAATGCATTTAAAAAGCTTAAAGTACTGTCTTTTATTAAATATTTACTAACTAATTTTAATATAATTATTACAAATATTTTTATAATACAATTTTTAAAACATATATATATCAATGTGAAATGGCCCTAGTAAAAATCTAAAAAAAAAAATGCCTACTAGGTGCACTGAAGTATTCTTAATAATATCAGAATAAATCAGAATGGGATCTCCAATAGTTTAATGGAAATTTAATTACTTACGACACAATGTGTAGCGGTCGGCGCAGCAGCAGTGGACGGGAAGCGTTGAAGCGCGCTCGGAGGTTTACCGGCGCTGGATGAATTACTGAACGTTACAACATTACACCCAGTACGGATCAAGTTACTCGAGGAAACACTGCTAATTTACTTATTATGATATCTTCAAATATTTGTACATTATGCTTTTTAAATGTTTCTTTTCATTCACATTTTAAATTTTCATTCGCCTACCTTCTTTCTTGAAAGAAAATTGTTTTACTAAATCTTCAGTTTTTGACAACGGAATGAAAGAATGTGATTTTAATGTACCAGTTATTGGTTTTAGATTATGGTATCTGGCCTGTAAATTTTCAGTGTGGTTTTTGTGCTTATTGAATGGACAAAATATAAATGACACGTTAGAAATGTTTTTTTGTGACCAATCAAACAGTTTTTTTTATGTTGTTATAGGATATTGTATAGGCTAACTCTCGTGGCAAGTCTTTTAACAGTATCTCCAATGCCATCACATGGACCTTTACCATGCGACGTTGCAAAGAAGTGTCATTCAGCACTAATTCCATAATCGTCTTCATGTAAACAATTTTTTTTAAATTCGTTTTTTTTTTCATTGTGAACTTGATCCATTGGAAAAGTAGATGATTTTGTTCATATCGTTGAATTCTTGCTTTAAGAAATTGATTGCTTCGGATTGAAAAAAGTGAAAGGGATCGGTGTCATGTTTCATGGTTTCTGAGATGACATTACTTTTATAACGAATTTCTGTATCTCCTTTGAAATATACTACGAAAGGATTTATTTATTTATTTATTTATTTATTTATTTATTTATTTATTTATTTATTTATTTATTTATTCATTTATTCATTTATTCATTTATTCATTTATTCATTTATTCATTCATTCATTCATTTATTCATTTATTCATTTATTTATTTATTTATTTAAATATACAGAATAAAGAATATAATTACAAACAACAGAAATATAAATAAAATAATACAATCAATATAAAAAGGAGATACAGTAGTATTAACAAACTTTGAGACCGATTGGGCAGCGCTCGTGTTCGGTCGCAGTTCAGATATGATATTAATAGGCCTATAAGAGAATATAAAATAAATATAGTAGGAAGTAAAATTAAACTTTTATTGTATTGTGGCTTGACATATGTTCCAATGCACACCTTGTATTGAATCTTGTATTACAAATGAATAATTTTCAGAGAAGTCTGCAATAACTATGTAATTTTCAGGTTGTACATTTCTTTGCATTCCGTCATAAATAAAATATGGCCGAGTTTTGAAGGGATGACGATGCATCTTCTACATGAAAAACTTTACATGCTAGGGAGCCTTTTACTTTTTCACGGGGGTATCGTTTTTGTTGTAGCCTTCTTTTCTTTATAGGAGATTCTATTGACATCAAACTCTTGTTTAATTCCTCAATATTAGTGATTATTAGCACTGTATCCAAAGAACTACTAGAAGAAGAATTGGGATAATCACTTTCTCTGTCCGCATTTTCATTTGATTCATGTTTATTAATATCACAAGGACTACCGGCTTCACATATAATTTCACCTGACCTATCCGGAAATTGATTGAATTTTACGGAACGAATCACATATTTGCACATTCAAAGACTCCTTTAAATTGAGCTTTATCAATAAGTCGCGACTTACGCGTCTTAGTGTACTTTTCTTTTTAAAAGCGTGATTAGGAAGGTAAATGGATTTAAACACTTGTTATATATTACGCGATCTTTACCATCACTCATGTTGTATAGAAGTCACGTCACTCCGTGAAATTCAACCCCAAACTGATTATTTTTCTCTTCTATATTTTGTCTCCAGCCATCTGTTTACTGCCATAAAGTTTACTGCCTTACACAGCCTTGCTATCATCAAACACTTGGCTATATTACAGTATAAACATACAGCACTGTGAAGGGCTCCCCCTCTTAACTGAGCTGACAATAATAAAATAACTTTAGAGAAGATATTTACTGTTCTTTAAGGTATTAATCATTTGATGAATAGTATGGAGACATCAGATGCAACGAGGGATTTCGTAAAACTTTCCGCGGGCAGCCTTCTAGCCTATGGCTGCAAGCAGTTCATTAGCTGGGCATCGCGAGGGCGTGCATGCCTCCGGAAAATAAATTGTTACAAATGTATGGGTGCCAATCCCACATTTATAAATGCAGTAGTTTACAGATAATACATCAGCGAACAAGTCTATATTTTTTCAGATTTTTAACTTGGCTATTTAATATAGTCATTTTGCTTTGAAAAAGAAGTGATTAAAAAAATAGGCCTAATTTTTTAATTTTATTTGTGATAGGCCTAAAGTAATAAAAACTGTTGTATTTAGTCTTTCAAATGCGCCAAACCGCAAATCTCAATTATATGTAGACACAGAGTTCCAAGTGAGTTTATGTAACAATGCGCGCATAATTTACGTAATTTCAAATAGTCATAGCTACACAAATAATTAATAATTGTGAAAAGAAAACAATACGGGTCCCCTTATTTGATGTCTGGAATTCATGAAAAAAAAATTCGACCATTTCCGAGAAGGTCGTGTTTTATTGCTGTGCGATTTGACGTGGAATGACTCTAACATCACAACAACAGAGAAACAACAGAGTACTGTGAATTGTAGACAATGATATCAATATAGTTGCAATGTACGTGGCGGACAGAAGTAAATGATGACGGTTTACTATCATTTCTTGAATTGAATTCACAGATAAAATTTTTTATAGGAAAACCATAAAAGTTACAGAAAAATTCTATCACACTTTTTTGTTGAGAATTTATGTTCTATCACCAGTATTTCCTTCTTGCAGTTTATATCGTTTACACACTGTATATAATGTGCACTCAATTTAATTCTCTATATAGGAGATTTGTTTTTTTTTTCTTACGTCTTTGTTATCGTGAAGTATTTTTGTTTACATTAGAATAAATTCAGAAATTGGAATATGTAATGACAAGATTAAATATAACTGCCCTTCATGTAAACTATATTGATCCAAATCTTTTAACTGCAAGTAACAAAATTAAAAGGGTTTTTATACAATGGATAAACCTAGCCCCAAGTGGTGTAAATTTACCCTCCATATTAAATAGATGACAGTGTCCAGTAACACCAACTTTCTCCATAACTATAAACAAGGCACAAGATCAAACTTCCAATAAAGCTGAAAGTTTTTACAGCAAACAGTTTTTACATATGGGCATGCGACTCTGAACAACATGATCGCAAAATACTATAAAAATTTATGTAACACAAAGTAAGGAAAAGAGCCATGTTTTAAAAGACAAGAGGTTTTGCGAGAAACGCTGTCTACAAAGAAGTCTTTTATGCTTTATATGAGTGAAATACTTTCCCTATATACTTTATCATAAATTTTGTTGATTACTTTATTGTCAATTACAATAGACTATGTATAGAGCTATATCCAAAATTCCGTACACATTCAACGATCTACTTACTAGTATTACATATTCCATTAAATTAAGTAATGTTCTAAAATAATATTTGTTACTGTTCTCTTGGTTTAATAATCTCAAATGAAACAACAACAGCAATATACTTCCTGGGCTATAAAATTAATTGAATGCAAGAACATAGCTTCGTAGAGAAACATCAGGTAAACGAAATGTGAAAAGCTGGATCTGTGACTCAAACTTTGAGTTGAATGAAGATTGAGTACTTTCATTTGTATCCCAATTAAAAAATAATAATAATAATATCACGTGAAAATGTATCCATATCTTAAGCCAAAACGATGCCCGCTTCAGGCGACGAACTACAGACACTGTCATTGAACATACTTCATTCGAATATATTTACAGCGCGCCAACTTCGCCCGGTATTTCAAATTTTTATTAGTTTATTCGACGCAAATATGAAATATTAGGTATATACGTAATCATAAATGTTTTCATTTTCGTCGAATAATAGCATTACAGAGCGCATGTAAACCATTTTTTTTTACTCTGTATGTAAATGTCTGAATTTTAAGGTATACCCAGTATAAATGATAGACATTTTCTCGACCATACTTTACTATAGGATTCGAACAATTCATTTTCAAATAATCACCAGAAGAAAAGTGGTCCTGATGGTGATATTTATACATCTCAAAATAATATCATTATGGCAACACAAGCGTGTATCTGTAATCTGCTTTTTTTTTTAAGAACAAAATATACCTAACACAGTATTCATGCAAACCGAAATTGCAAAATATGGCTACAATTTGTATGAAATCGTTACACAGATTTCCATGGTCGTAAATCAGTGCATGTAAATATAGGTTATACTGGAGGGCTAGCTATTTCATCTGTTATTGCAGTATTTAAATGATAAATGTTTTGATTGTATGATTTCACTTTGCCAACTCAAATAAAATACTGTGTACATCACTCAGACAACATATACCAGCAAACAAATAAATTCATGTCTGTCACAATATTTATTGGAATATCAACAAAATATTGATAATTTTATTTCGGTGTTAGGTGATAAACTACATTTCGGAGGAGGGGAGCTCAGAACGAAATGTCCGGGAAAGCATAGGCTTCAAAGTTAGCTCAGATTTAGTGAAGTTTAATAATGGTTATTTGTGACACTCTTAAAACAGGAACGTCATGAAAGAATGAAACATTTATGTGCTATAGAACTATTGCATCACATGTTTTACCACAAGATACTGGCTATTAGAATGAAGTGACAAATTAGGATATGTAAATTGTAGAAATTTATGAGGGAGTACCCGGCTGCGCACAACGAGAAAACCGGGACAAAGAGAACGCTGTGCTCGCCGCCACGTTAATAGAAAGCAGACGCAGAATAACAGCACATAAATCGTGTAATTTGAAGACATAATTATCAAAAATTGACAAATTATAACCATTTTCGACGCCTAACGCAGTATTAAGACGAAATAAACATGTTTAATTTTTCATTGATGCGTCACAATATTAAATAAAGGAACCGCACATACATCTAAACATAGGCTTAAATAACACACATTACAGACTATGCATGGAATGTACAGGATCATCATTTTATTTTTACTAACATTTCTAATATTAACCTGACTATACCTTTAGATTAGCGATTGAGAACCGGAAACTCAGTATGCTACCACTTCCATAACCGGAGTTTTACGACACTAGTGTAAAATACAATGCAAATAACTTCACTAGGTATAGGAGGGAAGATAAGTAGTACATCCATTTACGTAAATAGGAAATGTTACGATTTTGAGTTTGATCATTTTCGTTACGTTTTTATTTAATCAAAATACAGTACAGTATTAACAGTAAGTGTTTTTCACACTAACTGAACTGTCCAAGAGGACGTATTTATTATGCAATGTGTAGTATAACATCTACAGCACATTAGCATAAAATATTTACAGCGTATTTAAATAATAAGTTAATTTAATTTAAGTAATCAAAATATGAATATTTAAACAAATAAAATGTTGAAAATGGTGGTCGTTCATTTCGATAAAGGCTGCAGTTCTTTTGTGAATATTCGTTTTTAAGCATATCTTCTGAAATTGAATTATGGTTTCTTGAATATAATTACTTAATTCTTCTATTGTTTTAGGATATTTAGCAGAAAACTGTTTCACAGTAACCCCAAAGAAATAATGCAAGGCACTCAAATCAGGCGACATTGGGAACAATAATTCTGTATGGGAGTTAGGCCTAAAATGACATACTTGGGTAAAATGACATACTATATGTTTTGTGAAAACACTGTAAGCTGAGTTTGAATTTACAGCTCTATAGTGCACAGAATCTGGAAACAGTGGTTACAGCCAAGTTTTAGCAAGCAAAGGCGCTTTTTGGTGAAGCAGGTGCAACCAAAGGAAAAAAGTGCAAGACGATATAATATTGTTGAGGTATGTTATGTATTTTTTGTCCTTTTAAGCTTCAGATATTAGTGAAATAATGTTCATGACTGAAAACATGAATATTTCCCTCTATAAAAAGCAATACAATATCCAAATTCATAAAGAGGTTAGGTCGTACTATCACTACTTCTTATTCTTCTTCATTCCGGGTAAAAGTGACATACCACCTACTTAGCTAAAATGACATACTATGTCATTTTACCCAAGTGCATGTTTCTGACTGGAAATGAGAAGCCATATATTATGGGCGATAGCGATTTGCAAAATTGGTGTCAAATTTGTTTACAATGGCTGATTAGTGATTACTTCTGTGAAATTATGTAATATATAGTGGCATGTCTCTCATTCCTCGACTGAATTTTTCGTAAAGCTAACTGTTTTAAAATAGGTGAGATGGGGATTTCTTTAAAATATATAAAACCCCAAAGTTTCTAAAATAAATATATTTTCAATATTCATTCATTCATTCATTCATTCATTCATTCATTCATTCATTCATTCATTCATTCATTCATTCATTCATTCATTCATTCATTTATTTCATTCCATAAACCTTACATGAGCACTGAATTTTGTTACTCTGATTTATCCTCTTATGAATGAGCTAGGCTTGGCGAGTCTGAAGTTTACTTGCACCTACTTCACCAAAAAGCGCTTTTGTGGAAAACATTGTAAGATGAGTTTGAATTTACAGCTCTATAGTGCACAAAAGTTGGCAACAGTGATTACACGTCATGTTAGCCTTCCCTCGTCACTGCACCTACCGACTCCAGCCACTTGATATCTCTTTCTTCGGGCCTTTGAAAACATATGATCAGGCCATTACAAAGTGGCTGAGGAACCATTCTGGATGGGTGATAACACAATTTCAAATTGCGGACTTATTTTCTGAAGTCTATGGAAAAGCTGCAACCATCACCAATGCATTGGGTGGATTTTCTTCAACAAGAATTTGTCCACTCAATTCGGACATATTTCCTGATCACTTATTTAGTCCTGCAGCGCCCACAGACAGACTTCTAACGAATGCAGTCCCTACAGACTGGCCAAAGGGTGCAACACAGAAGAGCAGTTCAACAACAAGGAATGCAAAATAACATATGATAGAGCCATCACCAACAACTGCTCCAGCAGCGGAAACGTCACAAACGAGGCCTTCACCTCATGTGACACAGCAAGAGATGTCCCAGATTCCCTCTGGCACTAGATCTGTGGCGAGAAGAAAGAGAAGACATGACGGGTCCCAAATCGAGCAGCTCTTTTAATGACCAATTAAAATTAAAGGAAGCTGAAAGAAGAGCTATAGAAGAAAGGTGTTCAGCAAACAGAGGAAAAACACAGCTTCAGTTTGATCTAAGCAATGGGGACCAAGATGAAGAGAGTGACTTCGATGGTGATGTTGAGAACGATGCACCTTGTCTGTACTGCAATGAATTTTACAGCCAATATAAACCAGAAGAAACATGGCTACAATGCAAGAAATGTTTCTCATGGGCACACAATGAATGTGCAAGTGTATTTAAGAGAACAATTTTTTTTAACAATGTAAAAATTTACTTTAGTGTGTCATTTTACTCTAGTAACTTGGGTAAAATGACATAGTTTGGCTATTTTCAAACATACCTTTCAGTTAAAGATTGAAAGTATTTTTCACTTTCTTTTGATCTTAATATATGTGTTAATGTTGTAGTATCAGTTATATATAACTGACCAAAACAAATTTGGTAAGAATGCATATTTTTTTCAAGATTTCCTTAAGGTATGTCATTTTAGGCATAGTTCCCCTACTTACTCTATAACAGTATACCTTACGTACTGTCAATTCAATCTTCACTTCTGCCCGATCCACAGATAAATTTACTCATATGCGCTATCTACTCTCCATCCATGTGGTTATGTAGAATGGTCTTAGAAAGGGGGGAAATCACGTGACAATTACTTACTTAACGATGCCCTTTTATTTAAATTATTTTAAATAGTTGTATAATATTACGTAGAAATCCAATTCCTAACAGCAAATGTTTTCAGAAAAGAGTTAAGACAGCCCAGCCACTAGCCTTTACATAGGAGCTATCAGAAACGGGTGGAGGAAACCGGGATGATACGTAACTAAACGGACGCACAGTATGTGTGAAAATATGATTCAATAATGAATGCCCTTTCTTCACTGAAAAATGTGACCATATTTCCGGAACGTACTACACTTACTTACTCTGTACTGTTTACTACACATGCGACTTAGGTTGTGTGTGGAAGTTTGCTACTAGAAGGGGTAGGAGTGAAGTACATTAAATTATTAGGTACAATAAAAATTGATGTAAAAATAAAATGACGTTCCTGTATAATTTGTTGATAATCAGTATACTGAAAGGTTTTAGAGGAAAGAAAATATTAACATATATGTATATATATATATGTATTTATTTACACTGCAAGTGGGCTAGCACCCGGTGGCAGTGGTATATACAATATTAACAATACACAATAAAATGATAACCAATACACAATAAAATTTACAATACACAACACAATTTTACACACAATACAATAATAATACACAATACAATTTAACACAATAATAATAAAACATAAAATAAAATACCTAATTTTACAATACAACCTACATAATTATCTATAGGTCCTACATAAGTTTCAATAGTCTTTTACTTTACTCTCATCTCATTCCCTGTAGTGGCACTATGACGCATTTCACTGACACTTTAGCACACATTTCACTGACACTCTGTAACACATTTCACTGACACTATAGAACACATTTCATTGACGCTATAAATTATCACTGATCGGAACTGTTCACTGCACTGTAAAACCATAACTTCATTGACTCACCTCGCTTCACTGATACAACAGTTCAAATAAGTCAAATAATTACATCCTTATGCATACTTATAAACAGAACTACATTTAAACTAAACATTTCTAGTCTAAGGCCCTCTTACACGCTATTTTTAAATAATTTACAATTCAAACCAAGGAAGTAAACTCGTCAGCCTAGATAAATACATGTCACCTTAAAAAATTAAATGTTGAATGTCACTTTAATTTTAATTTTCACTTTATATACAACTTTTTAAATTATTCTTGAATCTCCTTAAGGAAGGACAGCCCTCAAAGACCGCTGCAGGTAGGTCATTCCAATCATTTATAGTTCTATTTAAAAATGAGAATTTACCTACATCCGTTTTCTGTTTCCTACATTTGATTTTAAAATCATGATCGTTCCTACCATAGTACGTTGGCTTTTCTAAACGAGCCGTTATGTCTACCCATGCTTTCTGACCTAGATGTGCTCTATACAATGATGTTATTCTAGTTTTCCTACGTCTGTTTTCCAAAGTTTCCCATTTAAGTTCTTTTATCGTATCGTTTCCATCTTCTCTTTTACCTTTAACAAATTTCGCTGCCCTATACTGGATTCTTTCTAAGGAATTTATCTGGTATATTCTATAGGGATCCAAACACGTAGTTCCGTATTCCATTAACGGTCGCACTGACGTTAGATATGCTATTTCCCTCGATTTGGGGCTAGCCTTTCTCAAGATTCTCATAATAAAGTGAAGTGCCCTCCATGCTTTACCCGTAACATTATCAACATGCTCTCCCCAAGAAAGTTTGGAGTTTAAATACACTCCTAGGTATTTACAACATTGTTCTTGCCGAATTACAACACCACTGAATTCGTAATTAAGACTAGTTTCCTCTCGGGTTTTACAAAATGTTATAGATTTACTTTTACAACCATTTATTTTCATCCTATGCTTTAACGCCCAGTTATAAATGTTATTCAAGTTTGTTTGAATAGCATCTACATCTGAATTATTTCTAATCTTTCTATAGATAATGCAGTCGTCTGCAAATAGCCTCACATTTGATGTAATATTCTGGCATAGATCATTTACGTATATTATAAAGAATAATGGACCCAGAACGCTGCCCTGTGGCACCCCTGAACTTATATATCCAATTTCCGATATTTCAAGACCTACTCTAACTCTCTGGGTTCTACCTTTTAAGAATTCTTGGATCCATAGCACCACTCTTATCTATTCCTAGCCTACTTAACTTATCTATTAATATGTCATGTGGCACCAAATCAAATGCTTTCGAAAAATCAATCACAACTGCATCGATTCTTCCGCCTCTATCTACCTCTTCAGCTAGATCCTGAACCAGCGACGTAATTTGACTATCACATGAGAAGCCTTCCCTAAAACCATGCTGGCGGTTGTAAAACCAGTCTTTCGTATTTACTTTTAGATCACAGGACAAATGTATGAGTACTATAGGCCTAGTGTTAGGTTTAAGAGAGTCGACAATTACATTAGCGTGCATTGCCAGTACGTTTAGATCACAGACATGAATAATCTGTCCAAAGACAGCGAATTTAAATTTAATTTTATGAGTTATTTCTTAATTAATAAAGGAAATGCTCACCATTACAAAATATACCTAATCCATTACAAATAATAGATAACATGAAGACCTAAAAACTAAATAAATCATTTTATACAAAACACAAACATGAGACTGTCGTGTATAGTTATATCTACACTGAAGTTGAACATTATTTTACTAACAAGTTGACAAACAACTTTAATTAACAATGTTAATTAATTTTAATAAATCTTCTCTAGCATTCTGTCTGCATCAGAAACACATGTTAAGGAAGTTAAAACATGGATGAGAAAGAACATAATACTTACTGTTGCTGTGTTTATAATTTGAGCTACTCCAGAGGTATCAGTGAAAAGCGTAGGCCTATATAAAAAGTGTAACAAAGACATTCAAAAACGCCGAGCAGAATCAAGTCCGAAAAAGCCATTGTCTGAATTATTATAATATATGATAGTACAGATTATCGTAACTTTCTCCAGATGATCTTCAATTATTATTCAGTGTAAATGGTTTTCAGCTTTTCTTTCGGAATTTTGGACTTCACAAAGTGTGGGTTCGGGTATAAATGGGTCAGCATTTTGTATCTGAATTGCGTCCCGATCATATCTATTTGGCTTATATACATTTAGTAGCTGTCTAAAATGTTTTTTTTTTCCGTTGATAAAAGCAAGTCACCATTCTCACACTTGAACTTCTGTTATTACAGTTATTTACTTTTAACCTGTTACCATTTATAACGGTTTGTGCGATAGAAAACTTCTATTTAAATGAACATGTCCTAGCACTGACTGGAGAAGCTGACACTTTTCATGGAGTGATAAAGTGAGGTGTAATTTTATCGATCTACAATTTTATATTGCGTGGTAAAAAGGGCGTAAAAAGTCATAAATTGAAGGTTTTCAATAGACCAAAGGAAAGTTAGAAATGGGGACAAATATCATTATGATGAGCTGGATATCTGACGCTCTACATCATTACGGAGGAGGGTAGATATATGCCTTTTATACCATCTGAAGAAGTACTATTTTTATGATCACATGGCGGCCATAACTCGAAACCACCAATTTAAAGGAACAGTCCGCGATAAAATTCTAAATTTTGATTATATTATAGGATATTTACCTAAGTAATCCTTAGATTAACGGCGTTTGTCTCATCTCTCTACGCCTTTTAGTTTGTGAAATATTAAAGGTCTTACTGCAAGCTCTGACGTCATAGCCACCGATCGCTTTATAAGACTGCGTTGTAGTTCCGTTTACCATACAGTGGTGCAGGACGAGTAAATACAGATTCATATGTTACAGTCAGTTATTATTATCTCACTTAGGACCTATCACATGCATATACTGTAATAATAATAATAATAATAATAATAATAATAATAATAATAATAATAATAATAATAATAACTTACCCAAACTCTATTCCACTTTAAATCCCGTGTACAATCCATTCTGTTCCATTCTGTGATTAGAACAATTTGGGTCTGGTAAGGGTTCAAACTGAAACGTTTTAATATTTCGATCCATTATAATCTAAGTCAACGCCTTCACTGACTGAGTGAATGTATGCGAGACGTGAAATATTCGTAATGAAGGGACTATAGATACGTGTTTATCTCACGTTAGCAATAAATTAGTGCATGGTTTATATTATTTTATTGCACCATAGTTGTTGAGTCATACGGTTTAGGCACTTCCAACACATTTCTCTATATATCTTCTCTCCACATGTTTTCCTTCCTGCTGTATGTTTTCTTTTCCATCCATCATTTAGTGACTTTCGAGTATTGCAGTCTGGAGCCAGTTACATCTCTTTTCACGTTGTAATTATGGTCATTATCGGAATCATAGTTCTTGTTTACCATTCCATTATATGGAAAGTGTTTTCTCTTAGGAGTGTAAACCGATCTGCCGTTATGATATGATTCAAGTTTGCTGATGTGACAAAACTGATTAGTCTGCTTTAGATCTTTTAAAAGAGCAGGGTTACATACAACATTTTTCAGAGCATTGCAATCGCTGGATCCAGGTTCGATCCATTCCCAACAGCGGAATGACAAATATTACAGAAGAGAAACTAAATTTGTAACGCTAAACAGAATACAAAAAATACCTTTTGGCTTTCTATATTACTTTCTGTTTCATGTGCAGCGTCCTCGGAACCTGATGAATTAGAATTTTAAGTTTCTTCTTCTATTTGAAAAGATCTAAGTCAGTTTCTGGCTCACCCACATCTGATTCACCACACACATTTCTTGGCGTTTCGCACTCTATCTCACACTGCACAGGTTTGTTTATATTATGTTCCTGCGAATTTTCAGCCTCATCGAGAACTACACACACCCGTCCATATTTTCAGCTATAGGTGCATCACTGCAACTTGCTATTACTTCTTCGACGACCTTCTTTCATTTATAAGCAGAGGAGCGCGTAGTATCAGAACTGTCTTGGCGAGATTCTTCTTTCAAAAATAAGGAAGGGACAGCAGTTTTCTTCATTTTCATAGGAGTTCTGTTGTCTTTCATTGAACGTCTTTTTAGTAGAGACGATTCCTCACAATCAATTTCATGGAAATGATTAGAACACACAACAGCAGTTTTCGATGGTGTAAAACATTTCTGTTGATTTCCTTCACCCATGTTTTCAAATATTTGAGGTGACTTTTCTCTGCTCGGAAATACATGAAATGATACCTCTTCTCCATGTTGTGCTTTTGTTCTTCCCTCTGAACACGAAAAATCACAACACCATGGCATTTTAAACTGTATTACGGTATAATTTCTTCTGTTTAGTCTACTGTAGTTCAAAATCGTTCATATAAAGAAAAATAGCCCTACATAAAACCACAACGTTGATATGTGCTGTTTTATGATTAAATGAAAAGCAAAATATGACTTCACTCAATCACAACTAAGTCCGAAATTCTGTTCACGTGTACTACGGCGCGAGAAGATTATTTAATACAAAGCATTGCACTTGGAGATGTTCTCTGTCTACTACGCAATCACAACAGTTCAGTGGCTATGACGTCATAAGTATTTGTGCGGAGTCAGTAACTCAAGAACCATGCCTCGCATTGACATGCGGCAAATTGCATTCTACTTAGATTGAAAAACGTGTTTGATTAAAGCCAACTTAATTTTATCGCGGACTGCTCCTTTAAACTTACGCCCATTTTTTTCTATCACAACAGAATTTTTTTTCCTTTGCTGATGGCGGGCACTGAATTGTTCGCATTCACCCATATGAAGTCATTTATTTATGTAGACCAATTTACTGACAAAGTCGTTGCCTATTATTCGCTACAACCGCGATGAGATGAGATGAGATGAGATGAGATGAGATGAGATGAGATGAGATGAGATGAGATGAGATGAGATGAGATGAGATGAGATGAGATGAGATGAGATGAGATGAGATGAGATGAGATGAGATGAGATGAGATGAGATGAGATGAGATGAGATGAGATGAGATTTATTGGGATGCCACAGAGGAACTGGAGCTCTCTGAGAAAATCTTTGTGTTAACTGGACCACGGGCTTGCCCAACACAAGTTATAAAGTTATCAGTTGAGCGCTCTATCCACAAGACCACCATATCGGCGAATTACTGATGACAAAACTAAACAGTGAACGTAGTCGAAGACGAGTGACCGTTATCGCTCTGAATCTTCAAGAGTAGTCGGTTCAGTGTGCACAGTGGTAGAGTGAGTGTATCACTAGAGATGAAACAATTCCTTCGTAAACACGTTATCAGCGTATATGTGATTCGAGTTTTGTACATGACGTCAGAGGGAAGGGGTTTAGAATAAAATTGTACCGTCTGTTTACAGCAACAGTGCTAAACTGTAGTGCGACGTGTCCAGTGGCGGTAGTAAGTGAGAGAGTCGATTTCTAACCTGTTGTTTCCCACATATGGGTCTTTGAGCAATTTCTTCAGTGATCTCTATACCTCTGTCTCATTTCCTCGTGCTGCGACCTGTCTGATTTCTTTCGCTATGTTACATTGCCATTGTGTACTTTTTTCGAATACAATGTCCTTATAGAGCTTCCTACGTGCTACATTTTCTCGATCCTCATCGTCCCTAACAGTCTAAAAGCCCGCAATGCTTGATCCATTTCCCTTTTAGCTTCCATACAATCATTGTCATAGACATTAGTAGTTTCTTGTGTCTTCTTTTGGTTCCTCTTTAATTTCATTACAGAACCCGGTTCCTGAATAATTAACGTGACCTGTTCTGCCGTGACCGAGTCAACGTCCTTCAGTCCATCTTCCAATTTCTGTATATACACGTCCTTATGTTCATCCCTCCACCTATATATTGGTACCTATCTTCCCTGCTCTTCTTTATTCCTACCATTCACAGTTAGCCTAGTCTCGACCATTATTTCTAGCTGAACACAAAAAAGAAAATGATTCGAGTCCGTTCTTTCTTCTACCCAGAAATCCTAATTACTAGTATTATGTCTTTTCTGCATATAATAAAATCTACAGCACTCCCCCCATTAGCATTAACAAATATTAATTCCACCTTTGGTCTCTCTCATATTTTCCATTTAAAATCTTAATGATAAATGCATCACAAAATGCAAGCAGGTCCCTCCCTTTCACATTAACGACCTTATATTTACTGCATCTATTCGCTTTTCTCACTTCCCTTTCACCGTTCACCCAATCTCCGAAAATAAATATTATAATCCCCAATTAACAATAATGACGCATAGGGATAGCTTACACGCAAATCTATCACTCTCTCCGCCAGGTCTTCGTAGAAGGACGGGTTGCAATACTTCGATGATGATGATGATGATGATGATGATGATGATGATGATGATGATGATGATGATGATGATGATGATGATGATGACTGTATAAGCCAACAATTATCATTAGTATAGCGCCACTCCTTACACTAGCACATGTCACATCTTCTAAATTAATAGCTTATCAATTTCTCTAATCTCCATCCAATCATGCGTTTTATAGAAGAGCCAAGGGAACTCCTTGTGATGGTTGTCTGCAGAAAGATAGGAATAATAGAGGTCCGGTGTTGTAGATTTGCATACTTTGTACACTTCATCCTTGTTTTTTATTAAATCGCTCACAGTTGTAACGTCAGTCTCGTATTCTTATACTACAAGAGCCACTAAAATTCTCATTTCCCAAATCTCTCCACTGTTCGCACTTTTTTCGATACTTAGCACAACATGTCTTCTTTTGATACCCATTGATAACATTTTTCATAGAAGTTAAACAGTATGGCCACTCTAACAGTAAGGATAAGGACTAAATGGTGCAAGGGTTTGCAATTGTGTGAAAGTTCTTGCGTTCATTTCTTTGAAAGTATGTAGTGACTATTAAACAAGATTGGAAAAACTCCCCCTCCCACAAGTAACTGTTTTTGTAGCAGGTAGCGATAGCATTCCTACTACACACTGTGTAATGGTAAATGCTTGTAATAACCCTCTGTAAAAAATGCGTACTAACAATGTACAGAACTTCATATTTTGTTTGTTTTTTTTTTGTTTGTTTTAGTCGGTCATTTAACGATGCTGAATCAACTGCTAGTTTATTTAGCGTCTATGGGATTAGTGACAGCGAAATTATATTTGGCGAGATGAGGCCGAAGATTGCCGTAGATTACCTGACATTCGCCTTACGGTTGGGAAAACCTTCGGAAAAACCCAATCAGGTAATCAGCCGAAGTGGGAATCGAACCCCGCGCAACTCCGGACCGACAGACAAGCGCCTCAGCCGACTGAGCTACGACGATGGCTCATATATTATTCTACAGAAAAAAGAAAAGAGGGAGAGAAAGACAGTGGGATAATCCGCCGATTGATTAATAGGGTGACGGATAATCGGAGTTGTACTGTATTTTTATTAATTAATTATTTCTCGTGGTTATAACATCATTGCTATTTTTAAGTGTTTATTGTCCATTCTCTCTACATGTTATCTTTTTTATGACTTCGTGATTGTCACCTGCGTCTAATATTTTTGTTATCTTAATGGTCTAATTTACGCATTTTCAATTTTTTATCTTCTTACTATTCTTCAACATGCCTTCCTGTAGCGTATGTTAATATAGAACATACAGTAGAATAACATATTATTGGTATATTTTTATTCTTCTCTATTACTTCTCTTAAATATTGTGGCAGTTATGACGCTTTATTTCCTACCCATCGTTTTATAATTTTATTATCTCTATTCCTAGCTCTTTGGATTAAATACTGAACGACATCCGAGAGAAATAAGGAGAGTAGAACATACTACAGTCGACGTAATAAAATGTTTACCGAAAATAGGATCACCTGGTTTAACCTTCGTAAAGGATTACGGTGATGGGATTTCCATCGTATTGTTTGCAGACGCCCGAGGGAACGTTCACAATATTAGTAACACTGGATATCGATCGAGACGTCACGAGTTATGGGGTCAACTATTGGAAGAGCGAGCTAAATGCGGCCCATAAAGCATAAAACAATTCGTTTCCCGGATGTGCTCGCCCGACCCACGGCCCTGTGTAATTGTGCTCACGCGCTTCGCTGCCAGCAGAACCTGCGGACATCCTCTGCTCCCCATTGTACTGAGTTTTCTTTTTTAATGTAGCAGTAGTAATATGGTAATAGTAACAATATTGTAGTAACATTAGCTTGGGCTATTAGTAGGAGAGCAGCAGAAGCAATAATAGTGGTAGTGGTAGCAGTAACATATGGAGTAGCACCAATAGTAATTTCAGTAACAGGAAAAGTAGTAGTAGCAGTAACAGTAATAGCAGTAACATAAGTAATATCAATATTATAGGTAGCAGTTCCAGTAGTAGTAGACATCTAGTTGTTTATTTTTTACTAGGTTATTTTACGACGCTTTATCAACATCTCAGGTAATTTAGCGTCTTAATGAGATGGTGATAAAATGAGTCCGGGGTCCAACACCAAAAGTTACCCAGAATTTGCTCACATTGAGTTGAGGGAAAACTCCGGAAAAAACCTCAACCAGGTAACATGCCCCAAACGAGAATCGAACCCGGGCCACCTGGGACATCTAGTTGTAATGTAATTAGTAAGCCTACTAACAGCAGTAATTTAAGTAGTAATAACAGTAACTGAAGTAATAGTAGCAGTAATTGGAGTAGCAACACTTGTAATAGTAGTAGATACCTAGCAGAAATAAGTAGTAGTAGTAGTAGTAGTAGTAGTAGTAGTAAAAGTGACAATAGCATTACCAGAAGTATTAGTAACTAAAGTATTAACAGTTATAGTAGCATCAGGAATAGTAGTAGCAGCAGCAAAAGTAGTAGTAGCAGTAAGAATAGTAGTAGCAGGAGCAGTAAGGGAAGTAGTATCAGTAGCAAAAATTGTAGTACTAGTTGAAACAACATGAAGAAGTAGTAATAATAATAGTAATCGCAACAACAGAAGTAGTATTAACAGCAGCAGGAGTAGTAGTAGCAACAGTAGGAGTAGTAGTGGTAGAAATAGCAGCGGTAGCTTAGCAACATCAGAAGTAGTAGTAGTAGTAGTAGCAGCAGCTGGTAGCAACAGTAGGAGTAGCAACAACAAGAGTAGTAGTAGCAACATGAAATGTATTAGCAATAGCAGGAGTAAGTAGTAGGCCTAGTAGCAAAAGCAGGAGTAATAGCAGTAGTAATAATAATTGTAGTGGTATCATTATCAGTAATATTGGTATTGTTGTTTAGTCAACTGTCGAAGACAGGCCTGAATCTCACGATTGACACCAAGAAAGCACCACTTATGAGGCAACTTACGGGGCCAGTTCCTTTCCCCCTCCATTGCATACATCGCCGACTGGCTACATAATGCACTAGTCAGACTTCAGTATATCGGTATTAATAATAGTAATAGGAGTAGCAGTAGCAAAGCAGTAGTAATACTGGTAGTGGTAGCAGTAGAAGCAGTAGTATTAATAGTAATTAATGTAGTAGTGGTAGCATTACTGCTACTTTATTGATTATATCAGTTTTTAGTCGGTTATTTAACGACACTGTATCAACCACTCGATTATTTAGCGTCGATAGGATTGATGATAACGAGATTATATATGGCGTGTTGGGGACAAGGATTCACCACAGATTACCTGACATTTTCGTTACGGTTAGGAAAAACCTGCAAAAAACCCCAAGTAGGTATCAGCCCAAGCCCCTGCACAATACCGGTGGCTGATATTAGTAGTAATAGCAGCATAAAATTAGTAGTAGCAGTAGGGTAATATCAGTAATAGCATTGGAAATAATATCATTAGTAGCAGTAGTAGTTGTAGTAGCAGTAGCAGCAATAGCAATAGTAGCAGCAGTAGTAGTAGTAGTAGTAGTAGTAGTAGTAGTAGTAGTAGTAGTAGTAGTAGTAGTAGTAGTAGTAGTAGTAGTAGTACGGTATGTATGTATGTATTTATTTACACTGCAAGTGGGCAAGCACCCGGTGGCAGTGGTATATACAATATTAACAATACACAGTTAAAATGATAAGCAATACACAATAAAATTTACAATACATAATAAAATTTACAACACATATACAATTTTATACACAATACAATAAGAATACACAATACAATTTAACACAATAATAATAAAACATAAAATAAAACACCTAATTTTACAACACAACCTACATAATTATGTATAGGTCCTACATAATTTTCAATAGTCTTTCACTTTACTCTCATCTCATTCCCTGTAGTGGCACTATGACGCATTTCACTGACACTTTAGCACACATTTCACTGACACTCTGTAACACATTTCATTGACGCTATCAATTATCACTGATCGGAACTGTTCACTGCACTGTAAAACCATAACTTCACTGACTCACCTCGCTTCACTGATACAACAGTTCAAATAAGTCAAATAATTGCATTCTTATGCATACTTATAAACAGAACTACATTTAAACTAAACATTTCTAGTCTAAGGCCCTCTTACACGCTATTTTTAAATAATTTACAATTCAAACCAAGGAAGTAAACTCGTCAGCCTAGATAAATACATGCCACCTTAAAAAATTAAATGTTGAATGTCACCTTAATTTTAATTTTCACTTTATACACAACTCTTTAAATTATTCTTGAATCTCCTTAAGGAAGGACAGCCCTCAAAGACCGCTGCAGGTAGGTCATTCCAATCATTTATAGTTCTATTTAAAAATGAGAATTTACCTACATCCGTTTTCTGTTTCCTACATTTGATTTTAAAATCATGATCGTTCCTACCATAGTACGTTGGGTTTTCTAACCGAGCCGTTATGTCTACCCATGCTTTCTGACCTAGATGTGCTCTATACAATGATGTTATTCTAGTTTTCCTACGTCTGTTTTCCAAAGTTTCCCATTTAAGTTCTTTTATCGTATCGTTCCCATCTTCTCTTTTACCTTTAACAAATTTAGCTGCCCTATACTGGATTCTTTCTAAGGAATTTATCTGATATATTCTATAGGGATCCCAACATGTAGTTCCGTATTCCATTAACGGTCGCACTAATGTTAGATATGCTATTTCCCTCGATTTGGGGCTAGCCTTTCTCAAGATTCTCATAATAAAGTGAAGTGCCCTCCATGCTTTGCCTGTAACATTATCAACATGCTCTCCCCAAGAAAGTTTGGAGTTTAAATACACTCCTAGGTATTTACAACATTGTTCTTGCGGAATTACAACACCACTGAATTCGTAATTAAGACTAGTTTCCTCTCGGGTTTTACAAAATGTTATAGATTTACTTTTAGAACCATTTATTTTCATCCTGTGCTTTAACGCCCAGTTGTAAATGTTATTCAAGTCTGTTTGAATAGCATCTACATCTGAATTATTTCTAATCTTTCTATAGATAATGCAGTCGTCTGCAAATAGCCTCACATTTGATGTAATATCCTGGCATAGGTCATTTACGTATATTATAAAGAGTAATGGACCCAGAACGCTGCCCTGTGGCACCCCTGAACTTATATTTCCAATTTCCGATATTTCATGACCTACTCTAACTCTCTGGGTTCTACCTTTTAAGAATTCTTGGATCCATAGCACCACTCTTTTATCTATTCCTAGCCTACTTAACTTATCTATTAATATGTCATGTGGCACCAAATCAAATGCTTTCGAAAAGTCAATCACAACTGCATCGATTCTTCCGCCTCTATCTACCTCTTCAGCTAGATCCTGAACCAGCGACGTAATTTGACTATCACATGAGAAGCCTTCCCTAAAACCATGCTGGCGGTTGTAAAACCAGTCTTTCGCATTTAGAACATGACGAATATAATCCGATATCAAATGCTCCATGACTTTACATACGACAGATGTAAGGCTAATCGGTCTGTAGTTTCCGACATCTAATTTATTTCCACCTTTATGTATGGGTACCACTATAGCTGATTTCCAGTCACATGGAATAGCTGCATTGTTTATGGAAACATGAAATATACGCATTAAGTATGGAATTATGGCCTCGGAACCTAATTTAAGAATCTCTGTAGCAATACTATCTGGTCCTCGAGACTTCCGATTTTTTAATTTCGTTATTCTCTCTCTAACCCCTTTGGAAGTTATTTTGAAAGTCGAATTTGGTTCACATTCACGGTCTGTGACACAACCACTCCTATCAGCGGGATTTTTATTATTATTATTATTATTATTATTATTATTATTATTATTATTATTATTATTATTATTATTATTATTATTATTGAAAACCGAAATGAAATAGGAATTTAATAAGTCGGCCTTTTCTTTGTCATCAGTTATACTTTCTCCGTTCTGATTTCGTAAAAGCACTACTCCTTCATTTTTCCCTTTTCTCCTGCGTACATAATTATAAAACTGTCTCCAATTGTTACTTTCATCTTCTTTTAAAATAGTTTTTAGAAAATTTTCCTGAGCTAACCTTTTTTCACACTCAAGTTTCTTAATTAATTCAACATATTTTTCCCAATGCTCATGGCTCCGTTTACGTTTGCTAAATGCGCGCCTTGTCTTTTTCTTTAAGTAGCGAATATAATTAGTGTAATATTCTGGGTCCGGATTTTTCTTAATTATTTTAGAAGGTACACATTTTACTAATGCCTCGAAAATTATACACTTAAATTTATGCCACACATTTTCCATATTTCCTTCAGTCCTTAGAAAGTCATCATGCTTTTGTCGTAGAAACGTTTGTAATTCATGGACATCGGTTTTGTTAAAATTCCAGACAGACACTGGACTTGACCTCGGATTTACTGTGTTTTCCCATAAGATTTCTAATAAGACGCTATTGTGATCACTTATTTTATGAAGACTTTCAGAGTTGACAAAGAGAGAGACAGGTCTTAGTAGGTAAACATCTAAGAGGGCATTGTCACGCGTCGGACCATTTACTACCTGCGTGAAATCTTTACGCCAGATCAATTCATTAACAAGGGTCTGTGCATCTGAATTTGTACCTGAAATCCCGTTCCAGTTGTAGTAGTAGTAGTAGCAGCAGGAGCAGCAGCAATAGTAGCATTAGTAGTAGCAGTAGGAGTAGTAATACCGATATTACCAATAATAGTAGGTGTAACGGTAATAGTTATAGTAGTAGCATCAGTAGCTTTAGAAATAACAGTAGCAGTAGTATTAAACTGTGTCTTGATTCGCAAAGATTTTTCAGCTCGGAAATCCAACCAAGATGAGAAATAAGCAAAAAATATTGTTTGGCGGTTGCCCATCGGGAACAATGTTTCTCTATTTGATATAACTCGGCGACACGGGACGTAATATTTTCAAGGGAAATTTTCTTTCTATTTCATGCTTTTCCTCCTACTTTTGTATCAATCTACAGTACAATTTACTGCGTTAGAGAGAAAGGTGTATATTTTGACAACATTAGGCTGCTAAATGTTATGGGAGTCTCTGGCACGGCACAGGACGACCTCAGGTCTCTGAGTTCTACGCACTGGGTGCTCTATCACAGAGCTACGCCGAGGAATTGGATACCAAAACAAGCCACACATCTGTATTTCGATCAGATAATGTAATGAAAATCGACTGGGTTGAATATTGTTAAACAGTTACCATCTTCGAGTGACTAAGAGTACCAAACTCTGTTTAAGTAGATCTTACGTCAAACCTATTTTATTACGGAAATATTTTCAGTGCCCGAAAATTATTCTGAACCTAGAATATTATTTCCTGAGTGTCGCCATTTCGACACTGGGTGTGGACTAGAGAGCTGCAGGATAGGGATTACAACCGGTTTTCATTCGACTGGTCAGAGAGCGTCCGTTAAGATAGAGCATTCGACCGAATATTCGAATTTCAACCGGTTGTTTCTGATGTTTTGCAGACTTCACAGAACATTGATATTTTCCGAGTACACAAACGGAATATAATTGGAGGAAATTTACCATGTGTAATTTAAAAAATGTTTATCCTTAATATAGGCCTACATATTGATTGTATACTTTATTACAGTATAGGTGAACAAATTGACACCGGTAACAACAATGAAATAAGTATAATGTATAATATAAAATCTGGTGTCTAAAGAAATGCAAGAATAGAATAAATTACAATTACTTACTAAATAGAAGAGAAAATAAGTATACACAATCTATTGCAACATTTATACTTTAAACTAAAAATGTATACCTCTAAAACAGTAGTTGTTAATGCCTTTTAATTATTTTAAGCGTAGCTATGCATTATTTCATTAATAAATCATGTTTAAGTGGATACGTTTTTCTCTTGACGATACCAACTGTAATACCAGCATAAATGAATGAACGAATCAATCAATTAATGAATCAATTAATAAATGAATGGATCAATCAATCAATGAATCACTGAATCAGTCAATGAATCGATCAATGAATCCATGGATGAAGGAATCAAGGAGTCGATGGATAGATGGATGATTTATTGATTGATTGTAGTGACAGAAGAAGAATTATCAATTAAGTAGTACTCCTACACGATGATAATCGTGTCCTTGCAATGACTCTTGGAACTCCTGAATGACTCAATGTGGTCTATCTTTGCCGTCCACCCACAAAGAGTGAGAAACAACTCGAATAGTCTTTAAACCGATCCTGAGACACTATGCGAGACGGAAAAGCTTTGCATACTGACTACAACGGCAGGCGTTCAACAGCAATATACAGAGTGGACGAGAAATAACCTTGCAGCTTGAAAGGGACGATAGGGTACACGTAAATTAATATAAACCAATTTTACGTTCTGTGATTAAATGCACGATTAATTAGGAAATTAAGTTTGAAGTTTGAACAGTTCGGCAACATCGTCGTTAATACACTCTACTCGTGACACAGATAGAGGTCAACGAACTCGGTGAGTCTCCGTACGTAAGCTGTATTCTGCCGAGACGCCACTCGCTCGCTTCGTGCAATGGCTTGAATTTAAGGGTTTTTTAAAATTGAATTTACACGAAAACAGTTCACACTATTGAAATACGCCGGAGGGGTAAATTATTCTTTATTAGATTTCCTATCAATATTGACAAAAATTACGATCCTACTCGCGATAGTTACCCAATAAGAGATTGTTAAACTTTTGGGAAAGAAACATTTGTTTTTAAACTATGAACTTTCCACAAAAATTATATAGTTTTTTTTTTTTTTTTTTTTTTTTTACATATAACATGAGCTAAACGTTCTGGAAATGTGCAAGACTATTTCACTTCTATCCTGTATATTTTCTCTTTTTCGTAACCGGTTGTGCACGACTCTAGTGTGGATCCCGACTACAAGTTATTTTGACAAGACCATGCCCTCTGAGGAAAAGCTGAAATGGTATTTAATTAAGAGAGACACGACCGCCACACCCTTCCTAATCATCTTTCACAAACGCTAGTAACAGAAGCCCGCAATGCGGAGCGAAGAGGTTATTATCTAAAGGTCTGCTAATTCCGGGGAAACAGTAATACGGACAGCGACCTCAGATTCATCCGACTCTCTCCGAATGTGGGTCGCAGGCAATTAATGCAGCATCCTCATAGCCACCGCACGACACAATCTGAGACATAGCTTGGTGAATGATTCTCTATATCAGATGCTGTGTTCTCCTTCGAAGAACATGAAAGTTAAAATATGAAGCACAAATTTTCGCGGATAATATTATGTATGCACGAGTACTTAAATTATCCTAGGTGCTCTATTAATAATAAATGGGCAGTGTGCCTAGATTCCCGATTTACGTTTACGTTGGTTGTCCTATTTCCGGCAATCGTTGTGCTGAGAATGTAACCAACAAAGTTTGTGAACAGAGAGCTTACAGTTTCGACATTTCCTGCTCATAACATAATTATCATATACCATACCGTGCGCGTTCTAATGTGCAACTGAAGTTATGCTTTTCAATAACATTCAATGTTTAAGAACTTACATAGTCCTTTAAATTGTAAGATAAGAATGAAGTTTTTCTTAGTGACATATATTAGATCCTGTGGTCTGCCTAGAATTATTAGAAATTAAAAATGATAATTGACTACCTCCGTGGAAAAAGGATGGCTGTACAATGTTGCCCAAGTGTTACATCCAACCTTATTCCACGAAGGTACTCAATTAGCTCCGTAAAACAGCACTGTTTTTTTGTGCTACATCTCACTTAATGCGCTCTCGAGCTATCTAATAATAATAATAATAATAATAATAATAATAATAATAATAATAATAATAATAATAATAATAATAATAATAATAATAATCCGTGGCGCTACAGCCCGTGAAGGGTCTAGACCGACCAGCTGGCTGTTGGCCTTACGCCCATATGCTGAAGCAGAGGTGGACGATCATCCAACCAGAATGGAGATATCGTGTGGTTAGCACGGTGATCCCCCAGCCCTTATAGCTGGTATTCGCAACCGGAAATAATAATAATAATAATAATAATAATAATAATAATACTAATAATAATAATACATACATACATACATACATACATACATACATACATACATACATACATACATGCACACATACATACATAGTCGTCCTCGGTAGCGTAGTTGGTATAGCGCTGACCTTCTATGCTCAAGGTTGCGGGTTCGAACCCGGCGTAGGTCGATGGAATTTAAGTATGTTTAAATGCGACAGACTCATGTCAGTAGATTTACTGGCATGTAAACGAACTCCTGCGGGACAAAATTCCGGCACACCGGCGACACTGATATAACCTCTGCAGTTGCAAACGTCGTTAAATAAACCCTATTTTTACATACATACATACATACATACATACATACATACATACATACATACATACATACATACATACATACATACATTTATATATACGTACATTATTGTACAGCACGGAATGTGTCTGTTCAAACAATTACACAAACCATACACTATATGCAAGCAATAAACCCGATAAACCACAACTACAAATTAATAGAGGAACTTTCGAGGTTAAAAACTAAGGCGGCTGATGGTTATGAACTCAGCTTCTCTCTTTCCTTCCTGTCATGGACCGTATTTCACGCGTTCTGTACAGGATAAACTTAGAATTGATTCCAGATATACACTGTAAATGACATTAAACTCAGTTCGTTTGCACATTATAAAATAACTTCATCTAATACCAGAATTATCACAAGTAAGGGCGAACGTACAAAGTAAGAAACAGTCAAGCAACAGACTAATTGCTAATACAGAAAGCACAAGTTAGATAAATCTACCTCAAGTTGCACAACACATTACACCACGAATCTCTCTGCAGCTCAGTTTGTTGGAAAACGATCACTACGAACCGAAGTGGCAACAGTGTGCCTTTTTGACGCAAATCGGTCCTTTTCCGTAATTGTTATGGAAGGTTACCAAGGGGTTCGCATGAAGACTTTGAACCATAAGTTCTTCACTAATTCTAAATATAATAATATAGTGATCTTTTATACAGGGACATCATTTTATTTTTACTAACATTTTTAAAATTAACTTGGATATACCTCTGGATCAACGCCGTTTGCTACCCCCTTCCACGACTGGAGTTCGATGATACTGGCGTAGAATACAAACAAATCACTTTACTAGGTATAGGAGGGAAGAAAAGTAGTTCACCCATTTACGTAAACTAGGAAATATCGCGCTTCTGAGTTTGATAATTTTTATTAGATTTTTGTTTAATCAAAATACAGTACATTATTAACAATGAGTGTTTTTACTCACGAAGTGAGCTGTCCATGTGGACATATTCATTATGTAGTGTACTGTCTACACCACATTAGCATACAATATAGAGAATGAAGTTAAATTAAAAAATAATCATAATATGGATATTTAAACACATTTTTAAAATGGTGGCCGTTCATTTCGATACAGGCTTCAGTTCTTTTGTGCATATTATTGCACTATAGACTATTGTAAGTAAAGGCATCCCCGTAACATGCCATGAAGGCACTTGGGGGGCATGGAGGTAGAGCCCCACGCTTTCCATGACCTCGGCACTAGAATGAGGTGGTGTGGTCGGCACCACGCTCTGACCGCCTTTTACCCCCGGGAAAGACCCGGTACTCAATTTTATAGAAGGCTGAGTGAACCTTGGGGCCGTTCTGAAAGTTTGGCAACGAGAAAAAATCCTGTCACCACCTGGGATCGAACCCCGGACCTTCCAGTCCGTAGCCAGCTGCTCTACCAACTGAGCTACCCGGCCACCCATAGACTATTGTACCTAATCCCAATTACCAGTTTCGTCCTTCGTACTAGTAACTCATGTTAAAATAATTCTGTACCTACTCTATAAAAGAGTACCTTACGTAGGGTAAATTCAATCTTTACTTCTCCCCGATCCGAAAAGATAAAATTACTCAGACATACTATCTGCTGTCCGTCCAAGTGGTTATGTCGTAGGGTCGTAGAAAGGGAGGAAATCACGTGACATTTAATTACTTAACGAGCCCCTTTTATTGAAGTTATTTTAAACAGTTTTATAATATAACGTAGACGTCCAATTCCTAACAGAAATTAATGTTCTCAGAAAAGAGCTCAGACAGCCCAGCCACTAGTTGGCGAATAAAAGCTTGTGGGGGAAACTGGGATACGACGTAGGCAAATGGACGACAGTACCTGTGCGAAAATGATTCAATATTGAAAGCTCTTTCGTCACTGGAAAACGCGAACATATTTTTGGAACGTAGTGTTTACTATGACCGTAAGGCTACTATGACTGTATATGAGATCTTGGATCTTTGTGGAGGACGGTTGAACTTCATTAGTAGAAGGGGTGGGAGTGAAGTACATTCAAAAACTCAGATACAATAAAAAGTGAAGTAAAAATAAAATGATGTCCCTGTATTATGTTATTGTAATTACATTTTAACATAATATAATAGTGATGATGATGATGATGATATGATAATAATAATAATAATAATAATAATAATAATAATAATAATAAGAAGAAGAAGAAGAAGAAGAAGAAGAATCGTAATAATTTTATTTGCTGGTCTAGTGGCTTTAGCTGAGTTTAGCATAACAATGTGTGACTTACAACAACCTGCATAATATGTAACAAAGTAGCGAAGATATCGTTACAAAAATGCAAAGTTACAGAACTTAGGAAAAACAGCGGAACTAGTAAATTAATAACTGAACTATGTTGTTTAGTTAACTGTCCGAAGACAGGTCTGAACCTCACAAGTGATATCAAGAAGGCACCACTCTTGAGAAAACCAGACCAAGAGATAATGGTGTAGGGTGGCCAGCTCCTTTCCTCCTCCATTTCATACATCGCCCACTAACTACATAGGCTACTACACCAGTCGGATTCAGATGCATACAAACAATTGTCCTTCCTCCGACACATATCGTCAAGTGAGATGTACTGCCTGATAATAGAGGTACATAATATCAGCCAGAACCTCAATCAAAGGATAAACTGAACTACAAGGCAGGTTAATTATTTCAGTACTCCTCTGATATTTTTTTTACATTGAAGATGAACATTAAAACAGAGTTTATACGCATTGCAATTATGTTCGGAACTAAACAGTGGGTCCTGAAGAACAAAACGAGGATTGCTAAAAATCTGATATTCTGTAAAGTGATGGCAGCTCCAGTGCTCATGTATGACTGCGAGAAATGAGTTCTTAAAATACGGAAGATTGAAATAGCTGAGATGACGATCTCAAGGAGAACAGCTATGTTACAAGATGCAGTTAGCAACGAAAAAATAAGAGAACTGAACATTTCAACTTAGTGAAACGATTGCAGTCCGTAAAAGCAATTGGCAAGAGCACTTATTAAGAATGAATTTAAAAAGACAATCTGGACAAGTTATAAAACAGAGACCTGTTGGACATTGAGATGTTGGGCACCCGAGAAAAAGAACGGGTAGACGAGTTTTAAATTTCTACATGGACGGAACGGATCTTGAGAACACACTGAATAATATCTCCAACTTCAATTTAATTTGTATAATAATGTATAGTGAACAGAAGAAGAGTTCGGGGTAGAAGAAGATATCACATAATAGACGACATTAAGAGATATGGATCATATGAAGAAACAAAGAGGAAGACAGAAAATAGGAAAGATTGGAGAAAGCTGGGTTCGCAGTGAAAGACCTGCCCTTGGGCAGAAGCACTAAATGAACGAATGAATGAATATTATTAATAATATTATGAACATTATAATTTACAAAGAATCGATATTATAAGTTACAAGTGATAAAAATATCTGTAGACCTACCCCACTGTCCAGAAATAGCAATGTGTAACACGTTTATATTATTTTCCCGGATTATTCTTGTTAAATGTTGACGTCTCGTGCGGTTATGCATTCGGCTGCTTTACAGTCCTAGTTCAGTCAACATCAAAATTATGATACGATCTTCCTAGCTGTCAATACAGTAGAAATGAAAAAAAATTCTTGAAAATAATTAACTTATAAATTAATATTTTGTGCCAAATACGAGATACTGATAGTGTGAAATATTGCATCATATATCAGATTTGCTCCAGTAACGTCATGTGACGTAGAATGAATATTTTCAGAGTACAAATATTTTTTTTTATTTTTTCTTAGCATAAGAGAAGTATTTCTTATGATAAAATCAAAATCTTCATTGTTACTTGTTATAATGAGGCTAGAATCATAATTGTATACTTTGTATGTTATTTTTTAAATGTAAGAGTAAATTATTTAGAGTGGGAGTTACGAAGTTTATAATTAAACATTATTGTTTTTTCTACGTTACTCGTTTATTTTCTCGTTTTAAGGCGTGGATGAATGGAACACATGTTTGGTTACCACCCGGTTGTACACCCACTTCAGATGCGCTAATAATTTCATTCGGTAGAGATATATACTGTAGTCCAAGCTCACACAACTAAACAGTTTTGGTACCAACTTCCCAGCTCTGGTCATCAGCATAAAGATTATATAAGGTGATTAAAAAATATCTTTACAAATTTGAAAGCTTACGAAAATTTATTGAGAGGACGTATATGATTGGTTTTAATGTCATTTGATAGCACAACACACCTAGTTTTAGTTTTGTAGTACAGAATTCTATTACCGCGAGCGCTAACAGCGTTCATATCAAAATGGCTGCTTTCATAGGTACAGAGCTTGCTCGCTGCGTGTTTCAGTTTGAAGAAACAAAATCTGCGACAAGTCTTTTGTTATTACTAGTTGTTCTGTTAGTTATACCAAATCTTCTGGACGACTACGTGTTGCTGATGCAGTCGTCGAGCAAGTGAAGAACATAAATAATTTCAAGGCAAAAATTGTTCCGGGGTCGGGTATCGATCTCGGAACGTTTCCTTGAAACTATTCAAATCTGCTTTACAGGTAGCTTTACCTGAAAAACTAGATTTGCAAGTGAGGTATAGCTTTGTCAACAGCCCATCGAAATCAACATGGTGTGCTTCTCGTGAGACTGACATTCCACAACCGTTTGGCGTATCTTGTGGAGGCATTTGCACTTGAAAGCATATTGCTTTACAATGGTCCAATACATTACTGCAGTTGCAGAAGTGACGCCGGATATGCTGTGTCGAGTTTGGGAAGAAACTGACTTCAAAGGGGATGTTTGCCGTATGACCAATTGCAATCACATTGAATGTTTGTGTAAACTTGATGTGTTCCGTTATTAAATGACATTAAAACTAATTATGTAAGTCTTCTCAATACATTTTCATAAGCTTTCAAAGTTTAAAGTCCTTTTTGAATCACCCTGTATAGGCAGTCCGATACTGCAGGCATGTCATGGACATAGATGTAGCAAAGAACAAGAGCGAGAAAAGATCTTGAACTCATGTATGAATGTTTCTTAAGGTAGAGAGGGATGCCTCTATTTGAACTTCAAATTTACGATTTTAAAGGTTATACAGCTATCAGATGAACTTAAATGTCACGAAATTTAAATTGTTTTAGTTTGGGGACATTAAGCCTACATAGCTGAATCGACAGATGGTACCACATAGCTGAGTCAAGATACCGCCTACATAGCTGAATCGACAGATGGTACCACATAGCTGAGTCAAGATACCTACAATGAAGCTACCACTTGTACTCCCAACAATAATTCCAACATAATAGGAGTGATAAAAAGCCTCAGGCTACGGAGCTAGCCTTCGAGTTCCTCCTCTGTATAAGAAAAAAATACTGAAACTGTGTTTAATCCAAATTCCGCTTGTTTTAATCCACCTCTAAACAAGGAAAATCATCTGTCGAATTGATGTGAATAGCTGGAAGCACAAAGTGCAACTTCCAAGTCCGTATCGATATTACGTCGAAAACATGACGGAGTCATTTCCAACCGGTCGCTCGGTTAATGTGGCATAAGCGTTCACGATCATCACTAACATAGCCGACGCATAGGGCTGTTATTTTCCGATAAGCTAATCTTTCTGCAGCATTTCCTGCGTCAGAGATGTTATTTCGGCTGAAATTGAACGAGAAGATGTTCTATGACGACATGAAGTTTTACGATATTTCAAAACTTAGACTTTCCATTAGGCACAAACGAATCGGAAAAATTCGTATCATAAGTTACACAGTCTATACTTATATTGCTGAGGAAAACCTCTGAACATAGCATGACGGGACCGCACTATAATGAAAAATCACATTATTCTTTACATAATCTTAGACCAGATGTTACTTTTCAACATCTTATACAGGTACTGTACATATCGTATGTTTTCGTAGTTATGCAGTATTTTCCATTTCCTTTAGTATTTCAAAATTTAAAATAATACACAATCTGATCCGTAAAATCTCTTTAAAAATAAATCAGTATCAGAAGTCATACTAAAGTTATTTCAGTATCAATATTTGCAGACACGAATCATGGTTATTGACATTTGTAATTTTAATTTTTAAAATTTACACAACGGTCATATCATGTTATGCATGTTAAGGAAGCAGCATTCGTTGTGGTCTGTACTCATATGGGTGACGTCCGTCTTTTATTCGAGAGGTCAGGGGTTTCTTCAAATTCCAGAGGCCTGCTATCCACATTTGCGTTTTTCGTGGCTTTGTAAAGTCTTCTCAGGCGAACACTACGATAATACAGTACAAGTTACAAGGGCCACGATCAGACTTCTTACTAGTCTCACCTTCCGTGACAGGCCAGCCATCTGTCGGAGAAGTACCACAACTGGCTTAGTGCGCTCTTCTCTTTAGAGAGAAAAGAACATTAATAAAATTGGCAAATTGCTGAAGCGTGCAAGAAGCCTAACAAAAGTCACATTGTTTCTTAAATTGTAAACTACTCTTACTACTTCATCTCTACAATTTCTGTTGCAAGTTGGTTGAATGCAATTTTGCACAAATGGCTGGTGTTGCTTCGACAGATGAAAGGCGAAAATTGGAAGAGAAAGAAAAACCTTTTAAGACAATTAAATATACAGAATACAGAATATAATTACAATAATAGAAATAGAAATAAAGTAATACAATCAATATAAAAAAGAAAATACAGTAATGTTATCAAAATTTGAGGACCGAATGAGTAGCGCTCGAGTTCGGTCACATATTATTAATAGGCCTATAAGAGAATATACAAAATAAAATAAAATAGGAACTAAAATTAAAATTACAGCTACAGTGAAATTACATAATATAATATATTAATATCTGAGGAATATAGAAAATAAAATAAAATATGAACTAAAATTAAAATTACAGCTGTAATGAAATTATATAATACAGTATAACATTAACATGGAGAAGAATAATATCGTACGTGAATACAGTAGGACAATTTATTAAAACACACACACACACACACACACACACACACACACACACACACACACATATATATATATATATATATATATATATATATATATATATATATATATATATATATATATATATTCCAAAATTATAGGATAAAAATATAATATAGGCTGATTAATTCATACACATAGGCTATACATTTATTTAATCAAGTTGAAGACAATAACACGTTTCTAATTTTCTTGTTATATGTTAGTGGGTTAGATGTTAGAAGTTCTGGGAGTAATTTAGCTAAAAATTATAAAATCGATGGCAAAATTAATGCACCAGCAGATGTGAAACATAAGGGCCGTATTCATAGACATTCCTAGCGAGGGCTGGATGATCAGCGAACTAACGTTTTTCTTATTCATAAACCAGTGTTAGCGATATATGATATGATATGAATCCTGTACAAATAACCAGTTGATAACCGGGCCTAATTTAGTTCGCTCGTAGCGCGGGTTAGCGAAATGTCTATGAATAGCACCCTTAGGTTCTGCTAATATGGAATTATTATTTCGTCTTGTGTCATGCCTGTAATATAAACTTACCACGATTTTTATGATAAAATTTTAACAGAGCATATTTATAAATTTGTTAAATATTAAATACATTAAATTCAGAATAAATTAATTTAGTTGGATAATGGAAACGTTTCTTCAAACAAATTTTAATTATTCGTGTTTGTAATAAATTTAACGGTCTAAGATTAATTTTTCTACTTCCACCTCAAACAATAATACCATATTGAATGATAGATTGAAAAATGGCCAAATAAAAATTTCGTATAACTCTAATGGGTAAGTAACATCGAAGATTAACGAATTTATAAATTGTTTTGCAAAGCAATTGTCAAGTAACATATATTTTTTTTTGTCGGCAGCACAAAGTAAGGTACTTACTATGTCGTCATATATTATGGGATTATAAAGTTTTAGTCTTAATAGAAATTATAATACCGTGCATTCAACTTTTGTAAGTATTCAAAACATTCTTAATCAAGAAAAGAAAAACTAAAAATATTAAGGTTGTTCATGTTATCAGAATAAAAGTAAAATATTTCACTACACACAAGAACTAATTAATAACTTAAGCTTCGCAACAAGTACCAACAATTTGACAAGTATATTGACGCCATTTGCAGATCTGGAGATTCTTAAAGAATGCTTTCGAGCTGTAGTCCTATGTGACAAGTTATTTTCTAAATTACGAAATGTAAATACAGATTAAATAGAACAACAAATCAACCTGCTCTTATTTATATGATTTTTGCAGAAGAGAAGAAGACTCTACCCTTCAACTTCAAAACACAAGTAATTAAAATTGCGCGCGTTTTATAAATTTTGAATGATATGAAACGCATTGTACCTCTCAGCAATTTACTATTTCTCATTTTATCTCTCCTCTTATTTCTAATGCATACCACTGAACTCAGTTCCATTCTCTTGTGTACTTGTGTACGCTGTTAGACTTGCACAGTCCAGAATCTAAATCCTAGTTTCTATTATCCTGTAAAATTAATTACAACCCAGGTAATCACTAGAAGCTTACCCGTATACTGCAGTAAACAGTGTTCTTGTTGACTCATTTCGGAGACATGCTGCTGTGTAAATGTAAGCCTGCGCTCTTCATGAAAGCGATGCACAATGCAATAGGACTTCGGCTTCGACAACAGTCGTCTTCGCATACTGTCGTGTCTACAGTTTTTATCTACTATTCACTGCAATTGAATTATAACGTTCTCTAATTCGTGCTAATACTCGTTGTATTGAGTCATGCATGTCCTCCGGTGGACAAACATTTTGCCCGGCTATAAAATTTCCAAGTCGAATAATTAAGCATCGCGCACTCTCAGCGTCAAAATTGCCTATTCAAAAAAACTGTGAAACTTACGCCTACATTACAGGTAGCAGCTCGAGTAAAGACTCGGGATTTGAGGCCTGGTAGAATGTTTCCTTCTTATCTAATGTGTTCTTTAACTTCATTCAATGTCCTCTTCTTCATTGATGCATTTGTAGCTGAAGCGCTATTGTGCAGTTCTTTGATCTTCGTCAAGGTCGTGATAGAATTTGTGGTGAACAAAACTTACATTGCACAGAGTTTCCCTAAAGGGTAGTCATGTTTTCTCTGTCGTTCCACTAACACTTTCCGCCTTCCCCTTAAGTTATTTACTATCCAAATAGTTAAACATACACTAGAGCCAAGTCTTATTTCCGATGATGATATAGGAAGACTCTGGGACTCCGGACCCTGGGGCTTATCAGGTACTCGTCTGAGAATGATATCTGGATGTATTACCTCTGAGACAGGATGTCCCACTTGTTCGCATCAGATTCACGAACTACATCCATGCCACCTGTCGGACTTCACCAATTATCGCGTATAAAATGTGTAAACAATGCAAACTGCCAAAAGATACTGGTCATGGAGGATACTGTAAATAACTACTGAGAAAAGTCAAATAAAGTTTTCTGCAACTGCCAAGATTTTTCCAAAGAAAATGTGTTTTGTGGACTAACGTTTTAGAAAAGGAGTATATAAGTCATTATTAATTAACTTCACCCGATACGTATGCTGACGTAATCGTTTGTTAGTCTGTTGTCTCTCTGATGTGTATTGATATGTGTTGGGCGCAAAGTCTTGGCAAAATGAAACAAATAATTTTACGACTATCAATCTTAAAAACATTGCACTTTAAAAATTGAAAATAAATTTGTGAGAAATAATTAAATATCACTAGATATTTTGTGAACTTGGACTCTCACTTTGACAGAGGAACAGAGATTAAGGGTGTTTGAGAATAAGGTTCTTAGGAAAATATTTGGGGCTAAGAAGGATCAAATCACAGGAGAATAGAGGAAGTTACACAACACAGAACTGCATGCATTGTAATATTCACTTGAAAATTATTCAGACGTTTGAGATAGGCAGGGCATGTAGCACGTATGGGCGAATCCAGAAATGCATATAGAGTGTTAGTTGGGAGGCCGGGGGCAAAAAGACCTTTGGGAAGACCGAGCCGTAGATGGGAGGATAATATTAAAGTGGATTTGAGGGAGGTGGGATATGACAGAAACTGGATTAATCTTGCAAAGGATAGGGACAGATAGTGGGCTTATGTGAGGGCGGGTTCCTTAAAAGCCATTTGTAAGGAAGTTGTAAGTAAGATATTTTATTCAGTAGGCCGATATGTACCGTCCATACTGTACGAGGTGTGTGAAGAAAGTAATGAGACTGATTATTTTTACCTGTTTTATTCCAACAAAATTACAATAATTGAATATTGTCCGATTCAAAGTAATTGCCTTGGAAAGCCACTTAAAGCTGGAGACGGTTCTTCCACTCCTCATAGCAGTGTGGAACTCGGATACAGGAATAGCCTTCAGCTGGTCGGTTATAGCCGTTTGAATGTTGTCCAGGGCTCCAAAACGACGTCCCTTGATGTGTGTTCTCAATCTCGGGAAGAAGAAAAGTCACAAGGACTCAAGTCGGGGGAATAAGGAGACTGAGGAGCCACAGGAATTACTGGCCAAGAAACGGTTTACTGAAATTGCTGTGTCGTGATGCAACATCCAGTCGTTTTTTATGTTTGGTCTCACACGCTTGATCCTTTTGCGAAGTCTTTCAAGAATCTCTCGGTAAAAAAATGTTGATAACACCTCGACGTGGAGGCACAAACTCTTCCCTGGCTACCAAAAAAGCATATTAGCATCCTTTTGATCTTTGATTAGCTCATTCGTGCTTTTTTTTTTTTGGCTTTTGAGAGCTTGAACTGTGCCATTCCAAGCTCTGGCACTTGGTTTCCGGGCTGTACTCAAACACCCAAGTCTCGTCACTGGCAATGACGCGTTCCAGAAAATAATAATCATTTTCAATCGATTCCAAAAAGTCAACGCACCTGTCCCTCTTTACGTCCTTTTGGTCCTGCGTGAGGTTCCTCGAAACCATTTTTGAGCAGATTTGTCTCATCCCCAATTCATTGGTCAAGAACTGATGAACGATAGTGTGACTCAAATTCAACTCTGCTCCAATCATTCTGACTGTCAATCGATGATCTGTACTCACAAGATCCAGACTCTGTCGACATTTGCAACAGAAGGCATTCTGCTGCGAGGTTCATCTTTAATATGCCAAGTATTATATTTCGGTTTTAACTTCAATTTGCGTTTGTAAACAAAACAGAGCGACTTACTTCCCATGACTGGATCACTCAGAAGATGTCGTGTCACTCTTATTGGAGCTGCGTCGTCGCTGTTAAAGGATTTCATCACTTTCTGAAGATTAGCGAAGTTGTAGCAATAATAACTGCATGTTGTCGACCAGGAACTCCATCGCGTAAGTACAGAAGATGAAGGCAGAGGGACACTAGGGCATTGTTTCTTAAAAGATGACACAACGAGAAGGTGACTTTAGAAACACTTTCTTCACATTGGTAATCAAGCGGTCAATGTGTAGAAAATAAGATCGTACTTTTTTTCGCAGTTCTGTGACAGGGGTGGGCGAGGCAAGTAACGTGAATCATTTTTCTGTATTTGGTTTTAATTTTTCTGTATTTGGTTTTAACTTTGTTTCCTGCCTTCACCACGTATGACCCCTCATCCCTAACGAACATTAGTACTTTGCTGTATTGTACACCTGAATATCGTAGTAATGTAAGACAAGTGTGAAATAACAAAACAATTGTACAGGAATTCACGTCTTTCCTGACACACAAATATGTAGGGTCTTTTAGAGTTGTCTACATCCATATCCCCAACGATCATATTTGCCACATGACGTCCTCTGGAATCTGTTGTATCTATTGAAATCCATATAATGTTTTCGTTAATGTTTTCCGTGATATATTATGAATGCATTTATCTTAACGTTCCTGTACGTAGGCTAATATTTTCAAAATTTTGAGGAATCTGGAACTGACCTTTACGTATATTTGAACTGGAATATTGAGAAACCCCACATGTTTAGAAAGCTATACTTTTCAAGAGATAGCTACAAAAAACATATCAGGTCCTTGATTTGTGCTCTTCTTGTTTATTTAACACTTTAGCTAAAATGAATGTGATGTTTCTCTTCATAATATCACAGTCTAGTATATAGTCACGAAGCTTGAGTTTATGAGGGTACTAGGAACAATAGAATGTGCAGGTACTATTGAATTGTCTGTAATGAGGCGATAGTAGCGATCTTAGTGGGTACGAACTATCTATGGATGCATATTTACTACGCATTGAGCTTCGTGACTGTATATATTAGACTGTGATAATATCATGAGTCTACAGGTTTAGAATACGAAATCATATATAACTCAATTTCTTAAAAAAAAAAAAAAAAAAAAAAAAAAAAAAATGGACATGTGGGGGTTTCTTGTAAGTAAGTAAGTAATTCATTTATTAAAGATTCTCGGAATTTCCCGTTCAGCAGTTTGTTTAAGGGATGTTGGCAGATGCAAATGCCTCACACATATCTGAAAAAAACTCTTTATTAGTGTGATATTCGGTCCCTGACTCTTAATTTTATTGCACTCTTTCAAGAGCCCTCTTGTGTTTTTCTGTGTTTACGTGCTGTGTAAATCAATATTTTCGTTTGAATTAAATGGAGTTTTGCAAAGTTTACATGTAACAATATCCTGACTAATACACTTCAGATGCTCACCATATCTTGACATATCAATCACTTTGCAGGAGAGACTGCCTGTTTGTTTCGGCATTTCGAAATACATTTTGTAACTCAATCGTACTCGAAACATGATTATACTGAAAATTTTAGTCGTACTTATTCTAATAGCAATGGTGTGTTTTTTTTTTCGTCTGTAAACATTGATAGGCAACAGTGAACACTGTGTCTCCGGAGGTGAACTTCATGGTGAGCAGGGATCGAGGCAACAACCAAACTGGGCGCATTTACAGTGCGCTGGAAAGTTTGTCACGGCCTTGATTAATTATCAGGCAGTACATCTCACTTGACGATATGTGTCAGAGGAAGAACAATATTATTTTTGTACATATTAAGTCTAGTTAGTGTAATTATATTACTAGTCAGCGATGTATACAATCGAGGGGGAAAGGAACTGGCCATCCTCTCCCATTATATTCTGGCTCAGTTGCCTCATGAGTGATGTCTTATTGGTGCCATTTATGAGATTGAAACCTGTCTACGGACAGTTGTCTAAACAACAACAGCTTTGTATCAACTTTTTTGAACACTAATACTAACAATTTACTCTGCATAAACTGCTGAATGTGTCACGTCACATGTCACGTTATCATGTCTTACTTTTAATGTGGAAAATACTACTTTTTCAGTTAAAATGCCAAAATGCCTGCTTTAATTTTTATCTGGTAAACCTAAACAGAGGAAGTTCATAAAAATTATTACGTGGGAAAGCAAAGCTGAGTCAGAAGTATATTTTAGAACCTATAGAACAATTACCGCGTGACAAAGGACGTAGCAGAAATAAATTCGTGTAATCTTATTGTCCCATGGCTCTATACCTCTTTACATGTGGGAAAATCTCGAGCGAAAACAGTTGTAAATGTTTAATACATTTGCCACCGACAGCGCTAGCAGGCAAGAGTCAGTGGCGCCACACGTGGACGAAACTTGTGGTGTTTGTGGGAAGTTCAAGATAGAGAGGGCAGACTCTGCATGGTACCAGGAGCGGAAGCTCGCCGAGTCAATACGCGGCCCCCTATACCCGGTAGCATTCGGTTTCCAACCTTAGGGCGATTGGCAGCACTGATATAACAGCACCTAACAGACAACACGGCATTGGTTAGCACTTTAAGCTCTATTGAGCACTCTATTCCATGCTTTCCTTCGTAGCAAATTTTGTACACTGCGCACATTTACATAATAGCCGTGATGAATATGTGCAATTACTCGGAAAGATCTCCGACTTACATGGCTTTTCCCCTCGACTGTTTTGATTTCTAATTTTCAAGGTTAATTTAAAACGGGCCTTCTTAGCTCTTTCTCGGACTATTATTATGCAAATCAAGCTTTCAGATATAACACCCTATAAAATTGATTTGAATAATTTCGAGGGAAAAATTGTTCCGCGGGCGGGCATCGAACCCGGGACCAATGCTCTACCAACTGAACTACCCAGGAACTCTACCACATAGGCAACTGATCCAATTTTTCCCTTTATATCCATAGACTTGAAAGTGGGCTGACAACCGTCAAGCAACCAATATTGAGTGCACACTAACATTATTATTATTATTATTATTATTATTATTATTATTATTATTATTATTATTATTATTATTATTATCACCATCATCATTTTATTATTATTTATATTATTTTATTATAGCGATGTACCAAAGTACATATTAAGATATTTCCGTGCAGGAACTCTGCGTTGTATGATGATCAGTGGAGCAGAGAAAAATTCTCTCTGGCACCGTGGCACCGGGATTCGAATCCGGGTTTTAGCTCTACGTGCTGACGCAATATCCACTAAGCCACACCGGATTTCAATTCCGATACCGGATTGAATCCTCTCAGTTTAAGCTCCACCTCTTTTTTTAGTTGGTTATTTAACGACGCTGTATCAACTACGAGGCTATTTAGCGTCGATAAGATTGGTGATAGCGAGATGGTATTTGGCGAGATGAGGCCGAGGATTCGCCATATATTACCTGGCATTCACCTTACGTTTCGGGAAAACCTCGAAAAAAAAACCAACCAGGTAATCAGCCCAAGCGGGGATCGAACCCGCGCCCGATCGCAACTTCAGACCGGCTGGCAAGCGGCTTAACCGAATGAGCCACCCCAGTAGTTTCCACCTCTTAGTTTCTCTTTAGTGGCCAACCCTCTTGCACTGTGTCACAAATGTGTAACAGTGACACAATGTCCAACACATTAATGTGCAGAGGTGCACTCATTACGAGTGACTAAGTGGCCGGGATCCGACGGAATGAGCGCCGTCTTAAATCACTAAATGATTATATATGCATATCATATCATTGCTACGTACCGAAGTACATAATGATATTGCCGTGCAGCAATTCTGCGTTATCTATGATAAAGGATCGGTGGAGCAGAGAAAAATTCTCTCTGGCACCGGGTTTCGAACCCGGGTTTTCATCTCTACATGCTGACGCTCTATTCACTAAGCCACGCCGGATTCCAATTCCGATACCGAATTGAATCCTCTCAGTTTAAGCTCCATCTCTTATTTTCCCTTTAGGGGCCAAGTTTCCTCTTGTAATTTAGGTCGGGGAATCATAAAATCCTGTCCACACCTGTGGAGTAACGGTCAGCGCGTCTGGCCGCGAAACCAGGTGGCCCGGGTTCGAATCCCGGTCGGGGCAAGTTACCTGGTTGAGGTTTTTTTCCGGGGTTTTCCCTCAACCCAATACGAGCAAATGCTGGGTAACTTTCGGTGCTGGACCCCGGACTCATTTCACTGGCATTATCACCCTCATATCATTCAGACGCTAAATAACCTAGATGTTGATACAGCGTCGTAAAATAACCCAATAACTCATAAAATCCAACGCAGTGCCTTTGTAGGTGACACAAATAGGACTGTAACCTGGTCATTAGTGCTATAATTGGTGTGGATGGTAATTTTGGCGTATGTGTATTACGCCAGATTCTTGCACACGGTAGCATCTAAGCACGGAACACCAGCGCAACACACACAACTGATTACACGCTCACTTGGTGCTTAATTCGTTTTTTCGTATAGTGAATATTATGCAAACACGCGTTTTATTTATGAATTGTGATGTCAATGCATTGGTGGTGTTGAGGAATAGACAACGTTTACCCAATCTAACAGTTCCATCTAGCTGTGTGTTTACCCCCTACTTACCGGTTGTTATCTGAAACTAGCACGCTACCAAGTGTTTCATGGAGCTCGGAAGAGAACCGGTACCTGATATGAATTTACAATTCATTGAATCCATAAGAAGGGCAACCTTAGTTATGTGTCTTGTGCAATTATTTTATTTTATTTTATTACTGAGGTTGTACATAATTATGAAATAATTTCAATAACGTATCATATCACAATGTTATGAAACGTAAAAAAACTTATTTAAAAGTTCGCCCATCAATAACTTTTCAACCGTTACATTTCGGACACAGGTATATTAGTTTATGTCGACATAAAATTTAACCCAAACTAAATTATGCTGAATAATGTCACATTTCTCCTGAGATATCCTGTATATGAGATGACTATCTTAGTCCGACAGGAGGTCTAAGATGTATTCATGAATCCGATGCTGACAGGTGGATCATCCTGTCTCAGCCCTGATACCCTAGTCCTACCGTGGCGAAAATGTGACTCGCAATAATAGCTGTGCATCTCTCTTACTTCCTACCTCCCCCCAACCCTCACCCTCTCACCCACTGGAGTCAAACTCCGTTGAATTTGTATTTGTCTCTCACCTGCGAGTGGCGTATCGTCGCAAGGTCTCTCTCGAAACCATGTACCTCTACAAAATCGAAAGTTTCAAGTAGGATGGGAGAACGCATTCTTTTTGCTGCCAATATGATGAGGATATTATATGTATGATTTGTTCACTAGTATTACGAGGAAAACGGTTGTATAATATAAAACGATATTATACTACGTGTTACTGATGAAACATTAAAAGGTTAAGTGTTGTTGTTATTATTATTATTATTATTATTATTATTATTATATCATCATCATCATCATCTCTGTACGTCGATCCTTTTTCAGCAGATGTACGAATAATGCGGTTAGATCTTCAATTTAAACTCGCAGATTTACACTGTGATGTTAAATGAAAGCTATATGTGAGGACTTGACAAATGTTGAACTTTTCAAATCTTTGGCAAAAAATAAATATCCGAACCTTCGTTCTTTCGCTTGCTCTGTTGAAGCCATACTCACTACAACTTACGTTTGTGAAAAATTATTTTCAACAATGAAAATAATAAAAACGAAATTTAGATCACGACTGACAGACAAATACCTTCATGATCAACTACGACTGGCAGTAAGTGACATAATTCCTGATTCTGAAACTCTGTCGTAGACATATTCTGAAGACAGTTAATTTTAGGTTATGATAATGTGTCCTATGTTTTCTTATTCATTTCTTTCTTACATTAGTTTGTAACCTTATACTGTATAAAATTATATTTAAGTGCTTGACGTAAGGAAAATGAAAATTCGTTTATAAGTCAGACAGTTGCTTCACTTCCCCTTCGGGTGTCCGCCTCCCTCCACAGGTGCTATGCACGTTGCAGGTTACAGAATGGCTCGGCGCACGATCACATTTCCCCACGGCTGCCCTTGTCTTATCTGCAAACGAGTAGTCCTATCCAATCCGTTCCTTTATCAGCAACCGAAAATCCGTACTACTCCCAAAATTTAACACAGTCTATTTTTACTATTGCAGAAAATATGAGTAGATGAAATGAAGGGAAAGTGGAGAATGTTGATGGAATGATAGACAGATACAGTAGTATCACAAGAGAAAACTTCTCCAACGTATCCTTTGTAAACCACAACATCACGACCTGGCAGCGGATCAAACCCGAGCCGCTTGAATGGAAAACCTACATGCTATCATTGAAAAACTCATAGGGTACTATTCATAGACATTTCGCTAGCCCGCGCTACGACCGTGCTAAACTAGCCCCGGCTATCGACTGGTTACTTGTACAGGATTCATATCGTATCGTATCGCTAACACTGGTTTATGAATACGAAAAACGTTAGTTCGTTGATCATCCACCAGAAGCCCCCGCTAAAAATGTCTATGATGAGGCCCATAGTGACAAGATCGCATTTGGGGTATTTTTCGGGGTTCTCTTGTTTCCTCATATTAGGCATCTACATCATTCCGTCAACATTTATTTATTTCGTTATCATTCCATGGCATTCCCCGAACACCGGCTGGCGACGCAGGGAGGATGATTCGGCTTGCCTGCTCAAACCTGGATATGCAGCAAACTTTAGTGTAGTCAGCCGGTGTGGGTTTGGGAATGCGCCTAATTTGAGGGTTAGCGCAGTAGTAGATCATGAAAGATCCAATCCATGCTGCAATCCCACGTGACGGAATTCCTACTATTCGCTCATTTTATATTATTGGTTTAATCTCGAATACAGGCGTAGGTAAATATAGACAACATAAAAAGAGAGATTTCTGCCTATGAGTTTTGAACACTGCTAGAGAGATAGAGCTCATAAAAGCGGAATATAAACAGTGTCCCATTTATCTTGACCACCCTAAATAACTTTGTACGCAAGAACCAAATGAAAAATTGTTTCATACAAATGGTGTACAATTGAGAGAGGAAAATAATACTGATGGAGCGACAACTTTGTAGCGTTATTTATTAATGAGATACGAGTATTAACATTATTTTAAATGGTATTATGTGGGATATTTATTATTCAGTAATTCAATTAAGCTCGTCAAGACCTTTTGAAAAATGTATCACAGTAAGCCATTCTGATAAACAGAACGTTAATAAACGGAACGTTATTGGTGCCTTGGCGGCATGGTTCCTTTGCACAGTATGCAGTGATTTGACTTCAAGTTGGTGTAAACAATACTTAGTAGGCCTACACTGCAGATGTCCAGGGTCGCGTAACTCACTCCATGTAGCTTTGATTTACAGTAAACACATGGATCCAAATTTAGCACAGACCACTCACTCAGTCAACAGCGTTCAGCGGAATAAAACCAAATCTACGTATAATGAGTCACGCGGCCCTGAGTATCATCTGCAATGTACTACGTATTGTTTACTTACTTACTGGCTTTTAAGGAAGCCGGAGGTTCATTGCCGCCCTCACACAAGCCCGCCATTAGTCCCTATCCTGAGCAAGACCACCTAGTCTCTATCATCATATCCCACTTCCCTCAAATCCATTTCAATATTACCTTCCCATCTACGTCTCGGCCTCCCCAAAGGTCTTTTTCCCTCCAACCTCCCAACCAACACTCTATATGCATTTCTGGATTCGCCCATATAGGCTACATGCCCTGTCCATCTCAAACGTCTGGATTTAATGTTCCTGATTATGTCAGGTGAAGAATACAATGCTTGCAGTTCTGTGTTGTGCAACTTTCTCCATTCTCCCGTAACTTCATCCCTCTTAGCCCCAAATATTTTCCTAAGCACCTTATTCTCAAACACCCTTAACTTTAATGTATTGTTTACACCATTTTAAAGTCAAACCACTTCATAACTCATTGTGCACAGAAACCATGCTGTCAAGGGACCAATAACGTTCCGTTTATTAACGTTCTGTTTATCAGACTGACCCACTGTGATACATTTTTGATAAGGTCTTGATGAGTTTAATTGAAGTATTGAATAGCAAATTCAAAGTGTAATTTAAAAAATCTATGTTAGTACTCGTATCTCGTTAATAAATAACGCTACAAGGTTGCCTCTCCATCAGCATTATTTCTCTCTTTCAGTTGTAAAACTTTTGTATGAAATCTTTTCATTTGGTGCTTGCGTACAAAGTGATTTAGGATGGTGAAGATAAATGGGACACCATATATATCACATATACATGTATAGAGGGAGTTCCATTTATCTTGTGCACCTATTATAACTTTTTTGTTTGGATAGGTATTGGAATTTTTGTTTTTGAGAGTTATGTTAGAACGAGAGGCTAACGTGAGTGTGGAGATCTGGTGCATGTAACTACATTATGGTACAAGATACACGTGACGTCATCAATTTTTCAAATAGCACTACATACTTTAATCATGTTACATTGATTACGCATATTAAGATGAGTTCAAAAAATGTATCACAATGTCATCTTTCTAATCAATAACAACAAAACGAAACAAAAACGTATTTCCAAAGTGATAATGTTATGCTTTGAGAGTCACAGAAGGTGTTCCAAATGGTAACCATTCACATTAATGCACATTCGAAGGCGTTCCCCGAAAGACCGTATGACTGCCCGGCATGTTGCTGGCTGAATGAACACACAAGCCTGTCGAAGGCATAGCTGCATGTCGTCTGGTGTTGTCAGAATGTTCTGGTACACACTGTCCTTTACAGTTCCTTACAGGAAGAAGTCGAGTGGCGACAGGTCCGGAGAATGTGCAGGCTACAGAAGTGGATTGTGGCGTCGACAGTTGTTGTGTTTTGATTACATGTTAGACAGAAAACACACAACACACGATGTGTACGGACGTAAGTCGCCTTTCGTTTTGTGTAAGTTAATGCACAAGATGAATGGGGGCACCACAACAAACGACACATTCTGATGGCATTCATTTTGCATTTTGTAGTTATTGATTGCGAAGGTGATACTGTGATACATTTTTGAACTCGTCTTAATGTGTGTAACCAATGTAACATGATTAATGTATGTACTGCTATTTGAAAAATTGATGACGATACGTGTATCTTGTACCATAATGTAGTTACATGCACCAAATCTCTACATTCATGTTAGCCCCTCGTTCTAACATAACTCTCAAAAACAAAAATTCCAATACCTATCCGAAGAAAACAGTTACAATCAGCGTATTCCGAATCTCACCGGTCCGGTGGCATCAATGACGTCACGTTGCAACGATAATAAGGAACAAAACTGCTGGAAGAATCGATGCTGTCATGGCGACTGTGTAAGTGGTTATCTGTGTTACGCTAGCAAGATTTTGCGAAATTTCCGTACTGCCATCGCGTTCAAATAAAAGAGATCATAAACAACTTATTTCTTGAACCGATAGTAATAACTGGTCCGTTGACATGTTCGCTCATAAGCCATTAACATATTGTTTTTACGTTGTGCTCATTACAAACAATACAGCAGAACTAAAGCAGAACACACCGCCATGACACAACAGTGCACGATGTCATTCGTCTACTAATTCCCGCTCTATACAAGAACCAATCAGATTTACTGATGGCGGCTGATGGAGACTAACACCACCTCTGCAAGTTGATGGCACCGGTGCGACACCGGTGGAGCATCAATGACGTCATCGGTGGAATTCGGAACACCGTGATGCCATCGGATTGCTCACCGGTGAGATTCGGAATACGCTCAATAGGTGCAATACCCGAAATGAGCATATGCTCGTGCACGGGTACAGTCCAGTAGTCTACATAAATTTTACAGAAATCAACTAATAATGCTGATGATAGAAATAATAGTAACAACAACAATAATAATAATAATAATAATAATAATAATAATAATAATAATAATAATAATAATAGTGATAAAACAAATATATTTACAACAATATAATAAATACTAAGACGGATAAAATAAAATGTAAAACCACTAGCGAGAGTTAACACAACTTAAATAAGCATTTAATAACTGGAAAAAATGACAAACTCGAAAATCAACAGAAAAGTTCGTTGTATCGCAGACGACAGCAACCGCCGTATTGACATTGTGTTGTGCATTAATGGTAGTAGGGGGGAGCCGAAAGTCTACGTAACTGCCGTTCTCTTCTAATCTTTTGTACAATCATGGGAAGTTAATGCTGAAAGAACAAAATGTCTACGAGTCAAACTGTTCATTATTACTAGGATAAATACAAATAACACTGAAATATATTAATCAAGTTTCAGTTATAGATCTCCCCTTTTGTGCAAGAGGTATCATATCAAAATATTTTATGAATGGCGGGGAAAATATAAATTTCAAGAACTCTCTAGTGACAAGACATAGTGACAAGTACAATCAAGTGTATCTGCGGCGATGCTAAGAAATTATTTATTGGAGATATACACTGTTATTAATTAAGAAAATTATCTATTTATATTTATTACAATGTTTTATCTTATAGGTTACATGCATCAGATAAATACAATAAAAATTAGTACCATATAATGCTAGTAACACTTAAAAAAATAATAAAATATATCAAATATCATACAAACATTTTCACTTTATTTTTAAACTTAAGAATGTGTAAATTGCTTAGGTCTGGATTATTTTTCAATACTGAATTGTATAGTCTTGGTCCATAATTCCTACTGTGTCTTAATCTAGCTGTAGTATGGCATTTAGGTTCTGCCAAAAGAGTTGGGACATTTCTTCTGGTGTTATGTATATGTTTTTCAGTTATAAAATTCATTCGATTTTTGTGAAAATAAATTAGTACTGTATGTTTATATATTTGCTCAATTTTTAGTACTTGGAATTCAGAATAAATAAATTGTGTCGGATAATCAAGTGGTTTATGCAGACAAATTTTGATGATACGTTTTTGTAGTAATATTAATGGAGTTAGGATAGTCTTTGTCATTTCACCCCAACCTATTATTCCGTATTGAATGACTGATTGAAACAAGGCTAGATAAACAACACGGAGAACATAGATAGGCATATATGCACGAAGGGTTACAAAGTTGTGGATTGTTTTCCGTAACCTATTACATAAATATATGTTACATAAATATTTATATATAACAACACTTAAATACGGATACATAGAGAGGTAATTAAGCTTTAAACAGACACTTCTATTCTCGGAACAAAATCGAACTGCCTAAACATTCGAATCAGGTCAAGAAAATGTGCTGTTATATGCTTAGGAAACAGTTCGGTATGAATTGTAAGGCACTTAAGAAGCAATATATTGTAACTTTGTTGTGTTTATTATCTGTTATTGATAAATTATTTAACTATCATTAAGAGTTGATATAGACTAATATTTCTTTTTTCGATACAAGTTTCCTCCAAATATAAAATAATCGCGTTTTTCGCAAATCTTCATTCGCAATTCTTCGTTCAGCAGACAAAGTTCCTGTTCATGTATAATAACAAGACCATTTTAAATCCTCGAGTTTTAATGTTGTTACACAAAGAGGAAAACTTTTAAAAGCCCATTACGCAAAGTGTCTCGCCTCTTACATTTCATAAACATTCTTATCATTTCGTAGAAGTGCATACTCTATATTTATGTATCTTTATTGACATTCATCCCCTGAAGTTGCTTCTGCAGTCTTTGAGCGATGAAACTTACCTAAGTACTCTTTGTACAGTAACAATGAGGGTTAATTTCACAGGAAGAAAGTTATTACGTTCATATACCAGTACACTGCTCCGTCGATTTAGTAGAATGCGTTTGAGTCTAAAGAAAGCTGAAAAGAATATAACATGGTGTGTTGTTATGACGAGAATCCAAAGGCCCCGAATACCGGTAAGTGATCGTGTCATAAACACTTTCAAGTGTGAGTATTTCTGACGTAATAAATGTTATTCGACGCCTTAAAAACAGCAAGAATGCTAAGGATATTGCTGGAGAGAGCAAAGTAATATATATATATATATATATATTTTTTCTTTCTGTATTTAATCCTTTATGTATTGATTTATTTTTTATTTATTTCTTCATTCCTTCCTTCATTCATTCGTTAATTCATTCATTCCTTGAAATCTTTATTATTTCATTAATTCATTCATTCATTCATCTATTCATTCTTTACTTCCTTCATAACTTCACTCACTCAGTCCTTTCTTCCTTCCTTCTTCGTTCATTCATTCATTCATTCATTCATTCATTCATTCATTCATTGACACCTTCATTATTTCATTCATTCATTCATTAACACCTTCATTATTTCATTCATTCATTCATTCATAACTTCTCTCACTCAGTCCTTTCTTTCTTCCTTTCTTTCTTATGTACTCATTCATTCATTCTTTCATATATTCGTACATATATTAGGGGAGAGTTGGGTAGTATCGGACATCGGGTAATATCGGACAGTGAGTTTCTTTCATCTACCACACGATGATAGTACCTGATTGACATGGTTACGTTTCTGTGATTTCGCATAGAGAAACGTAACCATGTCATTCAGGTACTACCATATGGTGGTAGATGAAAGAAACGCACTGTCCGATATTACCCGATGTCCGATACTACCCGACTCTCCCCTATTTCATGTTATTGTTATATCAACTATGAATGAATGATTATATTGTAGGAAATAACATTAATTTGTATTATCGTTGTATCAGATTCGCTTTTATAATGAATTAACAACTCTTAAATACCCATCCCCGTACGATCGATTTTTTACTGTACATAATATTCTTTGACGTTCTTCTTTTCTATTCAGTGGTATTCAATCTTGTTTGTTAGCGTACCCCAAAATATATTGGTACCCCCCAAACTGCAATGCAATTATGTAATACTGAGAAAAGACAGTGACTGATGTACCTACTAAAAATAAATTATTATTATTATTATTATTATTATTATTATTATTATTATTATTTCGTTTAGTCAACTGTCCGAAGACGGGTTCGGACACCACAATTGACACAAACAATCCATCACTCATGAGGCAACTAGACCAAGAGATAAATGGGTAGAATGGTCAGTTCCTTTCCCCCTCCATTGCTTATCACTAACTAGATATATATTACACTAATCAGACCAATTTCATCGACGCTATATAATTAGCGAAGTTTATAAATCATATTCAAATAACCGATAAAAATTACTTCAAAATATTGAGCAATTACATTATAAAAGAGAACATTCCAGAACAAAGTTATTGTCCCACGTATTGGAAAAAATACTACCAAACCAGGACTGCGTACGAAATAAGTCATCCACCAATACGAACTAACAGGACAAAAGCAGTTCTCACTAAATGCTCAAATAATGTGTTTCTTTACCTTTCTTTTCAGGCTGTTGGAATACATGCTTGAAACATCAGTAAGTATACTTGGGAATCAATTGCAAATATTGTTTCAACATGTTTGGTTCAGTTTTGTTTAACTAATCTTACAAAATGACGTCTGTCTGTTCTTTATTAAATAATTATCCACGATTAATATTAAATTAGTGCTTCTTTGCAATAAAGCTACTGAGATTAAAGAACATATTGCATGATTATTGTGAAAGAGTACATTCACCTAAAGATAGAGAGAGAGGACAAAGAGAGAGAGAGACAGTGATTTACGGAATGACCAGTTCAGCTTGTGCACGAACAGCTATTAGTGGAGGAGCTCACCATAAAAAGACACTTGGCTGTGAATGAAACTGCGTATGCACGGATTTCTCATGCAGTGCCAGCGTGATCCTTAGCTGGATTTATGTTCGCGTGCACATTCCAGATCAAATCAAGAAGTTCCTTCGTACTCCAGTTACACATCTTGCATATACAAGGTTAGGTTTGGTTAGTTTAGGTTTTTATTGACCAAGTCCACGCACGCGCAATTTGATATCACAGCCAAGTTCTTCCTGTCGTGAGTCGCACGTGCTACTGGTCGCAGTTTTCATGCAGTGGTATTCGTACCTTTCACCCATCTCCTTACTTCACATACTATCTCTGACGTGTAAAAACTGCAGTTCGAGTTAATGTCACCCTGCCTTACGTGGATGGTTTACGAAGTTCAGTACATCATATTGTCGTTGTTCCTGCCCTAACTCCAATGTGACATATTTATCAATTTTCAGATTTTTTCTCTATTACATAACTTAAATAGTGGTAAAGCAAACAACAAAATCTCCTACACATAAAATTATATTTCTTTGCTTCGAAATTATAAGAATTCACAGTCTCCTATATACGGCTGCCATAGGATGAATAAATGTATTTTTTCTCCCTACTGAAATATTTTATATTTTGCACATAGGAGTTATTGCAGGAACAAAGACGATATCTGAAGTTCAGTAATACCAGAGGATATGGATAATGAGACGAATGTGTTTGTACCATTCACAGCCAAAAACTGGTAACAACAGACTCCTTCCTCCGATGTTATTAGTTTGATTTGGTGATTGTTGGGGTATTGCCTAAGCCTTTCTCTTTGATATCTTAGTTGCTGCAAGTACACCAGTTGATGTTACTAATTTGCTCTCATAATCGTTTTGATAACGACCACTGATGTAGGGTGGAGCAAGTTCAGGCGCTCCTGTATTGTTGATACGAGTCCACTCTGCTACCTCCAAATACAGACATGGGCGACGTAAGATCGGGAATTTTTGTCCGAATTCCTCTATCAGGTTCATCTCAGAGATATTGGAATGGGTACAAACGTCCACTTTTTTCCAAAAGAAGAAGGAATATAATTTAGACGCAGCCATAGAGAAGCTCATAAACTTGACACATCTTATCTTTTGTTCCTCAACAATATATTTGCATTTAGCTAGCTTCTCAAACTTAATTTTTCCTCATTATTTGTTCTAATGTAGGTGTAAATATAATTATAATCTACTTGAAGATTTCTCTCTTTCACTCGTTCTGTCCTCATTTCTGTCCTTTGGAGAGAAAATAATTTCTTCTTCCTGTCGGATATCGAACTCTTAACAACTGGATTTGTATCTGGAAACGCATTAGTTGAATCTTAGTGAAGGACAGGTATCCATTTCCTTCCAAAGAAAGAAAATAAAATGTTCGCTTCCTCGCCATAAATCGAAGCCACCTTCGACAGAAAACTAGGTACCTAGGCAGTCCACAATTTAGGACGGAAATAATTTATATTATTCTCCCATATGAATGACACGTAGGGATTAAATTAAGCAACAAAACACCGGTACTGAAAAAAGATAATGTGGCGTGTTTTTACTGAACTATTAAACCATAAATTGCAGTTAAATAAATCGTTTTAATAAACTAGAGCTGTGGTATTCAAACTTTTTTCTTCTCTTACCACTAGAGACAGTTTTCCACTCAAGCTTGTACCACAAAAAATTGTTAATTTAAATTATATATATCTAAACTTAATTAAACTCAACTATTAAATGACCTAGTTTTAAACTATAAAAAAGAAAATCATGCTATTAAATAAATAATTAAAGGAATAACGTTACAAATTTCATAGAAAAGAAAATTTATCTCATTATATTATTGTGGCGTCGCGGTGTAAAGCATCCTGCCTAGAACCGCGTTACGGAATGCGCCCTGTTTCGAGTCCTTGTGAGAGAAGAAATTTTCTCATGAAATTTCGGCCAGTGTATGGGAACGGTGCCCACCAGCATCGTGATGCACTTGGGGAGCTACGATAGGTAGCGAAAATCCAGTTTCGCAAACCAGTTATAACGGCCGGGGGATCATCGTTCTAACCACACGATACCTCCTGGTTGGATGATCGTCCACCTCTGCTTCGGCATGTGGAAGTGAGGCCAGCAGCCGGCTGGTAGGTCTTGGCCCTTCAGGGCGGTAGCGCCATGGATTTACTTTATCATATTATTAAATATACTGTTTTTGTCCTGTTAATGAGATTCCGCACGCCAGCTCCTCGATTCTTGGTCAAATCTTCTTGAGTACGAGTATCAGAGGTGATTCTGGAGTCAAGCGATTTCTGTTCTTCATTTTGATTGATGTTAATGCAGAGAAACCATGCTCACAAAAATAAGTAGAATGAGGAATGGCAGACGGTGTGAAATTACTAAGTTTCGTTTCACTAAGTTTCATATACCAAAAGTGACAAATTGACAAATTTTCTAATTTTGTTTTCAGTGCACTATCAACGGACATATCTAGCAATCTTTCCTTCAATCTTGAGGGAAGTTCACAGGAACTGGGGACTGTGCTCGAAAACGGATTTGTAATCCAATCATTAGCTCCCATCACTCATGAAACGTATAAGCTTATTTTAAATTTCACGTACCCCCTAAAAAATCTTCGCATATCTCGAGGAGTACGCGTACCCCCGGTTGATTTATTTTTATTTTAGTGGGATATTTTACGACGCTTTATCAACAGCTTAGGTTATTTAGCGTCTGAATGGGATGAAGGTGATAATGCCGGTGAATTGAGTCCAGGGTCCAACACCGAAAGTTACCCAGCATTTGCTCATATTGGATTGAGGGAAAACCCCGGAAAAAACCTCAACCAGGTAACTTGCCCCGACCGGGAATCGAACCCGGGCCACCTGGTTTCGCAGCTAGACGTGCTAACCGTTACTCCACAGGTGTGGACTCCCCCGGTTGAATACCTCTTAACTAAAGCATACACATATTCACATAAAACAAAATGCTCTGTTCATTCATGCCTTTTCTTATAAACACATCTTCAAATTTCTATTATTTTCTGTAGCCTACAATATTCATAAAGTTCATGCAAATTCTCATACATATTTCAAATAGGAGTTGCAGCAGTTGGTGATAGAAGCTACTATCCTTTCTAGTAATTCCTCAATATTGTCTGTAGACTCTTATTCCTTTAAAATACCCCGTACCTACTTAGGCATCCTGTTTTCTAGAGTGGGGTGAATGCTACGGCTAAGGAAAATGTGTTATGGCTGTGTATGCGTTCCCCAAAATATCGACAACTTCTAACATGTATTACTCGGTGATAACTAGTGGAACATTTATAAAATATGCTTCCAATTTAGACTATATCCACGTTCAAGTCCTTATGAAAGGAAATAATAATTAACAATAAAGACTTTTTTCTCAGTTGCAAGAAACACGATTGCAGCACTAAGCCAAGCACTGAATCTACATTTGTCTAAATATTTTTGCAAATAAATAAATACTTGGTTACTAGGTAAACATGTGCAGTAGCCGAATGACAATTTCAGTACTGCTTGTTCTGGTACATACTGTACTTGTCTTCTCGCATTAAGAATATTAATAAACAGTAAACATTTCAGCAAGAATTCCTATAGATCTTTGCTAGAGCTGAGACTTCCCGGAGGATGGAAGTCTTTCCGGCCTTCTGCTCTTTTCCTCAACATTATGACCGTACAAAACAGCTTACCAATGTTTTTTTATTTGGTATTGTAAATTAAGAAAGAGCACGGAGAAAAAAATAAGATAGAAAAAATTGGTTTGTAATTTTCGATTTAGTTTGCAATGAAGCGCTGGTCGATTCCATAAGTTATTTTCTTTATAGAATAGTTTATAAGACGAGAATCAAGAGTTCAACGTGCATTTAGAAGAGAATTCAGTGATCGTGATGGCCGGGGACCAGCTCCTTAACACAAAACAATAAATGAGTTTCATTGGTACAGTGATGGAACAATTCATTATAAACCTCTTCCACATAAAAAGCCAATAACAACCGATGAAAATATCGAAAAAGTATGGGCTGATTTGTTCAGCAAGGCGACACTCTTTAACGTGTAAGTTTTGGGAATGAAGTCTTACAGAAGACTGTAACTTCAGATTCCATTCTTACAAACTCCAGTTGGGTTGACCTCAGTTGACAAAGATAATCACAAAGAATACTGTTATGCTTTACTTGCGATGACATAGAAAAATCCAGTTTTTGTCAAGAACATCTTAATGAAGGAAGAGGCCAATTTTATTTGTGATATTTTGTTAACAAACATTATTTTAGACTCGGCAGCCGAAAATACAGGAGAAATGCATGAAATTGAACAAATTGTCAAAAGTCGTGTGTTCGTTTCATGACGTGTTTACAGAAGTACTTCAGCAGTGCATTCAAATTGGAGATGACTTGAAGAATTTGATTTTTAAAAAACAACTTCGACTGTGTGAAGTAATAAATAAAATCAAAGTATATATAAGCCATTAGAATGTTTCAGTACGTACATATATATAGACTGCCTTGTAACGCTACTTACAAACGGAGAAGTTCTTATTTTATGTGTATATTTTGAACTATTAGCTACCCATTTTGATAAGAAGACACACTGCTGTACAAATGAATTGCAATCAATTATAATAGTAACACATCTAACATAATATATCAATCGCGGTCATTCGCACAGTCCGATGTGGCGATGATTACACGCATTCTTATGATGTTCCAGCATACTGGATCGGACGAATGTGCGTGTAATCACTGTCACATCGGACGGTCCGAGACGGAATGTTCGATGCAGTATACTGCAGACATTGGGCGAATGATGTTTAATGATGTTCTCCTAGTGTGTGCACATCAGTAGTAAAAAACTACTCTGTAATCAATCACGAGTACGAGTATGTAAGATGACTCTTCGGCCTCTCTACATCTGCACCAATTTCATATGAGATTATACAGGGACATCATTTTATTTTTACTAACATTTCTAATATTAACCTGGCCATACCTTTGGATTGAGAACCGGAAACACCGTTTGCTACTCCCTTCCACGACTGGAGTTCGATGATACAGCGTAAAATACAAACACATTAATTTACTAGGTATAGGAGGGAAGAAAAGTAGATAATCCATTTACGTAAACTAGGAAATATCGCGATTTTGAGTTTGATAATTCTCATTAGGTTTTTCTTTAATCAAAATAGAGTATTAACATTAAGTGTTTTTACTCACGAATTGAGCTATCCATTCGGACGTATTCATTATGCAGTGTATCGATACAATATAGAGAATGAAGTTAAATTGAAAAATATTCATAATATGGATATTTAAACACATTTTTGAAAATGTGTGGCCCTTCATTTCGATACAGGCTTCACTTATTTTGTGCACATTATCGCACTATAGACTAATATACCTAATTCCAGTTACCAGTTTCGTCCTTCGTACTAGTAACTCATTTTGAAATAATTCTGTCCCTACTCTATAAAAGAGTACCTTAGGTGCTGTAAATTCAATCTTCACTTCTGCCCGATCCGAAAAGATAAAATTACTCAGACATGCTATCTACTATCTGTCCAAGTGATTATGTCGCAGAGTCGTAGAAAGGGGGGAAATCACGTGACAGTTAATTACTTAACGAGGCCCTTTTATTTAAGTTATTTTAGACAGTTGTATAATATTACGTAATAAGGTGCTTAGGAAAATATTTGGGGCAAAGAGGGATGAAGTTACAGGAGAATGGAGAAGGTTACACAACACAGAACTGCACGCATTGTATTCTTCACCTGACATAATTAGGAACATTAAATCCGACGTTTGAGAAGGGCAGGGCATGTAGCACATTTGGACGAATCGAGAAACGCATATAGAGTGTTAGTTGGGAGGCCGGAGGGAAAACACCTTTGGTGAGGCCGAGACGTAAATAGGAAGATAATATTAAAATGGATTTGAAGGAGGTGGGATACGATGATAGATACTGGATTAATCTTGCTCAGTATAGGGACCAATGGCGGGCTTATGTGAGGACGGCAATGAAACTCCGGGTTTCTTAAAAGCCAGTAAGTAAGTAAGTAAGTAATATTACGTAGACATCCAATTAAAACAGAAATTAATGTTTTCATAAAAGACAGCCCAGCCACTAGATTTTATAGAGCGGCGAGCAGAAGCGGGTGGGGGAAACTGGGATGCGACGTAGGCAAACGGACGTCAGCACCTGTACGAATATATGATTCAATATTGAAAGTTATTTCGTCACTGGAAAACGCGAACGTATTTCTGGAACGTACTATATTCACTAACTCAGTAGTCTACTGTTTACTTTGACAGCATACGCGGCCTTGGTTCTGTGTGGAGGAAGATTAGACGTTTACTGGAGGGGGGGGTGGCAGTGAAGTACATTAAAAAACTCAGGTACAATAAAATTGAATTAAAAATAAAATGATGTCCCTGTACAAATGCTTCGTACCTAGTAGTTTTATTATCTAGCGCTTCATTTGTCGATGTTTTTCCAGTAATTCCTATCGGATTGAAAATAAATTTCTCAATGATGGGGCTTCAAAAACTGAACTTCTTTCTAATGCTGATCAATTGTAGCACAGCTGCACTAGTAATTCCCGATATGACAGGTAGAGGGCCGTGGCGCCAGACCGCTACCTCATCTCTGTGACTTTTCGCGTCCTGAAAGAGGATTTAACGAGGTGCATCGACCTCACAGGTGCGCAGTCTCCGAATTGTTGTTCCAGGTTTGCGTTCTCTTTCTAAGTACCTCATCTCCAGATTTCCACAAACGTTTCTTCTATTTTCTTGGCATTTGATTTACGACAAAGAACAATCGTTCATCTCAAATAAGAGAAACTGAAGAAATTCTGAATTAATACGAACAAATATTTTCTTCCTTTTCTCTGTTAAATATCAATGAAATTACACTCGACTTTATGTTGCTTGCTTATAGTCACGATACAAATATTGTTTTTAACTAGTCTACAGTTCAGATTTATGTACAAAATGTATATTACACCTAACATTTTGAAAATAAATAATATGCAAAGCTCGATAGTAACCAATTATATTTGTGATCAGAGGCTGTGCTCGTGCTTGAGTTCGATTCCTGATTAGGCCGATTACCTGGTTCGGTTTCTTCCGAGGTTTCACCCAACTGTAAGCTTAATGTTAGGTAACTTCACTGTCAATCTTATGTCTCATTTCGCCAATATACCACCCTGCTATCACCAATTCCATCAATGATATATATCCTCGTTGAAGATACAGCGTCCTTTCTTAATCGATTAAACTTTTATACAAATTAAAATTTGGATTCTGGACTTATATGAATTTTAGGCAAAAATTAATACTCTCACGAACATTCCTTCATTTAATATTGTTAATATTGTTTATTGTTAATTAAATAACATGGACAAAAATACAATCTTAGTTCTTCTTCCCTGAAGAAGTAAAAAAACTCGCGCCCAGGGAGATGTCTAAACACAAAGATAATTTTTCGACACAAACTGGGTCAAGAAAAAAAATTACAGGAATAAATTAACTTTAAAAATACGATTTCAATTTTACAAATACAAATACATATACATATTAAATCAATATATATTCCTTAAAACTAAATTCCTAACGCTATTTTTTTAAATTTCTGATACTAAAATTTTCCAAATTTGGGTGTTTATCAATTATTTTATTTTATAACCTTGGACCAGAGTAGGTACCATGGCTCAGAGCTGTGATTGTGAAACACTTTGGTTCTTCTATTCGTATAAAATCGGATCTTTTAGTTCCATATTTATGATGATACAATTTGAATTTATTACGATTTTTATGTATGAAGATTAATAAGCCAATATAATAAATCTGTTTAATTTTCAAAACATTAAAATCAGTAAACAAAAGCTCAGATGAGTAATCAGTTGGTTTAGTAAGGCATATTTTAATAATTATTTTCTGAATAAGTATTAGTGGAGTGAGATTAGAAATACATGCATATCCCCACCCCAAAATTCCATACTGGAGAATGGACTGAAATAAAGCTAAATAAATGAGACGTAAAATATTAATTGGTAAATATGACCGAAGTATAACAAAGATATAAATTGTTTTACGTAATCTATTGCATAAATATGTAATATGTTTGTTCCATCGTAAGTGTTGGTGGATTGTAATGCCTAAATACTTAACTTCTGAGGATTCGGTTAATATGGGACATTCACAATTTTGAGAAGAACAATCTGAATGATGAATTTTGAGCCTAAAGGAAGATTGAGGAGATTGAAGGCCACTGGACCTTAGTGAAAATGGAACAACAGTTATTTTGGATGTGTTTAAGGAAAGAGCGTTTGAATCAAACCACTCTTTAATTACCTGTAATCCATTATTTGCATTAATATAAGTGTCTTTCCAAGATTTTTCACCAAAACGAATTACGGTATCATCCGCATATGAATATATAACCCCATTATATTTGCGTAAATCAGTTAATAACAAATCATTTATATAAATCAAGAATAAAATTGGACTAAGAACTGTGCCCTAAGGGACCCCTACTTTTATGTTTTGAGTAAAAATAAATTCATTATCAATTTTAGTTACATGATTTCTGTTATTCAAATATGACTTAAATAAACTTAGAACATGACCATTAATGCCTAACAAGTTTAATTTCTCTAATAAAATATCATGGTTAACGGTATCAAATGCTTTTCCAATATCCAAAAATTTACCCAAGCATTTATTCCCTCGGTCTAACTCACATATGATTTTGTTTGTAACACATGAAATAGCGTCATCTGTGCCAAGTTTATTTCTAAAACCGAATTGATTTGAATAAAGTACGTTGTATTTGTCCAAATAATTTAATAGACGACTTTTATGCATTTTTCTAACAGTTTAGATATACATGAGAGTAAAGATATTGGTCGGTAATTGTTCATGCATTTTTTTACTCCTGATTTGAAAATAGGGACAATTATAGCATTTTTCAATTTATCTGGAAATTTAGCATATAAGAAGCACAAATTAAATACATGAACAAGCGGTTTAGCCTAGAAAGTACTGAACAGTTTAAATATTTTGGAGGGTATAGCATCTTCACCAGGGCTTATGTTATTTTTTTATGAGGAAACATGTTTAATTATTTCATATTCTGTTACAGGAAACAAAAACAGAAGACTGTAGTTGTTTCATATTATTACAAAAATTACCACTCATCCTAGTTCTTATACTAGAAGCAATTTCAATGCCAATATTTTAAAAATAATTATTAAACTCCTGAGCTATTTCAAATTTGTCCGTAATTAATACACCATCTTTATTATACAATTTCCTTAATATCGTCTTTCACTTTCGGTTCTAAGTTAGTTGCCTCTCTAATTGTCTGCCAAACGTTTTAGGGTCACTTCGATTGTTTTCTAGTTTTTCGGAATAATAGCTAATTTTCCTGTATTTTATAACATTTGTTAGAATATGTCGATATTTTTTGTATTTATAAGTTCAGTATTGAATGGTTCTTTATGTACTTTCTTAGCTAGTTTATCTCTAGTTCGTATAGACCTCACGATACCAACTGTGATCCAAGGCTTTATTTTTTTATATTTACTAGACTGTTTAATAAATTTATTCGTAGTATTTTTGCTAATAACCGTATTCAAAATTTCATAAAAATTATCAAGACTAATATCAGGATTCTCGCACTTAATAACATTATCCCTAGTTTCATTATTCATCCATTTATAGTGTTCTGCTCAATGGCAGGTCTTTCACTGCAAACCCAGCATTCTCCAATATTTCATATTTTGTGTCTTCCTCTTAATCTCCACCCACGATCCATGTCATCTATCATCTAATATCTTCTTCAGATAACACATTTTCATAATCTATTTTTTAACACATGTAGATAAATCATATTGCACAAAAGTAGTGTTATTAATGAAGTTAATGAGAGCAAACGTACAATAATGATCTTTCAATGCACTACAATAGACTCCAGAATCAAAATTGAGAAAATTTGTACAACTTTTAAAAAAAATATGATCAAAACACGATAACGATAACTGTCTAGTGACTGCATTTAAAAGTTTACTAAAACCAAATTCCTGTAGAATATCCATATATTTGTCGCCAAAATTATCTAAACATTTTTCTAAGATTTGAATATTAACGTCACCAATGAGAATGTGTGTTTTAGAATCTTTGTACTGTTATAAATGACGTTCTAAAACATATAAAAATTCATTTTTGCTTAAGTTAGGGGATCTATAAATAGCTGTTAAATCAAAGGACATATTATTGACTTTAAATTTAAAATGTAAACTATTAAAGTTTACGATATCTGCATCAATTAATGCTACATCAATATTGTTTCTGAAGTACACCACTAAACCATCACATTTATTGTATTTACAAGGTTTAACAAATTTTCTATACCCATTAATGTCAAAACCTAAATCATTATTAAGCCATATTTCCGAGAGTATAATAATATCAAAAGTAAAAGAAAGCATTTATCGATTAACTATCTTTCTTATATCAGATGTGTCATAATTATAGGTACAAACTGCAGGTGTGTGTAGAGAACAATTAAACAAGGCAAAAAGTCCTAATAAATATTTCTTTTTCACTAATGGCGGATACTTGACTTAAGTCATTCACCCATCTGAAGCCAGTTATGTAAACCAATTTACCGACAGAATCGTTGGCCAGAGTGCGCCATAGGAGGCTGGTCTACGCTACACCCGCGATGAGATTATTATGGAGAATTTTTGGGTTGCCACAGGGGAACCGGAGTTCCCGAAGAAAACCCGTATGTTATCTTGACTACAGGCTTGCCCAGCACAAGTCATAAATCGGGGGTACACCGAGATCCAACCCGGATCCACAGGACTAAAACTCTAAAGTCCGGAATATAATTATATTTTATTTGCATATCAGTAGTGAATATTACAGTAAATTATTATTTTTTGCATATCTTCATGTATATTTCAGAGTGTGATTTTTGCAAACTTTTAACTGCTTTAATCGAAACTGTTATTCAAAATCCGTTTCCCATTCATCACAGATTCAAGTACTCTTTGCCAGATGGCCTGCCCAATTCCATTTCCGAAGTTCGTCTGCCCAGACAAACGTTCAAAATGCGTATTCTCCTTAGCATGTACAGCATATACAAAAAATTTATCCCTGTCACTTCTTAATCCCCTACAAAACAATAGTGAAAATCACCAAATTATGCTCACAGCGGAACAAAATTAATCACCCCACTCTACGTCACCCACATTTCAACTGGCACTTATGCCAGAAATAGTTTCATATATGTTTTGTATATTTATTTTGTTATTTATTACAATGGCTGAAGAGGATATCCTGCGCGTGTAAGACTATAACGGTCGCTGGCTCAAATCCGGCAATGTCAATAAACCATACCATACTTTGGATTCCATCAGGTGGGGCCATGTTCCTTGTGTGCTTATTACTACTTTACATTTGTAAATTAACTATGCATCCAAATCATAAGTACACTTAACTTGAGTTAATAATCGCCTAAAGAAAATTTAGTTTCATTACGAATTTCAGAGCTCACAATGGGGTAAAACAATCATTCGGATGTTCTCACAGACTTCAATATATCTTACAATTTCCCTATAGCAAGAATTTTTATGAACACGCCTGCATTTTTACACGCCATTGTGTGTGAATGCACGTTTATTGTAGCTACGAAGTAATAATGAAAAACCTGGCCATTTACTGAATATGTGCACTCACTAATATAAACGTAACTTGTTACCATTACAGTGTTTAATCCTGAATTCGCAACAACGAGTAATTAAATGTTTTTGTTTCATTCATTGTATTCTATATGCATTACTTCAAGCTTTAAGATGTGGAATAAATTTAAAGTTACAATTTTTTGGCGAGATAAAGTGAGGCCGAGGATTCGCTATAGAACACCTGATATTTGCCATACGGTTGGGGAAAACCTCGAAAGAAAACCCAAAAATGAATAGTCCAAACGGAAATCTAATTCAAGCCCGAGCGCATATCCGGGTCAGCAGGCAAGCGAGTCTGTCAGCTGAGCTACGTTGATGGCTTTACAAAAATGTACAATACATAGTAAGGAAGTTAATTTTCTATGGAAAATGTGAAGAAAATATTTCGCAGCTTTTTTAAAATAAGTGCCAGCACTTACTACTATGCGAAATGTGCAAAAATTTCCACTGATTGATTTGTATTAACTGTAAAAGTTCAAATATTCGCCATTAGTTTCAATTTCATTGAATTTTTTCATTTCATAATCAGTACAGAAGGAATTTGTGAAGAGTGCAAACATAATATTCTTGATAGCTGCACATATCTTTAATGACAGTAGCATTTTTGTAGCTAAATACGCTGTACTGCAATTTGAGGAATACATATAATTTTTTATACTAAAAATACGCGTACCACTTATCACAGTTTCAGTATAAGGGATTTACTTCTTTTGGGAACTATTGTTGGCAGTGAGCAACTACGAGTTTCTTTTTATCGAGTTTACTGGTTTTCCTAACTTTTTACCATTACTAACTGCAACAAAAGGTATGGAGGGGGAAGATAGACTTGAACCTGAAATGAACTTCAGTATCAGTAGATTAGTATAATATCAACTATCTTGAAACAAACTCTCTTTCTCACAGCTCATTCTTTCCTTTCTCGAACAGCCCACATACCAGGTCTAACCTCCTCATCTATACCAGTCTTCCCATGCACTGTTGATAGGTTCGTAGTACATTCCGTGCTCTATTGTATTTTAGTACTAATATCTAGAACTAATATAACCCATCTTCTCCTTCCTTTCCAGCCAACATTCGCAACCGGAAATCCAAATTTTCTTTCCGAAATTCACTAAAACACTACCTAGTAAGTAACTGCTTTTATAAGCTGGACGAATAGTCTATTTCACAAAAGATGTACAAGCTAATGATTAAATGTTGCCATTCCTGGTACATACATTTTTGTTATTGAGAATTGAGTTCACATAGATTTCCTTCAGACTTAATTTATAAATTACTAATTTTACATGTAATATCTAGTACCAAACCCCAGTCCTCACTAATAATATGTATAAAAGCGAGTTTATTATTATATTATTCCAGCGAACTTTTGTTTGTCTCTTTTTTTTTTACATTAAAGAATTTTTAATTCACTTAGTCAAGAAAACCCCTAATATAATTGTATTTATTTTATTATTGAATGACATTTTTTTAATGTAAAACATTGCTAATATAAGAGTCCTTAGCCTGGATCAGACTGGGGATTTGGAAATTAAGAAGTAATAGAGGCAATATACCTCAAGGCACATGCCCATTATGTGGACGGAGAAGATGACATTCACATTGTTCTGGAATGTCAATTTTTTTAGTGGGTTATTTTAAGACGCTTTACAACATCTTAGGTTATTTAGCGTCTGAATGAAATGAAGATGATAATGCCGGTGAAATGAGTCCGGGGTCCAACACCGAAAGTTACCCAGCATTTGCTCATATTGGGTTGAGGGAAAACCCCGGAAAAAACCTCAACCAGGTAACTTGCCCCAACCGGGAATCGAACCAGGGCCACCTGGTTACGCGGCTAAAAAATGCAAATTAGGTTTATATCTTTTTTTTTACTAAAAAAAATTAGAATGGAAAGAATAAATGAAATAGAATTGAATGAAAAAAAAAGAAAATAAATATATAAATAAATAAAGAAATAGGAATGAGTTGAATCTTGCACAAAGCTAAAAGCAAGTGCAAGATAAAAAAAATTGTTTATTAAATATGTAAATTGTAGAAATTGTATTTAAATAATACTATATCTTTGTGTAAAAATTATTATAAACTGTGTAATGTAAGGGTTCAATTGATTACTTGTATGTACTTTGTCTGTGATTTATAATATAACAAGTATCATAAAATATAAGAGTCCTATCCCTGTATGGGGACTATATGTTGTTATTTTGTGTAACTATTTTAAAACTACTGTTAATGTAAATATCCTATTAATGATTATATTTTTTAACATGTCTATTTCAGTTTTAATGTTGACACACTGTACTGTTTAAGGGAAAATAAATTACTGTTACTATTGTCTAATTATTATCGTTCTATTACATAAAATGTGCAATTACTGCAAGGAATAACACTGTATTTCATGTCTATTGAACTTGAACTTAATAACATACATAGGCTCGAAACCATTTCAACTCTAAGGAGAAATAGAATTAGGCTTACTACGAATCTGATGAATCTGAGTGATAAAAAAAAATTGCAAGAAAAGGCCTCAGTTGAAACAGCTCCTCTACCTGCAAGAATTTGCAGGTAGTTCGATGTAATGATAATATTTAAACAGTTTTCACGAACTGTTACTCTGCTGATCCAAAGAAAAAAAACTGTCCTGTAGCTTATTTTAATACCAACATGGCTAGTGTTAACATTTTTCTTCAATTTATAACTAATTACTGTTGCAGCATCCGTGCTAACAAATGAAGTGCACAGGGAAAAAACGTGATAAGTCCAAAATTATCGATTTTCTGTTTTACATGTCATGTAATAGCTCACGTAGTGTAGATTTGTTTAGTTTAACTGTACAGAATAACAACCTCATTGGTCCAAAGAAATTTAAAAAATGATAATCCAAAGATAATACAATATAATGGGTCTTGAAACTTTTAAATTGCTCTCCTATGAAAACAATAAAACGTGACTCATCATGTTTATCCCCTGTACTCTTCATTAATGGTGGTGGCCATTTTTTTTTGCGATGGACTGTAAATATCACTTTTGTTGAAGTATTTTTTAATCGTAGATTTCGGAATGATATCTCCATTCTTGAATACGAAAGTCATTATGTTCTGACCTCCTAACGCCCTATTATTGAAAAGTAAATCCACTAGGGATGTGATGCTCCTTGTAATGTTTGACCGCACTGGATGATGTGCGAAAAGACGACAAAATCTTTCAATCGAGGAAAGTGTATCCAAGCTTCGCAGATGTCGTCTATTTGATTCTCATACAAAATTAATCTGATTATGCGTGATGTGGCGCTTCTTTCTCATTTCTTTTTCAAAATGTTAATAATTTATGAGAACTGGCTGGTGTTCAGTAAATTCGGGTTTTCCCATAAGTATGACAGTTATGAACACGAATTTAGCATAAAATCGTAACTGTTCACTAATTTGGGATTAAATCCACAAAAGGCACAGGAGGAACTCGAAATACAAGCTAAGTAGAGAAACGGACAAAAAAAAGCAAATAGTTTCGAGTTATAATATAAATTTCGAAATTTTGTTTGATTAACTGTACATATTAAAGTCACTGTGTCCACACTAAAAGTATACAGAAATAACAGTTTATATCGTAACTTGGATAAGTTTTGTTATCTTAAATAAATTTCTTCTGCATTGTATAGAGTAACTGAAAAAGTTTTTATTTCCACTAGTAGCTATTTATAGCTCCACAGCTATCAAAACGATACTCAACATCTCGCCAGATGTTCACAAACATATCAGGTGTTATGAGCTCAACTGCTTGAATGATACGCTGTCTCAAATCAATCAAATTACGAACTTTTTTGCTGTACACAAAATTTTTAATAAATCCCCACGCAAAAAAAATCCAAAGGAGTTAAATCCGGGAATATAGGCGGACAGGAAGTTGGCCCACCCCTACCAATCCAGTTTATTCGGAAGGTTACATCCAAAAACGTTTTAAAATTTCAATGGAAATGTGGTGAAGCAACATCCTGCTAAATCTTAACCTGATGGAAATTGCGGAATAGCAAAATTGTTCAGCATATCAAGGTACGTGATTTACTGGGCTTCTAGCAAATGATTCACGCACCTGATCCACAATCATTTCGGCCACATGTTTTTTAGAATGTTTCCCTGTCTTTGAAATCAAACTTCCATTATCTCGTAAATTTCTATCCCATTCGTAAATGGATTTGCTTGTAAGATGATTCACATTCCATTCCCTCCGTATGCGCCGTTGAACACGCGTAACTGAATTCAATTATTCTGCAACCCAGAGCACGCATTGAACTTTTTGCTGTGCCGTCCACATCTCTATTGACAGGAACTAGACTGATAGATGCAAATTTTCATTTATGCATCAATAATCTTGAAACGAAACATTTCACACTAATGGCCATGCAACAATACGTTTGAAACAAAACATTGCACACAACAATGTCCATGAAAAAAGTATGAAACGAAATATTGGAGAGTTTTTCTATTGATTGAGCTTTATCTTAAGGAATTATAATATACGGTTGGGAAATTATAAACTGTATACTCTTAGTGTGGACACGATGTATTTAATTTTGTGTTAATTTCAATTCATATTCATAGATCATAACTTAATTTACTGTGGCTTGTAAATAATGCCTACTATATACGTTACCAGACATTAATTTCTAAGCTAATTTCGCTCTTACAATCATATCTACCAATGCTATTTGCGTATATTAAATGTGGGATATTCGCTTTAGAGGCACTCTTCACATGTAGCCAAGTGACTGATCATCAAATAAAAAGTGTAATTTATTACGACGTAATCAAACAGAGCATGCTGCTTTGTTTTCATGATTTATATTTTTTCCATGAGAAATTGCTTATGCAGCTACCAGATTTAATTACTGTGTTTAGCCTGTCCGACCTGTGACAGGAAATTGGCTTAAGGAAAATAAATCGCAGTGATAAGTGGTATGTGGCTTCAACAATGAAGCTTCCAAAGCACAAAAAGTTTGAGTTATCTGGAATGGCTGTTCTGCTTCCATCACCCTTTGTTACTCGTAGGTTTTGTGTACTGAAACTCACGAAAAATCAATAGTGCAGGCTCAGAAAAGCTGCCCATGAATTACGTGAAAATTAAGCGAAGCGGCTTCTGATGTGCTTTAAAATTGTTTCTGGTTCAACACAGTGATTTTCACTGGAAGTTAACTGTAACCTAGTAACGCAATAGTTCAATAAACAAAATGTAACCACGTTGGTGTCTAAAATAGAAATGAATTCCGTGCAATTTGCCAAGTATTGGCAGTAAACATAGGACTCCAAAATTTCCTCGAGTCTGTTTCTGAAACCTTAGGTATTCCTTTAATTATTATTGTAATAATATAAACAATAATTATCAGCTTTCGGCCAGTTTCGGTGATCTAGCGGGTGCCATAATATCAGCCTTGAGATTCGAGTTTCGAGAGTACAAAATCAGACGGGATAGGACATATACTTTGAAGGACGACGAAACTATTAACATGGCTTCTTCCGAAAATATAACAAAACTGGAAGGCTTATATAGTAGATTTACGGCAGACAGAAAAACTCTGCTTCCATAATAGGTTTCCAATCGAAATTTGAGGGCTATTTATCGCCAATGTTGAATTCGACTCTCTCTGCAAAAGAAAAGGCTAAAAAAATTCAGTCAAAATAAAATCTTCCCTTGGTCTTATAATACGAGTATAAATAATGAATTAATTAAATATGCAATATATTCATCAATATCATTAATACCGACTGCTACATTTCGTTAACAAACGTTCAAAATACGAGCTTATTCCCGCTGAATGAAAAATAGCTAGAATAAACCTCACGTATAAAAAGCTGATACATAAGATTTCATCAACTATAGAGGTATAAGTATTTTTACTAGTCGAGGACAAGTTTGTGCACCAGCGATATCGAGGGCTGCAATTAAGCCATTTTTAAACTAAAAAAATTAAGCAATTCAATTTGAAAATATCGAATGAGACAAAAATATACATTTAAATGAATGGATTTAATAATGGCTGAAGTCACACAAGATGATCCAATTTTAGAATAAGTGAACAGTAATAAATATTTAGGTATTAAAAATCCTTAATGAATTCCGAAATGTTATAGAACAAATAATTAATACTGCTATCTCTGTAGCATGATTCAATGGACACTTAAAAGACAAGGAAAGAAATTAAAATAGCATTTTTCAAGGCAATGGCAGTCCCCATGCTCCTATGTGGCTAGGAAAATGAGATTGCTAATGAAAAAAGGAAGAACAAAGACTGGAAACAGTTAACCAGAGACTTTTTTTTAATTGTAGCTAGTTACAATTTATTGCATTTAAATTCAATTTCTTACATTTAAACTGACACACAAAAAACTCGGTATAGAAAAAAGTAGAGAGACCATGCAGATAGAACGACAGATTACTTCACCAAAAATAATGATACATTATTGAAGAGAGCATGGAAAGGGAAATGTTAACAATGTTAAAAATATGGGTTCTACAAATAATTCTAAGGACGCTCTCTTGAGACTGGAGCGAACCCTAAGGCTTAATCCATGATAAATTCTCATAAAAAAAGGAGGCTCGCGATAGGAACAGTTTGGCTGTGGCGCATGCGCGGACCTCTAATGTAGTGCCAGGGTGATCCTTACTTATAAATGGCTTTTAAGGAACCCAAGGTTCATTGCCGCACTCACATAAGCCCGCCATCGGTCCCTATCCTGTGCAAGATTAATCCAGTCTTTATCATCATATCCCACCTCCCTCAAATCCATTTTAATATTATCCTCCCATCTACGCCTCGGCCTCCCTAAAGGTCTTTTTCCCTCCGGTCTCCCAACTAACACTCTATATGCATTTCTTAATTCGCCCATACGTGCTACATGCCCTGCCCATATCAAACGTCTGGATTTAATGTTCCTAATTATGTCAGGTGAAGAATACAATGCGTGCAGTTCTGCGTTGTGTAACTTTCTCCATTCTCCTGTAACTTCATCCCTCTTAGCCCCAAATATTTTCCTAAGCACCTTATTCTCAAACACCCTTAACCTATGTTCCTCTCTCAGAGTGAGAGTCCAAGTTTCACAACCATACAGAACAACCGGTAATATAACTGTTTTATAAATTCTAACTCTCAGATCCAGGGTGATCCTTACCAAGATTTATTTTCCCAATCATGTCAAGAAGTTCCCTTCGTGCTCCGGTTAGATATCTTGCATATAACAAGGTTAGATTTGTTTAGCTTAGGTTTTTATTAACAAAATCCGCGCATGCGCAGTTATCATCTCATAGCATCTCACAGTCAAACTATTTCTACAGCAAGCCGCAAGTCTTACAACTATCTTTTAAGGTACCCGGAGGTTCTAATAATTTTCTCAACGTTCGCAGTCATAGTCCAGGTTTCTGCACTACACACTATTACGGTTTTATGACTGGCTTATACATCTGGGCATTTAGGTTCGTGTACTAGTTCCCGGGAATGCAGAACAATAAGACTGCAAGTAAAAATGAGGCTATTTTCATATTTAAATGTTTCGCGATAAAAGGCGATATAATGAAGGAAATATTTTTAATTGGTGCAGAAAAAAATATAGAAGAATTTGTTAACAATAACATAATCCGAACAAGACGACGACCATAACTATCGGAAGAAAAGTAAAGAAGTAAACGTGCAAATTCGAAACGAGGCAGTAGGACAAGTGGACAGCTTCAAATATTTGAGGTATACTAAACATGAGCTGCTTCCAGGAAGTCAATAGAGAGCTTTTAATAGAAAACGAAACATCTTCTGCGGACCTCTAGAGAAGAATTAAGGAATAAACTAGTGAAGTGTTTTGTATGGAGTGTGGAATTGTACGCGCAGAAAAATGGACATTACGACGAGGTGAAGAGAAGAGAAGCGACTAGAAGCATTTGAAATGTGGATATGGAGAAGATTGGAGCATGTGAAATGGACAGACAGAATAAGAAATGAAGTTTTTTTGAAAGAGTGGATGAAGAAGGAATGATGCTGAAACTGCTCAGAAAGAGAAAAAGGAATTAGCTGCGTCACTGGCTGAGAAGAAACTGTGTGCTGAAAGATGCACTGGAACGAATGATTATAGACGACATTAAGATATATTGATCATATGCTGAGACAAAGAGGAAGGCAGAAATTGGGAAAGATTGGAGAATGCTGCGTTTGCAGTGAAAGACAGAAAAGTATGAAGATAACCCGGTAAAATACTAAGTACTTGACTAACATGCCGGGATAACTGCAGAATATCTACCGAAAAATAGGAAGAAAAACAATGCATGGAAATATTGACTAGGTGAGATTCAATTGGCTTTGTGTCTAATTAATGTTCGAAAAACATAATCCTGCATAGATCCAATGACTGATAAAATAATTTATATACCAGACGTGGGCAACGATTATTTGCCTCCGCCGTATCTTTAAAAATAGCTTGACATCCACTAAGCTTTGTATGGAATAAATAGCGACTCACAGGGTACAAATCGGCCTATTTCTTTCTTCACTTAATTTCCGACCTTAATGTACCCAAGAACATTATAGTGAATACAATATTCTAAAGATAACATCTGCTTTAATACAAAATAGGTCACCTTTAAAGAAAAGGACGAACCATTATGTATCTGAACCTCCCTCTTACTATAAAATCTCATTATTTATTACCAGGTTAGAGCACACACAGCAATATTGCACGAGGTTTATCAAATTTAAGGTTTATATACGACGCAACACGATGTGGAACGATTATACGAGTACAATGTGGTACAGAGGGCTTTGTAATTAAACTGTGCATTATAATCGAACAATTTTTGTACGTTCTGATGAACGACATAATAGCTGTAACATGAATGAGCTCTGTGGTCCACGATTATAGCTGTAAAAAAGGAGATCTATCATTAATTACCTCATGTGACTAGACATGTCCTTCAGAGCATATTGAATTCCGTCTTTGTCTCTATAATATTCGGCTAAAACCCACGAAAATTTCAAAGCACCATTTTATCCAGCTACATGTGATATTGTGGTCCATGTCACAATATTTGCTGTTCATGTCACAATACAACATGTAACTAAAATTCTTCTTCCGCTTTAAATGAGCAACAGTAATAATAATAATAATAATAATAATAATAATAATAATAATAATAATGATAATAATAATAAATTGTAAAAAGATTTGTCGAAACTCTGAATGTGTCTCCTGACATACAATATTTGTAATAAAGCGGAAATCTTCTGAAGAATTTTCTGTGTCTGTTCACAGTATGTTATCATAGGCAACAAAAGCCCAATATAAGACTATAAAGTTAAGGAACTATAGGTCTATCCTCTATTTATGTCATGAAGGCGCTTTAGGGTACATAAAGATACACACTATACCAGATGTCTTTGGAGCAGATATAAGCAACGGAACGAAATGCAAGAGAGCGCGGTTCACACTATACTAAATGTCTGTTTATGAACTAAGTGACCGACTACGTTCATATAACGAAAAGTGAAAATTAAAGTAATGTGTCTTTGAACATACCTCTTGCATTAGTCACTAGTTCTACTGCTGTGATCTGCTCATATATCGTTCAGATGCTAGACACAATAAAACTGTAGTAATGGACGCGTCTCTGAATACTGTCTCGTAACCAGGATATGCACGCGCTAGTGTCTACAACGCTCTCAGCTAAGTAATGACTCGCCAATCAATGGGAGCTTAGCGATAACATGAGATGCATCGAGACCCTTGTTATGGTCTGCTCCAAAGGCATCTGGTATGGAGTATAGATCTCTATGCTTTTATACGACATCGGCACTAGAATGTAATGGTGTGGTCGACACCATACTTCGACCGCTTTTTACTCCGAGAAATATGTACCGGTACTCAATTTATAGAAGGCTTACAATGAGTAAACCCCAGGAGAGTTCTGATAGTTTTTGCCAACGAGAAAAATCCTGTCACCAACCTGGACTAAACCTAAAGTCTCACAGTCCGTAGCTAGCTGCTTTATCAACTAAGTTATCCTGTCGCTCTTTATTTCTCTGTGCATATTCTGTAACATTGGTCGAAAAGAATATAATTAATTACCTACTTTTTTCGGAAGGAGGTGAAGTTGAAGGTAATTTCTGATATATGAAAGATGTTGTAGGTGTAACTAAACAAAATAAAGATAGGTGTCACGAAGATGATTCATACTTTGTCATTGTGCATTTTAGAAGTACTTTACTCCAGGAGTCCCGCGCCGTGGCGTCGTGGTCTAAGGCATCCTGTCTAGGACTCGCGTTACGGAATGCGCGCTGCTTCGAGTCCTCGTGAGGAAAGAAATTTTCTCATGAAATTTCGACCAGTGTATGGTGCACCAGTGTATGGTGCCCACCCAGCATCGTGATGCACTTGGGTAGCTACGATAGGTAGCAAAATCCGGTTGCGAATGCTAGCCATAACGGCTGGGGGGATCATCGTGCTAACCACACGATACCTCCATTCTGGTTGGATGATCGTCCACCTCTGCTTCGGCATGTGGACGTGAGGCCAACAGCCGGCTGGTCGGTCTAGGCCCTCCACGGGCTGTAGCGCCACGGATTATTATTATTATTATTATTATTATTATTATTATTATTATTATTATTATTATTATTATTATTATTACTGCAGGAAGTTCAATCCTTGAAAACCGGCAAGCGTATTATTATAATTATGGTAAAACAGTTTTTGTAATATGCTATTATACCTAGATGTGTTATATTTAATTTTGCACGTTATTTCAATTTAAATCTAGCTCTCTGTCGTGTTACTGAAAGTTTCATTAATTTGTAATGACCAAGGAATAAAAAGACTAACACGGTTCAAATTGCTTTTACGCATAAATATTCAATTAAAATAAAAAATTGGTCTTGTAATTCTTTGACTTCCGTCAGAAGATATACTACAGTTAACTTAATTAAATCAGCTGTGATCTGGTCTACACTGTCCAATAAAGCGCTGCTTTGTATTACTAATATTTTATCTCAGTAATTATTAGGAACTACTTCCGTTATCAGCAACTGACGACAGTAGAATGTTTTCGAAGATCATTTTTATGCTCAGAACAGATCTGAAACTGGTCAGCTTCGTAGCTGATGGCCGTTATTTTTAACGTAAGTATTTTCACAGTTTATGATCGGAACATTTATAATTCAATGTACATTGTATCCGCAGAAACATTCCGGTATTATAAACTGCTATAATTCTGTCACTATGTGTTTTACGAAATTCATACCGGTGTTATTAGGAAGAACAGCTCAAAGAATTTCAGGAAATGCGTAATTGGTCATTGTTGACCGGCACAACAGATGGCAGCAAAAGAAGAAAGAAAAAAACTCAGGTTCCGCTATTTTGCTTGTCATTAACGCATTGTTAGATATGAGCAAATTGTGTTAAATAATCTGAATGTTAAATTTTCAAGTCTGTTCGAATTCTGCAGCATTTAGAGGGTTATTTAGGTTATGGCGAATCCACAGGAACGTAGTTCATTTTTAGTGACGAGGCAACGTTCCACGTCAATGGAAAAGTAAATAAGCACAATGTTAGGATTTGGGGGAGCGAGAATCCACATTTCATTTTGGAGGGTGAACGTGACTCCCCTAAGCTAAATGTGTTTTGTGCCGTTCCGAAACGGAAAGTGTATGGCCCATTTTTCGTTCAAGAGAACACTGTCACCGGTATGAGTTATCTTGATATCCTTACTGAGTGGCTGTTTCCACTTTTTAAGAAGAAAGCAACGAATTTCTATTCCAACAAGATGGAGCACCTCCTCACTAGCATCTTGATGTAGAGTAAAGTCGGGTGATTCCGATCGAATTTGTGTAAATTGTCTCTAGAGAGTAAAGTATATTGTATTATGAAAATACAATGGTATACACTGAAAGGCACCTCCTTTCTCTAAAATTTGCATTAATTATATTTGTTCCTTTGAAAATCGATGTGAAAGATTTTCGTAATATTGTTAAACTCTGTAACCGATCGGATTCACCCGACATTGGCGGGTGATTCTGATCTATCTTCGGGTGATTTCGATCGTTTAGAGAAGCACAGGAATGGGGAAGTGAGGAAGTTAATACACTGCATTAATCTGAAAATATTAATTTTATAATAGTTTTATAGAACATACACAACATACTCTTCACTCTCTACATGCATTTTCCACACACAAACTGCTTTCTTCCCTGGGCCCCGACGCAAATTTCATGGTACCATTCTTTCTGTGCTCCTTGGCATCGAATCCAGTCCCCTTTCTTCACAGATCTTGGATCATCATAAGCCAGAAAACAAAACTGACATACATTCTCATCTCTTACGTGGCTTGTAGTCTTCATTTCAATACTATCATCTTCGTCATCGCTGGAAACAACTAGTTTTCTGCAAATCAAGCTCTTTAACTTATGATTACGCTCTGGTTGCTCTTCTTTTTTTCCAACAAGATTCTTTGGTTCTTCTTTGAGTTTCGTTGAGAAAACTCCCTTCTCTGTATCCAGACACATCCTTTTGCTTTTCAAATTTCCTAGGAATTCTGGAGATGTTAGTACACATGCTGCTTGTTTAGGTCTTTTACGCTTTTCTGTTTTTTTACCCTTAGCTGGTGAGGGCAAAACATCTCTAAATGAAACCACGGATTGCGTAGGAGAAACTTCACTTTCTGACGTCATGGATTTGAAGCTTTTGTGGTTAGTATGTCTAGGTGTTTCCACAGTTCTGGTATTACAATCTGACCATATAGATGCACCAGCTGTGGGGGTCAAGCTTGAAATTTCTGCGGACTCAGAGATTTGTTGTGAGACATGAGATGGCAGACTGAGGTCTTCGTTGTATGTCACTGTTGATGGTGCTGCAGAGGAACTCAATGTTGGGAGATATTCATGCTCTTGCATAACATCGGGATTGAAAGGGTAGATGCCTGTTGTTCGGAAACCACTCTCTGCAATTCCTGGGGTTGCAGCTTTACACCAAGCTGTTTTGAGAATCCCACCAAATGTCACTTTCGAAATCTTTCTTGGACCCTCATCCTCCAAAAAGCGATGGACAAAGTTATTACTTGCTTCACAGAAATAGGTTTTCAGAGGCTTGAAAAATGATCTATCGAGCGGTTGAAGCCTGTGTGTTGTATGGCTAGGTAGACATATTACATAAATTTGCTTTTTCTCACAAAACTCCAAGGCTCTCAAAGATTTGTGGCTGATGTGTCCATCCAGAACAAGAACAGAAGGCCCTGGTGCTCGAAACCTATCAAAATGCTTCAGCCAAAGCAGAAAAGCGTCTTCTGTTATCCACCCAGATTCAGTGGTGATGACTTTGGTGCCATTTGGAAATCCGATCTGGACGTCTTTTGAAGGACTTCTCTTCCCTTTGTAAATTACAAAAGGGGGTATGAAATTCCCTACTGGATTGGTGCATGCCAAGACTGTTACATTTTCTCCTCGTTCGACACATGTTTTTGAAATTACTTGTTTGGATCCCTTCTTAGCAATTATGTGGTTTTGAGCCGTGTTGTTTAACGGAAAGCCCGTTTCGTCACAATTGTAAATCCTTTCAGGACAATTAAACAAGTTCAAATCTTTTAAAAGCTGTCCAAGAAGGGAAAAGTAATTTTGTACATCTATTTTATTCAACCCATCGCATCTAGCTTGTGACAATCCTTGGGGCTTCCGTTTAGCAAGATCAGGATGTCGTTCCAGAAACCCTGTCAGCCAATCTTTGCCTGCCATTTTTTCCTTTGTTGAAAATTTATTAGGAATATCGTTACTTTCTGCAAATGTGTAAGCTGCCTTCCTAATGTCCTTTTTAGTTAAACCGTGACCAAACTGAGCAAGTTTAATAATTCGGTTTTTCAACTCAATCTCTTGTTCATCATTAAAAACGGTATGACCTCCTGCCCTTTTCTGTTTCCTAGCTTTCGCTGGAGCCACACATTCCATATGCCTATTCTGAAGGGTGGTATAGGGAATTTTGAATTGCCTGGCTGCTTCTTTAAGAGACATACAACCCCTAACTGCTGCGAGAGCCTCATCCATATTTCTTTCTGTCCATCGTCCCACCTTCTTCGCTTTATATTTGCCCATCTGTAATAACAAACGAAAAGAATTTATTGTCAAACGAGAGATATTTGGTGTACAGTACGATCGAAATCACCCGCCTAAACCCGATCGGAATCACCCGAATCGTAGGAACATTTTCACTCACAGGTTGGCAGCACTGGTCGAATGATTTCATTAGAAGTTATTGAAGGTTATGGTAGATAACAACTCATTTTGTTGTGGTAATAACGCATTTGAAGGTTTACAAGCATATTTCAATATATAAAACCTTTTATTCTTAAGAAGGGAAATATGAATAACAACAAATCGTATTGCAGTCTTACCTTTGATCTCTCTTTAAAGCCTAACAACAATCACGTTTACACTGTTCTTCTCTATACTACACTTACGCAAGAAGCTATACGCAGTGCATCTTGCAAACTTCACTCATGTGCCATCTATCGGAAGAAATCAGAGCGATCAGAATCACCCGCCGTTAGTGAACGATCGGAATCACCCGACTTTACTCTACGGAATGTTCTAAATCGACAATTTGCAGCAAGATGCATTAGACGCGCTGGGAACCAAGATGCCTTCTGCAGCTGGCCTCCGAGGTCCCCTGACTTGACAGTCTGTGACTTATTTTTATGGGGTCACATAAAGAATCTTGCCTATATACTCCACTACCTCAAAATCTGCAAGAGCTCCAACTTCGTTTCACTGCCGCCACCGAGTCCATCCCTATAGATATGTTGGAACGTGTGTGCCACGAGTGAAAATATCGCCTTTATGTGTGCAGCTGGACACGTCGAGCACACATCGAGTGTCTTTGAGGTAGGTACAAAATTTTTTGAGTTCCTCTTTCTAATGATATCAGTTTCGTATAAATCCGGAAACTGATAGCGACGCTATAGCAGTTTATAACCCCGAAATGTTTCTGCGGATACATTGTATATTACAGAATTTTAATGAAATATAATAATAATAATAATAATAATAATAATAATAATAATAATAATAATAAATTTCAAAATTACATTACACCATTCACTTTGTATTTTTCTCAATTAAAGGGGCCTTACATCCTGAACAAAGTAGTAGTATAGCTATTACAATGCCTTAACTGTAGGTCTTCAATGTCTATGGTAAATAAAAGTACAAATTTTTAAATGAAAATTCAATTAACTCGTAGACATTCAGAACTCTGAACAAAAATCACGTCTGTATATTTTTGGTGATATGAATGTGGCGCAAAAGTCACGAGTAAAACCGAAGTGACAGAAATCCAATCACGATATAATCCAGGCGATAATAGAAATTATACATTACTTTTCCTGGTAAAGTCTGGGCATGACTACAACCTGAATTCAGGTATTTGCATTTCAGTGTTAAACTGACGTTACTAACTCAATTCTCTTACAGATGTGAGATATGTTTTGATTCCTTCCATTGACAATTCATATTCCATGAAACTTCAACAGTTGTGGATACAGAGTACGATAAATCTGAGTTAACGATTTTTTTTTTAATTTTTTTCGTATTTTCTCGCGAGAATTTTTAATTTCAGGCATTCACAAATGGCGAGAATTTCTGGACATGTGGCCGGCGTATTGCAACATCAATTATTCGTATTATAACTACAAATTCACCTACTTTCAGTATTGAAACCCTGAGTCGCTTTTATGCAATTCGAGCCACAACCAACGATGTTAACAAACATTAAACATGTCGCAAAGTGGGACAGGAAAGTGACGGACGAAATAACATCACACAATAGTCCTACACTGCGCTCGGTTTTGAATAAATATTGACAGCTTCTATTGATCCGATTTTGTAAACACAAAACCTTCAACTGATCAGGAACAAAGCGGTCACACCTCGCAACTACTGTTTTACAAACAATACTATATGACCTGAAGTTACACACAGAATACTTAACAAATACAGATGAGTGGCGAGTTTATCTTCAGCAGACATTCGAATATAATTTACAAATCATTTGTTTGTGCAACATAAATATAATAAGATCATGAAATGTTTTGCGTTTTGTGACTGAGTTATGATTAAGTTGATTTTATTTCGGAACCCTGTGTTGAAATTTGATATATTTAACAATTCAAAAATATTTATTTGCTTCTTTTGCAGAATATTATTGCTCGGGACTTGAAAGTTTCGCCAACACAGTTGGATCTGGTGTTTTTTTTCAATACTGTTGAAATCCGAACTGACAATTTGGGAATCTCCTCTGATTGAGGTTCTGGCTGATATATAATCTCGCGGGCTCAGAATGACAAGGTTCTATCAGACATTTTTAGAAAAATTGAGACTTTTGTTCATTGAATTCTGCTACTTCACAACTATTTACCATATAAATTATATGTTGAAATCTAAATTATTTTGCTTGATGAAGTTAGTTTGAAAAGGTTCTTATCTGCATTGATTTTATTAACAACCAAACTTTTATAATGCTCTCCTGTAAAATTTACTAAACACTAGATAGAACCTTGTCATTTTGAACCCTCGAACTATTATAAGGCAGTACATCTCACTTGACAATATGTATCAGAGGAAGAACAACTGTATGTATGCATCTGAAGTTTGACTAGGTATTATGTAACTAGTCAGCGATGTATGCAATGGAGGGATAAAGGAATTGGCCACCCTTCCCCATTATCTCCTGGCCTAGTTGTCTCATAAGTGGTGTCTTGTTGGTATCACTTTTGAGGAACATATATATCCGATTTCTCGAACGTGAAATATCGATCCTGTATTGCAATCGAATGGACAGGAGAACTTTTATGATGAAAGGTAATCGACATGAGAGTTAGTCAATTTGCAGCATTGGGACCGGAGTACTGTCAGCTGTTTTCCGATAGGAATGATGACAAAAAAGTGGTTATAAATGTTGCCAATATGACAATTTTAAAAATTTATTATAAATACACATTATTTACAGAATTTTCCAGTTTATAACATTGCTGCTGCTGCTACTGCTACTATTGTATTCTTCACCTGACATAATTAGGAACATTAAATCCAGACGTTTGAGATGTGCAGGGCATGTAGCACGTATGGGCGAATCCAGAAATGCATATAGAGTGTTAGTTGGGAGACCGGAAGGAAAAAGACCATTAGGGAGGCCGAGACGTAGATGGGAAGATAATATTAAAATGGATTTGAAGGAGGTGGGATATGATGATAGAGAATGAATTAATCTTGTTCAGGATAGGGGCCAATGGCGGGCTTATGTGAGGGCGCGAATGAACCTCCGGGTTCCTTAAAAGAAGCCAGTAAGTACTACTAATATTATTATTACTACTACTACCACTACTTACAAACTTATTTACATATGGATTTTAAAGAAAATGGAGGTTCATTGCCGCCCTCACATAAGCCCGCCATTGATCCCTATCTTGTGTGTATTATTATTATTATTATTATTATTATTATTATTATTATTATTAAAAAACAAAATATTTTCGTATTGGCCATTTAGAATTTTTATCGGAGACATAGCAACCAGATTAGCCGTTTATGTTCAACTGGTCAGTGATTTGATACTGGCAATCATTTTGATATTTGAATATTAAAGACACAGGCAGTTGATACGAAGAAAAAATCGGTTAGCAGAAGAAATGTGTTGTCAATGGTTTTCAGTTTAATGTTCAATCATTATATTCAATATTGACTATGTTAATCGAAAAACATTATGTGGTACGCCTATTATGATTGAAAGTTTAATTAAAGTGATACATCATTGAGAGCTCTATCTTTAGAGAATAATATGAAAAATACTAAAAATAATAATATTGATGTCGGCCAGTCGGTAGAGTGTTAGCCTTCTGTGCCAGTTCGATGGCATTAAATACAACAACTCATGTCATTAGATTTACTGGCATGTAAAAGAAATCCTGCGGGAAAAATTCCAGCACACTGGCGACGCTGATATAACCTCTGCAGTTGCTAACGTCATTAAATAAAACATATTAAATTGAAACTAAATTAATATTGTTTAAATAATGGATACCTATAATACAGATTGGGCTCTGTAACATGAGATGTAGTTCAGATTTTGCCACCAGTGGCAATAACATTCGCTTATAAAACATTCGTTTAAAATTTCAATAGTCTCATCTTAAGTTTTATTAATGAAATATGTTACTAGTCAATTATGTATACAATCTCCCTGTTTAGTTGCCTAATGAGTGATGCCTTATTGGTATCACTTATGAGGGTACAACCAGTCTTCGGACTGTGGACTAAACAGACATTCAATAGTGTGTCTATCGTTTAATTACATTGAGTTGTAATTCTTATACTGTATTTACAACCGATGTTTTTTTGCGGTGCTCGAATATGACAGTCCTATCGGTTCGTAGAACAAACGTCGACCTGATATGCTAATGGTGTATTGTGACAGTGAATTCAAAGGCAGATTCAGATTACACAGGAACAGTGCCATGCGTTTAGTTGAGGTTATTGGCAAGAATTATATTCCTGTGACTAATAGAAGCTTTCCTTTTCCTCCTCTTGATTGGATATTAATATCAGTACGCTTTTATGCTATATACCAGATTGTTGCAGATGACTGTAATCATATCCATAACCATTCAGTTTATAGGTGCTTTCTCTAGTGTATCGGGTTGCGTTGATGGAAGTTGCATTCCTATTCAGTCACCGAGAAAATATATGTGAACTTTACAGAAACGGAAAAGGATTGTTTTCCCTTTATGTTCAAATTATCTTTGATTACCTTGAAAGTTAATAAATTATATTTTTAAAATTCATGACAGCACAGTTTACAACAGCTCCCTTAAGGTTCGGTTTTTCTGAACCAACGCATGCGACGTGCGACGTGCGAGGTGCGAGGTGCGAGGCGGGCCTCGCACAAATCCGGACTACACAAGAGTTAGTGAGTGGTTTCTACAACTACGAGATGCGAGGTCTCACTGTCTCTCGCGTTGTCCGGATTTGTGCAAGGCGGACCTCGCACGTCGCACGTCGTACGTCGCACGTCGCATGCGTCGGTTCAGAAAAACTAAGGCTTTATTAGACCTAGGTTTGAAACTGAGGAATTTGATGACATGTTACTTAATGTTAGTGACAGTTATTATCCTTGTCTCATGATTCCAGTTCTAAATCCTAATACAGATTAAGAAATTAGGTATAATCAGGCTCATAATAGGACAAGACTGTCTATTAACATACATTTTGTTCCTTGAAAGAAAATTCTGCGCATATTTTGCTTAACAATATCAATGAGACTGGCATCTAGTTGATAGTAACCAAGTTCATATCTCATTATTAGAAGAAACCGAGCAGTAATGTAAGAAGACTCTGTCCCCAATATACGAATATGGATATTAAGGTAAATATTTGGTCTGCAGAGACATTTGTTCTAGGAAACGGTTGGAAACTGAAATTCGCGCGTGGGATCCTGTCATGCAGAAGGCGTATTCTTTCAAGTCCCTCAGAACTACCGATCTACTATAAAATAACAATCAGGTTTCATTACTTTCTAAAGATCGTTGTGTGTTTCACCACAGCAAGAGGATTTTAATTATGATTTAATGGTAAGCTTGGTAAATATTATATCACGCAGTACAACGCGTTATAGGTTTAAAGTATAGGTATCACGAGCTCCAAATATCTATCTAATATATGCTTATAATTCAGTTTGTTGGTTTTAATTAACGTCTTGCAGTAAATATTTTAATACTGGCGGTGATGTAAATCCGTGAAAATACTCAGTGATAGACTCTAAGCTGAATCCTTAATAAACCTCATCAGCAATGCGAAGGTTCGTTCCAAAATCCTAATCTTCAATATTTAGACATCAACATCTGATTCTGCATTCATTAAAGTGATTTATTTCATGTTGCATATTAACGATTCTTCTTAAGGTTTAACGCGCAATATTCTAAAAGGCTAACAATCACTACACGAAAATACGTTTCACCCATTATCATCCTCACACCCATGAATATATTATTTTTGAAATCTTGAACGCGATATTGGTTTAATTATGAAATAATGTATCATTGCACGACATGTTAAATATTGTAGGCTTTTATATTATATGTGGTACACGTAATATACACGAATTTGTAAACGAAGGAAAGCTATCCTCAGATATACTCTTATGCTAATCGATGTCAGGGGCATTTCATTACAAACGTTATAGTGACTAAGTTTAAATAATTCCCAGAATTGGTTCATTAGACAGAAATCTGAAACCTCACAGCCAATTACATATCATTTTTTGGAAGTAGTTCCCTTCGGTAATGAGACACTTTTTCCAACGGTTGGAAAGTGTTTGCAGATATTCCTGGAAATCATTTTTCTATAATGTCCTTCACAAAAAAGATTACGCTGTTATCCCTAAGGTAATTTAATCTTATAATCAACAAAATAGAGTGCTCTGGTCGTACTTCCAATTACCTTAGAGCTTACAAATAGTTGTCCTTTATAATCTTTTTATCTGCGGAAACAGGAAGGTGAGAGGTCCGGAGAATATGACGGATGCTCCAAAATTGTTGCATTGTGCTTGTGGCTGTAAAGCAATCACTCAATACTTAAGTGTGTACAGAAAATTAGTACACATTTGAACAAAAATCTTAACACACCGCTTGTAAATATGATTCTCCTGAATGGATATTAAACAACGCTAGTCAAACTCAAGGCTATATCACTTCTATTTCTTTGGCGTAAATCTCTTTGACATCTTATTGGTCGCATTGAATTTGAAGTTTTTATTCAACTATTTCTTTATCTTGAACTTATTAAACATTTATTGACTGAGTTTCTGGAATTCAATTAGTTTCTGTTTTCGTTTTTGTAACATTGGAAAAAAGAAGATGGAAGTTGGAAGTAATTATGTCATCTCAAAGTTCGAATAAAGAGTCATGTGGAATACCTAACCATTTTATCTAAAACTTCATGGGTGAACAAGATGTAACATTTGTTTAGGAACATTTTGAAGTTTGAGGAATAGCCCTCTAATACTTCATTTTTCCTTTACTAAATTTTTACATGCTACGTGAAAAAACATTTCTAATTTGCATATATTACACACAACTCAAAAACAAATTCTGTTAGAAAGTTGAAATTATGTGTTGACCTTCGTAATTCAAGTACGTACAAAGTGGACTATTATTATGATATTTATGTAAGAATTTCAAGCATAGGTTTATTTTGAAGGAACTATCCACTTTAATTTGAGTAATTTTAATAACAAAAAATTCGACGTAACTAATCAGAGCAAACTCTTAAAATAGTCTCATTTAGATTATTTTATTAAGATCTACCAATAAAATATGAAGCTCTTTACATGATTTCTCATGTATGCACTCGTACTTATGAAAATGTAAATTGTCCTTTTTAACATAAAATGTAATATTGATTATAAAAACGAAGTATTCATCTAAAATTTATGTCTTACACAATAAAATGTTCCTATATGATATATTATAACGATACAAAAATTACATCAAATTATGATTGCAATGTTTTGTCCACATGAAGTTTAAATAGTAACATATTTACAATGGCCTTTTCATACATTTACGTATACAGTTGTAAAAAAAAAGTGGCCGCACTCATGAACAGAGAATATTTTCTAAGTCTACTTCGGATAACGATAATGTTACATGCTCTTATAGAAGCAGTTTTATAACTAAGATGTTTAAGCAGGAGTTATTCACATTTGCGTCTCGTAGAGCAGTGGTACTGTGTTCGCTTGATGATCCAAAGGTTGACATTTCGAGTCTCGTTCAATTCGTCATTTCACTTTTTTAAATCGTTCTTTAGCGATATAGATAATATTAAAGTTATTTTATTTTGTTACCATTCTTCAGCGATATAAATAATATTCAAGTTATCATTTATATGCTGTTATCGTTCTTTAGCGTTATAAATAGTATTCAAATTATTTTATTTTGTTATTGTTCGTTAGCGATATAAATAATATTCAAGTTAACATTTATTTTCTGTTATCGTTATTTAGCGTTATAAATAATACTTAAATTATCATTTTATTTTGTTACCATTCTTTAGCGATATAAATACGTAATATTCAAGATATCATTTATATTCTTTTATAGTTCTTTAGTGATATAAGTAATATTAAAGTTATTATTTGCATTCTGTTATGGTACTTTAGCGTTACAAATAATATTCAAGTTATCATTTTATTTTGTTATCGTTCGTTAGCGATGTAAATAATATTCAAGTTATAATTTGTATTCTGTTATCGTTTTTTAGCGAAATAAATAATATTCTAGTTATCATGTATATTCTGTTATTGTTCTTTAGCGATATAAGTAATATCAATTTAATGTTAGATTTGAAACAATACAGTTGCATAATACTATGTATACTTAAATTATTACATTATAGGCCTACTATCCTGTAACACAACAAAATGACGAGAAATGACGAGGATTTGAACCTGAGACATTGAAATCTAAATTATCTAAATTCCGACGTTCTTCCGACTGAGCTACGGGGGCACAAGTAAAGAAATATATGCGAAAAAATTGGCCCAATTCCCCTCCAAGATGTCCCGATGATTTGTGGAAGCTCGCCCTGGATGCTTGGGATACCATAGCTGAGAACCGAAAAGATTAGTCAATTTCATGCCCACTCGACTGCGAGATATGATCGAGATGAGAGGAAGATGGACTAAATATTGAATTGTTTTTTTTTTTTTTTTTTGAAATTTTAATTATTTTAATTTTCTAACGTAGACACCAGTAAGTTTGTTTTGTTTGTACCACGAATTTTTTTTATATTATCTTTCCTCCTTTCTTTCCATTTGCAGCCATAATGTCATAATAAATAATGATGAAGTCATGACATAATACATTTACTAAGCTGATGTTAATTACTAAAACAGTCATAAAAGAGACGGAAGCAATTATATTTTCTCTCTCTCTTAAAAACAAAGCAAAAAATATAAAAAGCACTTGGTTGTGTTTGAACGCACGACTTCACGAATACCAGCCCGAAACGCTACTATTGCGCTACAACTGTAACACAGAAATTACTTTAACTATAACTATAGATGTCAGGGAACGTGGTCCAACAACATGTAACATTGTCTGTCTCCGAATTGTAGCGAAGATACCCAAAGGGAACTTTGGTTCTAGAGAGCGGCCACTTATTTTTATTATTTTTTGACAGCTGTACAAGTCCCATTAATTATTTTGATCTGACCGTACTGAATCTAGTAATACATAATGAACTTAGTCTAAATAATACAAATACTGCTACAAGCAGAATAGCAAAGATATTGTAAATTTATTCCAACTCAACAATGTAATTTTATTATTTCAACAATAATTCCTTTGTACAATTCACCTTAAACGCTCTCGTCAACAATGGGATTTGCTCTCCACACAGTATTCGTTATTGCACTCCACAAACGACAATGACAATTTACTTGGACTATTACGAACAACAATGAACTGTTAATCTTAACTAATATTCACAAAGCACTATTCACAACACAGAACTGTCAGTTCTCAGTTCACAGCTCGTTTGTCTTGGCTAGTTCTTCTAGCACAGTCACTCGCGTTCACAGAATCTCGAACCCCAGACCTTCAGAGACGATCCGCTGAACTTCGAACTCAGGTCTCCCAACTGCGGTCCACTGCACTCGAACTCCGAGCTTTAGCTCCACAGTTACGGACACAACTCAAGTCGCGCTCTGGTCTCGAAGCTGGCTTCACTGCTACACAAGACTAACTCGCTTACTGTCCAAATCTGCCTGTAACAACACTGGCTTCCTGACTGACTGACTGACTGTCTGTCACTTGCGTCTTCTCTTTTATATAACCAGACCATAGTTGCGAGAAATTACGAGTTCTGGATATTTCCAAACGTGTGTCCATTCTCGAATCATCCGGATATCTCTTCTCTCTGCCGCAGTCGCTCTTTCCCCTTTCTCCCACAGCACATGCCACAGGAAGCAGATGCGCGCGCAACCTGCCCGTCACGGTCGACTTAGCCCTTCCTTCTCACGTGGCTGTCACAATATTTTTGCACAAATTACTGTTATTGAGCGTTTTCGTAGAAAGAGACACACACACATGGAAGGCGTACAAGTTTACCTTGCAATTTATATTTCTTCAGTAACTTATCATCTATCCTACATCATTGTTTCGGTTCTATGTGTAGGCTAATTTCAACATCCACAACATACTTCAGGAACCTCATTTCTGACGTTTGTGTGATTTTTTAATTTACTCATTTTCAGCAATATAATTTAATATTAAATCTGTGTTTACAACCATTGTTTTATAAATTTCGATTTAATTCTTCTCTAGTTGTACTTTTCAATATTCTTGTTCTGATGTTATACATGGAATTTAACTTGCTTATTTTCATATTAATCTTTATTTTTCTTACATGACAACAATATTAAAACTCGAGTACCTACATTAAATACCGTACTTAAATTTTCTTATTTCTTTTTCTATTAGTAGATAACTCTTTAAAATATAAGTTTCTCTAAAGGTAATATGTTTTATATCTATCTTGACGAAATGTCGTATTTGTTCATTTAAGATTAATTAACAAAATGTGGAAAAGCATTAAAAGAATTTCTTGCATTTTACGTTCCAATCTTTAAAATATTAATCGCAATGACTCTATTCTATCTTTCTTTCAATTCTTCAATGAAACAATAGTAATAAATTACAAGCCAGTTAAAATGTCTCCAGTATTTAAATTTTATTACCTTTTGTCTCGTTAATTACTTTACGTATAGCTACTCCACTGGGTTACTGAATCACTTTTATATCTCTATCCACAATGTTATTACTAATATATTCAACAGTTTAAATGAAATTTGTGAAGAACAGCAGGAAATTACTTTTATTACTAAGTTCTGTGCTAGGAAATAGAGAGTTAATACTGAGTGGTCGTATTTGACGACTTTAACACTGTTCAGGAAGGCAAAACAAATAACGTCATGATATAATCGCAGATTTTACATGAGTAATGGGATTCCGCAAGTGTTTCAGCATTATAAGGGAATGAAATAGAAAAGTAGAGAACAGAATATCATATAGTCTACAGATTGAACACAGAACAGCAGAATCAGAATATAACAGGATTAACAATACGAGCAATAATAAAACTTAAAGAATATGATAAGATAGAAAAGCAGCAAGAGTGAAGTAGGAGTCAAATACAAAGAAAATAGGAAAGAAAATAACAGAAATAGAAAATAATATATATAGGAATGGGTGAAGAGTACAATAAAAATAAATTATGAAGGGGAAATACGAATAGACCGCAGTACAGAAAGGAGTAAGAATGTAATAGGATAATGGAAATAAAACACGAATGGGAAAATGATATAGAAGAAAATGGAAATAATAGTGAAGTAGAAGCACACCAAAAATAAAATAGGAATGCAGAAATAATATCAATAGAATAAAATAGAAATAGGATTGAAGTAGAAAAAAATACAAATAAAATACGAACGGGAAATCATAGAAAGAGAATATAATGTAAATAGGAGTACAAATGAGCCGTTCAGAGCAAAAGTGGTGTAAGTCAAAATTTGATAAAGAGGTTTAAAGTAAAAATTCTGTAAAATACAGCGCAAAGTAGCAATTAATATGTTGTTCTTGCTATCCGCTGACTACTAATAGTTTAAATAAAGTGAATATTAATTACTATTTTGCGCTGTAATTTACAGAATTTTTACTTTCAACCTCTTTATCCAATTTTGACTTACACCACTTTTGCTCTGAACGGCTCAAATGTAGTACGCGTACAGCTTAAATTAAATAGGAAGTGAAAAAAATTGCAACTGGATAGGATATAAACAGGAGTAGGAATGTAGTACGAGTACAACTGAAATAGAATAGGAATTTGAAAAATAGAAACATAATGCAACATAAACAGGAACACGAGAGTAGTACAGGTACAAGTGAAATAGAAAGGAACGTGAAAAAATAGGAACAGAATACAATATAAATATGGGTACGAATTTAATACGAGTACAACTGAAATAAAATAGGAGCATGAAAAAAATAGGAACAGAATACAATATAAATAGGAGTATGAATGTAGTAGGAGTACAACTGGAACAAAACAGGAGCAGAATACAATATATATTAGATTATGATTGTATTACGAGTACAATTGAAATGAAATAGGAACGTAAAAAATTAGGAACAGAATTAAATGTAAATACAAGTATGAGTTTAGTACAAGTAGAACTGAAGTAAAATAGAAACGTGAGGAAACAGGAACAGAATACAATATAAATAGGAATACGAAAATAGTACGAGTGCAACTGAAATAAAATATAAATGTGAGAAAATAGAAACAATACAATATAAATAGGAATACAAATGTAATAATAATAATAATAATAATAATAATAATAATAATAATAATAATAATAATAATAATAATAGTAATGGTTTATTTTAACTGGCAGAGTTAAAGCCATTCGGCCTTCTCTCCACTCAACCAATATGATAGAAAATTACTACATTGATATGAATATAACATAATTAATACAATACAATACTACAATACTTTCTTTCTTTCCCTGAGTTTAACCTCTCCCTTGTAGGTTCATTTACAAGACCCACGCCACACGGGCCTTACAGGGCCGCGACCTGTCGGGAGAGGAATTAAACTGTGGATCACATACATACTTTTTTGACCACACAAGGACATGGAGGGCCTCCCCGGACGAGGGATCAGCTCAGTGCCAGGACCACCTCCGATACAATACAAACATTTAAGACAGGTATGCTCATTCTTTGACTCGCGATTACGTTCTGTAATCACAACCTTCGAATGTAGAGCGTGCTGTTCCTCGTTCGAAGCTCGACGGATGACTGCGGAAGGCAGTTCAAGTACTTAGTAACGTACGAACAGTGCGGGACAATGACACAGTCAAAACCTTCTGTAAGCAAACGATCATTCCGTATAGTGTGGGAGGAACACAATTTTTGTTGTGCGTTCGGTGAAAACATGAACTGTTTACTATGTTGTAAGGTAATGTCAGGCATACTACTGAGCAACATAAAACGACATTATACGCTCTGTTACACAGAACATGTCGAAGTGACAGGGAAGTTGTTTTCTATAATATGTATTCATATACCAACGTTATTATTATTATTATTATTATTATTATTATTATTATTATTCGATTTTATTCCAAAAGAAATACATGTTATGATAAACTAATTTTTTCAGGTTTGCAACGTGCACTACAGTTTCAAGAATTGAAAGCACTTCATGAAAGGTCAAACATTGAAGAAAGTCGAACAATTAGTGCCTGAATAAAATATAGTTAATTGTATCTCCGTACTGGAACAGCTCAAATGTGAATTCACAGAACATACATATAGTGGTTTCAGATGTATGGAGAGTGATATTAACCTTTTTGTCAATCCCTTCATAGTAAATGTACAATCCGTGAGAGTGCAGTTCCAGGATGCGTTAATTGATTTGCAAAGTGACGTAGAATTCAGAAATGCAGAGAATATGACTTGACAAGAATAGAATTGTAAAAAAATGAACACAAGGAAATTACCGACATCAGCTTATTCGCTGCCACTATGTTAGCTATCTTTGCCTCGACATATGTGCGCGAACAATTATTTTCGAGAATGAAGGTTGCTAAATCCAAACATAGGTCCTGATTAACAGATGAGCATCTTTTGAGCCAGCTGCGCATTGCAGTAAATTCGTTGGAAATAGATTTCCGATTACTTGCAGAAAAGAATGCACATGTTGAATAGACCGCAAAATATGGTGGAATATGAAAATTACACTACATATGATATAATAATATCATAACTACATTAAACATAATAAAATAATAATTCAATAACTGAATATTAGTGTATACTCCTTCATTTTTCAAATTCAGTTTATTATCCGTATTTGTTAGAGTATGAGAGCCATGACACGGGCTGTGATGCAAAGTAGTTGCGGAGCCCAGTCCGTACACTGTGTGTGTTATGCAGTGTAATCGGGGTTTTTACAATTTTGAGCATACCTGATTTAAGACATTACACAGCATTCACTCACACATATGAAAGGATTAAGGGAAGGATCGCCGTCCATGGCCGGACTTTCAAGAGGTACAATCCCGGCATTTGCCTTGAAATAACTGAGGAAACCACGGAAAACCTCAGTTAGGATTGCCGGCCCCTGGGATCGAAACCCGGACCTCCCGAATGCAAGGCCAGCCCGCTCGGTTACTATAATGCAATACAATATAATACATAATTACAACTGAAACAATATAGTAAAATGAAATAATTGGAACAGAATAGAATATAAATAGGAATACAAATGTAATAGGAGTAAAACTGAAATAATATAAACGTGAAATAATAGGCACAGAATTAAATGTAAATAAATGAACGAATGTAGGAGTATGATAGGAATAATATGCGGACGGTAAAATAATATAAGTAAATGAATAACTTATAAAAATAAGAATAAGATTGAAGTAGGATTATATGTAGGAGATCAATAGAAATAAGACAAAGGCGGAAAAATAATACGAATAGGATAAAATATAAATACGATTAACTTCTGGGCCCTATTTATTACTTAGACGGGCTAGCATACACAACAGGGCTTGTAACTACTAAAAAAAAAAAGCGCTTTCAGAATAAGAAGGCATATAAGGCGGAGCTAGTTCAGGCCGGTCTATGTCGACTAGCCAGTGACAGTGAAGCGGCGTTGCCTAGTTAAATCGTCGCGAAGTCTCGCTGAAGCGTCGCGTATTAGTTTCTTTCTTGCGCGCACAATATTTATGGCTAGGAATGAATTTTAAGCTTTGCCATTCGATAGAGCTCCGAATTCTGAATCCAACTGTACAAGAATGGCAATTGTATGTCAACTGGCTCGCGTGTTATCGCTTTAAGATTAAACAGAGATATCCAACCTACACCATACAACATATTTTGCTCTGAAGTCCCTTTCTATAAACGAAGATAGATTCTGATTATTTTCAAATTCAGATGTGGATTGTTTTCTCTTGTATGATGTGTAACTTATCGTAACAATGTCTCTTGAAGAGATTGCAAGTGGCTCTGGTATTTCATCTGTTATACACAAAAGGATAGTCCTACTGTACACTCGCAGGCGAGGAGTATTGTATTTTCTATATTATAATTTTTCGAAGAACTAGCTTATGATGCAGTGCGTGTCAGTTTTTTAGAAACAAAGAATCTGACTGCAGAGGCGTGTGGTTTAGAAGTACATACGTTATCTCGTATTCTCGGACAGGGCAAAGAGATAATTCAAATAGGTGGTATACTGTAGGCTACCTGTATTTACCTCTCCTGGAAAATAATGCAAAACGTGTTAATTATTTGACGATTCTTAGAATCGTGTATTACGTCATCGTACGATATTTTAAATAGACTATATTAGTAGTATGTGTTAGTAGTGACATTACAGAACATGGAAAGCAAGAAGAAAGCCGAGAATAACCACGGATACGATTTTCACTTTTCATTGGAATATTATACATGGTATAAGACGAAATACTGCTTAAACGTACGAGATATTTGGTTGATATTGTAAACATAAACACTCCTGCTTCTTTTTCGATGAATTATACGAAGAGTATTAACAACATTCTTGCTTAAGAGCATTAAAAACTTTATAAGATGAAGCAATTTAATTACATTTCACTTTTAAAATAAATACAGGTGGTCCACAACTGTGGAGTAACGGTTAGCGCGTCTGGCGGAGAAACCTGGCGAGTTCGATTTCCGGTCGGGGTAAGTTACCTGGTTGAGGTTTTTCCGGGGTTTTCCCTCAACCCAATACGAGCAAATGCTGGGTAAATTTCGGTGCTGAACCCCGGACTCATTTCACCGGCATTATCACCATCTGATTCAGACGCTAAATAACCTAAGATGTTGATAAAGCGTCGTAAAATAACTACTAAAAATATAAATACAGGAATGCTAGAAACGAGGAGACTTTATAATTCCAAAACTCAGTTTCTATTTTAAAAACCTTGCATTGTATATAATATATTACATTATATACCTTTTTGTAATATACAAATTTACCTTAAATATATTAACGATATTATTGGGTTACGGTTTTCATATTCTCTTATATATAACTACCTTCACTCGTAGGCTTATACTGCCCAGGCCAGAGTGATAGAACATAGAACTCTGAACCTCTAGGTAGGTATAAGTTTGAGGATTAAATGAAATTTTAGATAGGCTTGATTTAACAAAGTAAAAGAAAGTAATCTTCAATTTCAATATGAGTACTGAATTAGGCCTACAGATATGCTTATATTCTTATAGCTGGATTCTTAGCCAGACTATAGAACCCTGGACCTCTAGATACGTAAAAGCTAGAGAATAAAATTAAATTAGATAGACTTATTTTAACAGAGAAAAATTAAATAACCTACAGTTTCAGTATGAATACTGAATTATGTATAATCACATATTATGCTTACGTTGCATTATAACCATATTCGTAACGAGAATATAGAACCCTGGACCCCTAGGTAGGTATAAGCTTGAGAATTAAATTAAATTAAATAGGCTTCATTTAGCAGAGGAAAAATAAAATACTTTTCAACTTCAATATCAGTACTAAATTACGTATCTACAGATACGTTTACGTTTTATTATCGCTAAATTCGTAGGCTGCCCCTACAAACAAACTTTATCTCATCTTTCCTCTGGAGAAATAAACAATAATAAATTCAACATTGCTGTACAAGGAAGTCTGAACGTAAGGATAAATTTTCTCGCCCTCAATTTTTTCAAGAGAGTATTTCAACATGTAGATAGTGCAATACAATATGCAGCATTCTTTTTTTTTTTTAATTAAGACATTCTTTGTCTGACATTAGCATAGTAAATTTCTACATATCTGTCACTTTATTTCGAAAGTTAGTGCCTCCAAAATCTACTGATCTGTGAAGCGAAGAAGTAATAAAGATTGGAATGAATATTACTTCAGTAAGAGTAATTATATTTAAATATAACACACAATGAAGGAACAGCTCTCGACCCACCCGCTCGCTGCAATGAGCTGCAACTGATATTTCTGTCCTTCTCTGTTGTCTCTGTCTTCCACGTCTCGTGTACCGTGTGACAACTCTGACAACGTCGCACTGCTGCTAGCACTCAATTGGCTTAGGCCATATGCCTTCTTATTCTGAAAGCGCTATAAACGAAACATTTTCAGGCATGGTTTTATATACGAAAATAGTTAATATTTTTCTATTCTATTAGCTCAGTTGGTAGAGCAGCTGGCTACGGACTGGAAGGTCCGGGGTTCGATCCCAGGTGGTGACAGGATTTTTTCTCGTTGCCAAACTTTCAGAACGGCCCCGAGGTTTACTCAGCCTCCTATAAAATTGAGTACCGGGTCTTTCCCGGGGGTAAAAGGCGGTCAGAGCGTGGTGCCGACCACAACACCTCATTCTAGTGCCGAGGTCATGGAAAGCATGGGGCTCTACCTCCATGCCCCCCAAGTGCCTTCATGGCATGTTACGGGGATATCTTTACCTTTTATTACACTAAAAGTTTGTAACGAAGACAAAATTACACCTTGTATTGAGAAAAATATTTCCTTCTTTTTTCTGTGTAATGAGAAGGTTTGTGTCACATTCGTGACACTATTTCTTTGACCTGGTACTTGAGAATGTTCACTGTATTCCTGTCATGCATTTTCTCAGGATAAATTTGTAATTTAAGGGATCCTAAATTTCAGAACAAGCAGTTCTTGCGTGAGAAGAATATGAAATTTAAGATCACAATTGGTACTTCCCGTCAATACACGTATAAAAGTAATCGATCATTGCTACTGACGACATGGTTATTAGATATTCATTGTTTGTGGATAATCTTACAATGGTGCGCAATACTCCTGACCATGCACACAGTCTCTGCAATATGTAAAGCTTTGTCATCTATGTTTCACAGACTAGTCTACTCCATTGGACGCGGTAACTCTGTGGATCTTGTTGAATGTCAATTTCATTAAAAGTAGCTTGCTAGATGGAATGCGTGACTGGCGCTCTGCGGCTCATATGCCAGAAATTGAGATTGAACACAGTGCTGGTAGATTACAGAATCAATATCAACCCGATATTGATTTATCCTTTCTGCCATATAAATAATTTGCAGTAATCCCAAACATTTTATTCAGAGCCCATCAATGTAACAATGTAGACAATGCAGTTGATTTCTTTTTTACTCATATTTGTACATGGATAACGAATGGATTAAGGGGTTAGGTACAGCTTACAGCATTAAAAGTTTGGAAATATTCAACATTTTCTTCCTCCATTAGGTACTGTATCCTGTACAATAATGAAAATTAGTATGTGTAAAACACTGTCCTTCTGCTGTATGAAAAAAATATATTTTACGGTTAAAAAAAAAGTATTTTATTTTATTTTTTATTTTTATTTATTTATTTATTTATTTTCAAAATTCAGTTCACTGTACACTGATGAATCTTTTCCCACATACCGTAACTGAAAAACCATCCAACATACTGTGATTAAATTTTGTTTGTGTATTTATGCATGTCATATCTACAATATGATGTAAGCTCACTTCTCTACCTTTGACAGATTGTCTGATAAAAAATAAACTGTTTTAAAAAATAGTCAAATATCAGTATTTTATTCTAACACAAATTAAAAAAAATATATATTATTTATTAAGGAATGTAGTTGAGAGAGCATGATATTGTAAACATGAGTTCCAGCAATAAAATAAAAGAGAGAGAAGATGAAAAGTTCCACATCTTTGGAGTAACGGTCAGCGCGTCTGGCCGCGAAACCAGGTGGCCCGGGTTCGAATCCCGGTCGGGGCAAGTTACCTGGTTGAGGTTTTTTCCGGGGTTTTCCCTCAACCCAATACGAGCAAATGCTGGGTAACTTTCGGTGCTGGACCTCGGACTCATTTTACCGGCATTATCACCTTCATTTCATTCACACGCTAAATAACCTAGATGTTGATACAGCGTCGTAAAATAACCCAATAAAATAAAAGATGAAAAGTTAACAAGTTTATGAGTTATGAGGGAAACGCTTCATCACTGCACAGTAAACTGCCATCATTTTGAATTTTGAAAAATACAATATATATTTTTTTAATCGTAAAAATATTTTTCTCGTATAGCAGAAGGACACATACCCATTTTCATTATTGTACAAGATACAGTAATGGAGGAAAAAATATTGAATATTTCCAATATTTGTACTGTTAAATATGATTTCATGAATTAAACGTAATAATGCGAATAAATAATATTAAAATATAAGAGAAAAGTAAAGAAATCCATATTACTTAAGAATATTTTACAGTGAAATAGGCTATCTTCAAAAAGGACTAGTTCTGATATTCTTCACTTGGTCTTCAGTAAGGCCTATTCCCCTCAATCTCTTGAAAAATTTCTGATCTCATATTGCAATTACTGTAGTAGAGTGTCTGTTGTTATTTTAAATAAGTAGATTCTCTGTTTCCAGAATAGTTGTTCCATTCTCTTCAATGAATTTTTATTTATTTTCTGATGTCCTGAAAATGATATGCTTACTTAATAATGTGTTTATTTATTATTCATCAGGTCTCATGATATAACGCCTAGAGTTCTCATCTTTGTTCTCAATATATATATATATATATATATATATATATATATATATATATATATATATATACATTTACTCTGTAGTTTTGAATGTCTAATCTATGGTTGGTTCTACCATGATTTTGTATACTTCAGACTTCAGTCTGAAATTCTTAACCATTTTATCCCTCGTTATCTTGCATCTTTGTACTGATTTTTAACGCCCAATAATTCGACTCAATAATTACTTAAACGACTTCCTCTGTTCCATTAGTTAGATTTCGATACGTAATAAATTAGAATTAGAATTATTTCTTAACAATACGATGTAAATTAATAATAAATTAATATGAAACATAACACATCATCAATACTAAACTGAATTTCGAAACGCACACACTCTCCGACATAATTCTTCCTTTCACAGACACATAGTCACCGGTGTAGCTCAGTCGGCTGAGTCGCTTTCCTGTCGATCTGAAGTTGCGCTCGGGCGAGGGTTCGAATCCCGCTTGGACTGATTAACTGGTTGGGTTTTTTTCATAGGTTTTCTCCAACCGTGAAGTGAATGTCAGGTTATCTATGGTGAATCCTCATCTCACCAAATACCATCTCGCTATCACCCATCTCATTGATGCTAAATGGCCTAGTATTTGATACAACATTGTTAAATAACGAACTATAAAAATTCACGCAAATATTTCCACTCCCACACGACACCAAGCGAAGACGTCGCCGTAACAACACAAAATATCTTATTAGACTGTTTGAAAATGGTGAACACCACGAAGTAACTAACCACATAATTATATTACTTTCTTAAGTTTCAATTGTTAACACAGTCCGCAATTAAAAGTTGCCTGTTTAACAATATTTAACATTTTATATCTGACTAGCAGTACCCGTGCGCTCCGCTGCCACCCGTTAGAAATAAATATAAAGTAATTACATAATTAAAATAGGACATTTGATCCAGGGAACATTCGTGTTTAGATAGAAGGATAAATCGTTTAATATGTTACTTAATTTAAATTGTATTTAAAATATTAAAATGCGATCATTTTGATCCAGAGACCACTCATTTGGTGCAATGACAATTCCTTTAACATGTTTCTTAATTGTTATTACCAATTATTTTTGGAAAAGCGAAAATTAACAGAAAAAGTTTGGCTACAGATTTATTATTATGTTTATATCATATATTATATTATATTATATTATATTATATTATATTATATTATATTATATTATATTATATTATATTATGAAAAAGTGTGTTGATAACAGATGTACTCGAATTAGAAAGTTTTTAATTTGTTGTGGGAGCTCTTGAATCTCAGGAGGAACAACTTTTACAACAGCGCAACATAATCTGCTTGGCTCATTACCCAATTTTTTTGCATTGCATTTATTGCATATGTATTTTATGTATTTTAACACGATTCAATTGAGCATAGTTAAAATTTGAATTATAAAATAATGGATTGCTAAGCTAACGTACTATTACTGCATACAAAATCAATACACTCTCGTTGTTCGTTAATTCTCTGAGATAAAAATGAATATGTTCATAAACATTATTATAAGAAATACAGGAAATGAATATACAGAATAACCTACCAAGTTTTCTGTGCATAAGAAGCTACTTTAATCTTACCTGTCCTCAATTCACTCACAAGTTACTGTAATAACATTATAGCATTATGTCCATCCAGAGAAACTACACTTTCCAATGATGAAATAATAATTAATTATACAAATCGGTTAATTTAGCTTCCGATATTATTTCATACAAACACAGAAATATTGTCTGTAGGCTATGTTTCATAGTTTTCGATTGTTGTGTCCAAGGCCCCTTATAGACGAAGTCATTTGTTTTTTATTTCAATACACCGCCTTAGATGGCAGTTATTTTAATTTTAAAACTCATTTATCTCATTAAATATCAGTCCTATCAAAATTTTTCTGAGAATAAAACTTATCAGAAATCATTGTTAAAGAAACGTTTGTTATGTAACATATTTCAAAAAAATCAATAATAAGCGAGATATTTCGATTTATTTAATTCAGGCCCCCTTATAACCCCCGTTTTAAATAACGTATTTTGAATGCCATATGGCCTATAATCTAAGTTACAACGAACTTATTCCAATTTTCATCGAAATCGGTTCAGCCATTATCGCGTGAAAAGGTAACAAACATACATACAGACAGACATACAAACAAAAATTTCAAAAAAGCGATTTTCGGTTTCAGGGTGTTTAATTATATATGTTAGGACCAATTATTTTTGGAAAATCGAAAATTACCAGAAAAATTCGGCTACAGATTTATTATTAGCATATATATACACAAGTGTTAAAGGTGTTCTGGCTCAAAAATGAATATTAATTAATTAAAAATATAAATGAATTCAAAGTTTTGGATTTCATTGCCATCACTTATTATTAGATAGCGGATATTTGATCCTCACACAGCGATAAGACGTTGTATCCCTTGGCGCACGGAGGGAACATAGCATTGAGTTCAATGACTTCCACTTAAGTCTTGGCTCGGTTTGAAATCTAAGGAAGACTTTAATGCCGAATATGGCTTAGGCTATCCAACTTAACCTTCTACTTTTGTATTTTCACACCAGATTAATTGAAAACTGTGTATACTAGTTGCGGACCAAACCAGAAAAATATGTCCTACTTGCGTACCTGCACTATTATAGGACTTGGAAAATTCAGGTGGCCCAGATTTTGTCATTAACTTATAATATAATTTTGTTTTTATGTAGCCTATTTCAGATAGTTAAAATTTAGAGCTGAAATTAAACGCGTAAATTACAAAATGTTGTTAAAATATATACACTCATTAAAAAGAATTGTAGGGACACTTCATGTAGTATGGCTAATCTTCATTAAATATGTTTTTAAATTATTGTATATATATCATATTTTAAGAACATTTTATAATTAAATTTATCAATACTGTATAAAAACTGATTAAATAGTATAATTACTGAAATTAAATACAAGCACTAATTTATGTATGATCTTTAGTTGAATACTGTTTGTGACTCACGAGAAGAAGCGCGCGGGATGAGGCAGCAGGGGGAAGTACGTTAGTGATATGAAAGCTTACATTATGTGACGCAATAGCGATACTATTCATTAACAAATATGCAGACTTTATCAGCTGCTGGTATTTGCTCTAGTGCTTAAGAAGTGAGAAGTTCAACTATTGATATACAATTCGTACCAGATTAAGCAATTATTAAAATAATTAGCATTGCTTAATTTCATTACGAATACTTTGACTAATGTTTTCAGCATGAGTAATAATCGAGCTACTGGGATCCTTATCTGAGTGATGTTTACAACAACCAATACCCACAGTCAAGAAAGTCACATTTCTTCCGCTCGTCTTCTGCTTAATACCCATTAGGCTATGTAAGTATTTAATGCATAGAACATTTTTACTGATCTAAATCATGTATTGCTATTTGGGAAAAGGAAAATGTACCAGAATAATGGAAGAAGTCCATAACTGTAGGCCTACCTATCTTTAAGAAGGAAAAAATATTAATAGTAACTTTCGAGGAATGTCACTTTGTTGACGTCGTACAAAATTTTGTCCAATATTCTTTTGAGAAGATTAACTTCATATCTAGATGAAATTATTGGTAATAATAAATGTGGTTTTAGTCGTAATAGATCGATTATTGATCAGATTTTTTTTTTTTTTTTTTGTATTCTGCAGATATTGGAGAAATAATGGGAGTATTCAGTTATTCATAGATTACAAAAAGACATATGACTCGATTGAGAGAGAAGTTTTATATAGCATCTTATTGAATTTGATATTTCCCAGAAGCTAGTTCGATTAATTAAAATGTGTCTCAATGAAACATACAGCAGAGTCCGTCCGTTTAGGTCAGTTTCTGTCTGACTCTTATTCAATTCACTGCATACTAAAGTAAGGAGATACACTATCACCTTTATTTTTTAACTTTGCGCAAGAATATGCTATTACGAAAGTCCAGAGAAACAGAGACGGTTTAGAATTGAATGGATTACATCAGCTGCTTGTTTATGCGGATTACATGAATATGTTATGAGAAAATCCACAAACTAATAGGCAAAACACGGGAATTTTACTTGAAGAAATAAGAATATATGTTTGGAAATAAATCCCGAATAGACAAAGCATATGATTATGTCTCATGACCAAAACATAGTACGAAATGGAAATATAAAAATTGGAAATTTATCCTTCGAAGAAGTGAAAAAAATTCAAATATCTTCGAGCAACAGTAACAAATATAAAATACATTGAGGAAATTAAACGCAGAATAATTATGGGAAATGCCTACTATTATTTGACTGAGAATCTTTTGTCATCATCATGGCGGGTTTATGCGAGGACAACAATGAACCTCGGGTTCTTTAAAAGCCATTTATAAGTAAGTAAATTATGTATTATTTTCTGGGGGGTTCCGTTAAAATTAAGTATTGGCTTTAAGGAGTGTGCGACACTCGAAAGCCAGTAATAACTGGCCTAGTGAACAAATATGAAACTATTTCAAACTCGCCCTCACATAAGCCCGCGAATGTTTTTCGTTCCGTTAGTAACGCATTCTCCGCAGCAACTGTCGACCGAGTCGTGTTGACTGCTTCTCGTTCCCAATTCAAGTTAGAAGCAGTCAGGAAGTTCGTACCAAAAATCTGTTTTCAGATTAAGTACAACCAGGCATATTACACTAGCACACTATACTCTGTTCATATAAACAACTCACAGTATATACGCAACTATGGGTGGATGGCTTGAGTCACTACATTACAATAAAATGCACAGTGGATATGCAGTTTCATTACGTAGGGCCTACTAACCTTCGCAGTGGAGTTTTGCAATTTAATGTGCGGCTTCCAACGTGACAGAAGTTAAATTTTCCAGTCACAAGAAATTGAATGCAATACTTCAAGAATTTGCTGGTGCTCTTCCATAGTAACAAATGGAAAAAAATTTAGTGAAAATTATGTAATGTAGAAATTTAATTTGTAAAATGAATAGTAGTTAAGGAACACAGTGCTATGAAAGAACACTCGTAATACCTTTCTTTAGGCCTACATAGGAAATACAGTAATGAAGAGAAGCTCTTCTTCTAAACCTAAGTCAAATATATTGTACATAGATTTGAAAAAGAGCTTCTCTTCTTGTGCCAACATTATACATATCGAAAAATAATTAGTCAAATATACATAATTATGTTCCTATATGTATAATGTTGGTATGCTGCAATATCCCTTAAAACATTGAATTGGCTCTAACAATCATTCTGCTGCAGTCAAGAAATAGGGAAATGACTGAAGCCGTCAGATATGTGGAAGAATATATACCAAACCGCAGAAATCCCAATAATCATTAAAAAAAGAATATGAAAAGTGTCGTTTATATGAAGTGCCACAAACGAGATGCACTATTAGATTCACAAACCTATTGTTTACTCGATATAGTAAGAAAAATCGTAACATATTTGAGATTTTCTCAGTCATGTCTTGTGACGTATAACTCACATTTGCGCACACAAATAGTTTTTCTGAATATAGTGTTATTTTCTTTTGATGAACTGAAAAAGTACATTACCGTACTGAATACTGTAAAGAGTCTGAGACATACCACCATGTATTTGATTTATTAGGTACTTTTATACTTATACGTAAGTATACAAAATAACTACCAAATTTATTATTCTAGTGAAATTGTATTCACATTGATATGTATAGGCCTACTATAATAAAATACAAATAAATTGAATAATTAAAGGAAGAAAATCTCATCTAAATAAGAGGAAGGATGCAAGAATACTAGTAGCATTACCGCTCTGAATAGCGATACCAATGCTCTGACGTAGATATTGACTGCTTCGTGGGTCCCCAGAAAGCTGCACTAAACTTCTGCCTATGGTGGAGATGAGAGTTTTGGCTTCACTACACCATGATCCAAATATTTCAACCGCAAAAGGGACGAAAATATCTGAAAATTACGGAAGTTCTATTAACAATTAGTATCTTTTTTATAATTATTTGTTCATTGTGTTTCTTGTTCTATGGCCATGGACCACTGACACAAAGACAAGTGTAATTGATTTCCATCAGCTGACAGTACTTATTTGTTTTGCTGGTGTGTGGACGTTCAGGGCTGTTACTTCTGTTCATTCGGTAGAGATATAATCCAAGCTCACACATCGGTACCAAATTCCTACCTCTGGTTTTAAGGCACACACAGTAAGCAGGAGGCTATATAAACAAATAGGGTACAATATATTGTATATAATAAACTTTAAATGTAGAGATCTCATATCGTATCATGAAACGGATAACGCCATTCTTATTATCTCTTGCACTAATGGGATTGTGTAAGTTCATCAAAAATCATTGTAATGGTTATTTCACATACTTGAAAATTTTCTATGAGTACTTTGTACTTTCTAGTTAACCAACTCTCCTATGTTTTACCTGATATAATTTCATTCTATTTCTTATATTATTATTTCTTGTATTATTATTTTGATATTCATCACTTTACTTTTTGATTACATATATTTGATTACTTAAATTAAACAATTAAATAATTATTTTAGTCTAGGTTTAAATTTGTAATATTACTTTTTAATTATCGGTATTTAATGTAAACTCCATTCCCGGCCACAAGCTTTTGCTTCATCGGGAGTGTCAATCAAAAATGTACCATTATTATTGTTCAAATAAAAATTATTATAAAATTATATTATTATTATTATTATTATTATTATTATTATTATTATTTTACTTAAAACAAACTTGTGATGAAAATATAATTTCCTACAATTCTCACAGATACTGTCTGCGCTAAATTTGGAGAACCTATTTATACTTCAATTATGTAAAAACTGTACTTAAACACAGTACTCATTTAGGACATATTCATCGTAGTCTAGGAACGTCATCCTGTATAAACGAGAGTTGCAGAATTAAGAAATGTATAGTAGCGTTAAAAGCTATCTGACCTACAATTTTCTGATTGTGTAAGAGAACTTTCTAACAACTGGATATTTCAGAACCAAAGATACAAGAAATTGACAAACTTCGATATAGTTCTGCTTCTCAATAGATGACAGTATTATTGGAAAGAGTAAACAAGTGTTGGGGAAAATGATGTTGTAGATTAAGTAAAAATAATTATTGTAATCACTGACAGTATCAGCTGTTTCCCGCTAAACCCAGTGCTTTTTAAATCATTATATGGGGATGAAATTTCGAATTCTATAATTAAGGTATGTTTATGTATTATTGGCGACACTTCGGCATCTGTTCATAGAAGTAATAAATAAAGAAGCCACACTTACACGAACAAATTGTCGATGACGATCGATTAGTAGGGTTCAGGTATCTTTGAACGTCAGGATACATGTGTTGAAATTAAAAACAAGTTATGTAAGTATAAGTAATATACTGACAATCCTGGTGACATTGAACCTATAGTAATTACTTATGTAGTCAAAAATGTGAAAAGCGAGCAAGTATATATCCCAATGTTGGCAGTGAGCACAGGAAGCAGAAACAGACGATGAACAACTTACCTCCGTGGCTGAGGGGCGACAGGCCACGATCGCCTACTGCGGAGGATCAAGGCCGTCCTTATGGTAGTGCTGAAGGTCTGTGTGCCCATCTGAGGGGCCGATGTCCTCTTCTTGCACCAGGGGCTGCGACGTCCTCCATGTCCCCAGAGGTGGTGCGCAGTTCCCGGACTCTGCTCGCTGCATGCCCGACGCCCACGTCCTCCAAGAAGAATTTCACGACGGACCTTCTCTATGTCCAGGCCACAAGCCGCCATGTCGTTCATTTATAATACCGTATGCGAAAATTGGCACTTGTAAAATTTGATTTCGTAACTTTCTAAAAAGTGTATAAAATGTATATATTTATAGGAAAATAAGATTCAGCCCAGACGGAAGAACTAGGTTTTCCTCGTACACAGCAGTCTTTCTGGAATGTATAGAACTCCAGTTCGTAAACTCTTATGAAAAGCTATTTTCATAAAACCACAGCACTTAGATTATAATAGCACTTCAGACGAAATGTATGTAGGCGGACAATTTCTACTTCAATCACACAAAAATACGTTCAGTTCCATAAAATGTATACAAGAGCTTCATAAATTGAATCTGAATAGTCGTAAATATTTGTTGTTACACGATTATATGACAGGAACAATAACTGTTTTATAGAAAGAACAAATACATCAGTCTTTTCAATGAATGATGCAATACGCCAAGATAATGCAAAAGTTTACGATATCACACGTGAAGAATCCATACACAATTTATAACGAGATAGAAGCTGTCATGTTTATAATTTCTGGCACAGATTGTTCATATACTCACACAACATGAAAATAACAATGCAGAGCTTGTTTCTTGTCCATGGGTAGTAATTCTTAGTAATCGCTCTCTACTTTTATATCTATATTTCGCTTCAGTGTTTATTTTCATGAAATGCCTCATAAAAATTACAACACATTTTTAATATTTACGAAATTTCCTGCAGCTGCATTTGTAGTTCAAAACTGATTTCCATAGCTGTTCCGCACTGCTGTGTAGAACTGTCCTCCACCAGGAAGTGTCATATTTCTGTGTTATTAGATCATACATATGGTCTTTGGCCTCAATGCATCTGTAAAAAATTAAGTAAACTTAACCTCTTATTATGATTAACATGTATATTCTTGACTTCCATTGCAAATACATTTATAGTTAATGTTTAAATATTATTTCTTTCACAAAATATTTCGAAAGGGAAGTGAAACTGAATTTAATATATAGGCCTAAGTTATTGGATTGGATTTGCGTTGATTTCTTCTCAATTCGAAAATTATTCTATTACTTTATTTATAAAGTGTTTCGAAAATCTGCTTACTTATATAAGAAATAAAAAGTTTTGTTGTGTTTTAAATCTCTGACATATTCTGTACGCCAAAAATCTTGTCTTCCTGTATGAAAGGTATTGAAAAATAATATTTCCATACAAAATATAAACAGACTTTTTTCTGCTTCACAATACTTCCGTACGAACTTTGTACTATGAGAATGTGAAATCAATTAAGAACAGAGTTCCAATGTGTTTCAAATTGTTTAAAGAGATCTATTCCATGTTTCTTGATGAAAAAAACTATTTCCGGTGACGTTATACAACTCTAAACAAGAACTTTCTCACAGTGAACAATTACGTCCAAAAAAATCCGATGCTTAGACTTCATTTCACTCTCGAACATGTCTTCATAACACCTGAAACTCTCAGCTTCAATTTTCTGTGTTTTCACGAATGAATAGCGAACTGTTTGAAAGCTTGCACAGCTAATCATTTCTATTTGTTCTTTACATTACCAATAACTCCAGAAACAGAACTAATTTCGAATGAAGGAAACTCACATTATTCTAAATTCTAGATAAGAACAATAATGGGGTAAGCAAAACGGTGGAGTTTTACCATCTCGCACCCCATCGTACCAAGTTATGCTTGTTCTCTTCCAGGCTAGTGATGACTAAAGGTAGGAATTTACACCACAATATGAGGATATTAGGTTACTTATGCTTATACTGTCGTTACGTCATGAATGCTGAAATGTGTTGTATATTGCAATTGAATGGGGTTTAGCGTTGTGCTCCAGCAATTGGTTTGTTTACATTGCACTGCGATTCGTTGATTGGTTAATACATAAAGCTACAATCTCACTCTGTTTATACTACGGTAGAGTTCCAGAACATGTACCTGCATTGCTAACTACGCTCGCGTTCTCTTTCAACAAGGAATACTCTATGCATACCTAACCTTGTAGTCTCTTTGGGTAAATTCCTATCTTTAGTGATGGCATACGCGTTAGGAATTGAATTGAAGATATGGAGGAGCGCAGTATGAACCTGCACTCCTACCGTATTAAATCTATCGGGCTGACCTTTAAGGTAGATCAGGCCTGCACAAGATTTGCTCTCTCCGAGCCGGCTCACAGCTCATCAGCGGAATGCAGATATTAGCTGCGCTCTATATAAGGGTGGACTGGAACAAGGGGTGATCTCGTACAAAATATACACAAAAGGAAGTCCTATAACGAGTGTTTATGAAATGAATTCCCGTTCAGTGTTTGCAAAACTATCTTGGAATATTATTAATTACTAAAAAAATATTTATTTTACAGAAATAATAGAAATACTATAGCTACTTAAATTTATAATATCATTTTGTTATATTTTTATTTATCAGTACATCAAAACGAGGTTTTATGCTGTTGGCAGCTCAAAGGAACAGTAGACTACTGATCGTAATGAAGCATCAGTTACAGATGTTCGATGTCTGCCTTTATTAAAGTTGATTATAGAAAATAGTTACTCACAAATATAAATGTTAAGCCAAACATAGCAATCATTTTCACAGCCAGCCTGTGTAGTTGTGGATATTATTGCTAATGTTTAGTCTTGTAAAACTCAACCAGGCTAGTAGTAGTATTCAAACGATCTTTAGCCCTTAGATCACATTGAAGATCAATAAGTTCGAGCTGTAAATCGTTAAATGTTAAATGTTATGTTCCGTATTTTAGATTCCTCCATACTGTACTGTAGCAGTAGGTAAGCAACGTGAAACAGTTACTGAGAATAGTCCTACATATTGCACTCCACTAGATAGCTGAGTGGTCGTTTCCCTCTCCTCTACCCATAGCAAGTCTATGTCATTCTGACGTATCTTCCTCTCCGTTTCGGCGAGCGGTAAACAGGGCTCTCCCGCTCCGTCGAGCGCTGTTTGTGCAGGTATTAGCTAGATACATTCCTCAATTCACACCAGCTGATTACACTAAGGTTCGCTGGATATTCAGGTTCCTAGTAGGCAACTTCTCTCGTTCCAAAACCAGTCCCCTTTCGTGTGTCGCAAGTCGGCTATCGGGAAAAATTATACAGTGCCTATACGAATTGGCTCCGCGATGAAGCAAGCGACAGAATTCGACCCGGCAGCGATGAAAAGTTGGTACTGTGTAGCGCCTGGTTGGAACATGTAGGAATACTACATATCCTCTCTCGCACCCTTCCATCCTCCACCATTCAATGTGGGAAGGTCATTGACTCTACCTGCACGATACCAACACAATTCCTTGGATCTCCGTATTCTGCTTGCCACTTCTCCTGCGGAGCCAGTTAGTATACGCACTGTAGAATGACAATGGAATGGAGAGATGTTGACGGAATGATCTAGATGTACGGATGCCTAGTATCGGGAAACGGGAAAACTCCGAGAAGAACACCAATTGCGAACTTGTCTGACACAAGTATTACCATGGAATTTTCAATGAAAAAACTTAGCTTAAATTTTGAAAGAAAAATCTCAGGCTAAAACTGGAATTGAACACCAATCGGAGGTCTAATACATTTCTCATCAAATTTTTGCTTACCTCAGCACAGTTCTTAACTGGATTTCACAATAATTTAAGTCTTTCTGTTGTAGTAGCTGAATACAAACAGAACAATAATATCGTTAGTTAACTATTTTGGAAACTCCTATGGTAGGTCTGCATTACAGCGTTGCGCTGGCTTCATTTTTTTCAGAATTCAATTATTCGATTCTGATGTTGATTTGAATTTACACTTACTCTAGACAAGATCAGAAAGTAAAGTTTTTTCCCGCGGTACTCAATCTAATTTCAATACTTCATATTCCAGCAACACACTCCATTTTTGCTATCAGCGTAGCTCAGAAAGTAGCGAGCTGGGCTCGAGATCTGGAGCTGTGCTTGGGTATGGATTCCAAACACCGCTTGAATTTATTATCTGACTGGGTTTTCCTCTAGGTTTCTCCGACTCTGAGGCGAATGCAAAACTAATTCCATTCATTGCAAATTCTTGATTTCCTCTAGCTGAATACGAGTATAATTTCGCTTTCACAAATTACACCAAGTAAAATAAGCATACCGTACTGGTAAATATGGGTTTGGAACACAGAGAAAAACTCTGGATTTAACAATTTAGCTATTTCATCTTAAATATTACGTCATGTTACACCATTTCACTTTATCAAAACTTTAAATATATTTTGTAAATATGTGCAATATGTATTGGTTGAACAGAGCTTCACTAGGCCGGTAATCAGCAATTTTTTATAAAGGGGGCCGGCTGCTACACAGGGATCGTGAGCACAAGGCAATGTCTGTAATTTACCTGGTCGAAACTGTTCATTAATAAATTATTAATTATGAAGAGTTGACAAGTCATAATAATACGCCTCTAAATTATGCCGGAATATGCTGAACTGTTTTGTTTACTTTCTCTATCACTCACACTACTCGCTCCAGTAATTTTTTGAGAAATGGAGATGTTTTTACGCATGTAATATTTTAGTTCTTTCGGGATATGTACATTATACTGGATACGCCGATAAAATATACCTTTTTTGTCTTTTATATTTCGCCAATTTGGTAAAATGTTTTGTTTTCACGTAATTGTTTTGCAAGCTTGAATTAATATTTCACAATTATATTATTTTAGCTACGCTAAGGAGAATTATTTTTTTATATTATATTATTAGAAACAACGTGTCAAGAATATATGGTGTAGAAACGAAGTTCATTTCCTTCTTAATGGATTAGTGAATCGCCAGAATGTGATGCTTTGGGGTTCTAATCCATAAAACGATATAAGGGGACAGCCTTTTCACAGCCCTAAATGCGCTATTCTTAGTCGTCATTATCTTTCATTATTCGCTTGAAACTAATGAACATTTTAACAGGACGCTTGTCTTGAACTATTAGCAAACGTTTCACTTGCGTTTTATATGGAAACAATTTGAGTTCTTCATTAATAATTCCTATTATAGGTGTTGGACACAGCCTCAGTTCTTGTTTCACCTCTCCGGTATCTTTTTTGTAAGGGGGGATCTGACTGATTGCCGTACAGCTTCGATGTTTTCTTCTGCCTTCGCCAGCCTCGGCTTTTCTGCATTTCCTTTGTTCAGATTAAGAATGGTTCCTTTTCATTTAATTTCTTTACTACATTCAATATTGACGTTGGCTTTGGTGCTGATTGAGAATTAAAGTGATTAAGTTATCTACGTCGTCTCTCTACTACTGATTTAGTTAGCAAATAAATAAAACAATTTTAATTATCTGTAGCGTAGTCAAAACCTTTGTGAAATATTTCCCGAAGCTCTCACAACAATTACCTAACGTACAAAGCAATAAATTTGAAAGAATAATTACTGATCTATTGAAGTAACGAGCATAATTAATAAAACTTTCAGCTGAAGCAACTAAATGAATTTAACACCTACAACCGTCACTAATTTTTAGTCTCAGATCATCAATGTTTCTGGGTTTCTGTGCATAGACAATGTCTTTAACAAAACCCCAGACGAAGAAGTCAGGAGAAGTTAGATATGGAGACGTTGGAGGCCAAGCCAAGAGATAGCTGCTTCTCGTACTGGGTTTCGCCTGCGACCTTCGGCTTGTTTTTTTTTTTGAACACAAAACCTGCTTCTACAAATGTTCGACGCACAACATTATGGAATCGTATTTAGGTATATTACGCACACCGTACTTAAGTCGAATTTCCCTTTCAACTCTTTTAACACTCTCAAATTTAGCATACAAAAGAACACATTGTGCCCGCTGCTGATTTGTTGTAGCCATTTTAATCATCTACGATTATGTATTGTTGATTCTCATTAATTATATATATATATATATATATATATATATATATGGAAACTCTCATTTTTAATCATAAAATAACAAGCAAGAAATTTTTCCTACTATCATAATAGGTTTATAATAATAAGTTAATATTATTATCCGTACTCAAACGGGTCAGACTGTATATGTTATTATCTTATCATTATCATATTAGCTTAGAGATCTACAATAGGAACACAAAACCCTGTTTATTCAAGCTAACGTTTTCAATAGAGATTTTAACTATGTATGTTGGGAAAGACCATATTAATGGAAAGTATTGGAATCAATATTTAATTATGTTACTGTATTATAGTGCTGTCAATCATAGGCTATTGCTGTTTTCACACCTACCATCCCCGTGAGTGTGATAACATTCAAATCCGCACCGCTTTGAACGCACCGTGATGGATGGGGTGGACGTGGACAGCAGCAAAAATCACGCACATGCGTTAATTATATAGCAGTTAACAGCCTATCAAGATATAATAATCTAAATAAGCACCATCCGCCTCAATGTGATGACCCTATCAGTGTAGTTACACTGCACTGCAGTTTTGGTTTATGTTACTGAACCAGAGGTATAAATAGTGCACCTCGAAGAGACATGCTGTCACTCGATTTTCTTTTCAGTTAACTGCGCCCTATCAACTATTAGGTTATTTAGCATCGATGGAATTGAAGATAGCGAGATGGTATTTGGCGAGATGAGGCCGAATATTCGCCATAGATTAGCTAACATTCGCCTTACGGTTTGAGAAAACCCTAGAAAAACCCAACCGGGTAAGTAGGAATCGAAACCCTACACGAGCGGAGCTCTGGATCAGCAGATAAGCGCGCCGACAGCCAAAACCAGGGGTGCCTAACTGAGGTTCCCGGCAGAGCCGCTAGTATTGTAGTTTCTATCAAGGACGTAGCCGCTTTGACCGAAGGTAGCCGAATGGTTCTCACCAGCGCGAGGGTAGGGGAAGCCTGCGAACGCGCGATATTGAAAGACTAGTCATCTCTGTAGGAACAAGAGCTCTTTTTGTTAAGAAATGAATTCATGTGAGAGAAATGCAATGAGTGTTTTCCGTTAAAAGTAAAAATACTTATTGGAATAATAAACGTACTTCTTTGCGTAAAATAGGTTTATTTACATATCATACTTTGCGTCATAAGTTGAAGCCTTTCCTGTGCCGACAAGTCTGCTCGAAGTTTTCTTTACACTTTTCCTCGACTACATATAATATTCGGTTAAATAAAAGCGAATGGTCGATTGGAACCCATTACCACGAAATAATATACATAGTACAAAAATAGGCATTCCCAAAAAAAAAAAAAATGGAAATGTAGTTTCGGGAAGACCAATCAATATTGTCATAACTTCAATTTCGGAAAAAAACAGTCCTCCTTAATTATTTCAGTTCCAGATTCAACGCATTGCGCATACTAAGTGCTCCAAAGCAGTGGTACACTTTCCACCTGGGATCTGCAAGCATGAGTCACGTGACGCTATGGGTACCTGGGTAGAAGCAGTACTATAGAGCGTATTCCGAATCTCAGCGCTGAGCATTCTGATGGCATCACGGTGTTCCGAATTTCACCGATGGAGTCACTGATGCTCCACCGGTGTCGCACCGGTGCTATCAGCTTGCAGAGGTGGTGGCAGTCTCCATCAACCGCCATCAGTGAATCTGATTGGTTCTTGTATAGGGCGGGAATTAGCAGACGAATGACATCGTGCACTGTTGTGTCATGGCGGTGTGTTCTGCTTTAGTTCTGCTGTATTGTTTGTAATGAGCACAACGTAAAAACAATATGTTAATGGCTTATGAGCGAACATGTCAACGGATCCGTTATTACTACCGGTTCAAGAAATAAATTGTTTATGCTATCTTTTCTTTGAACGAGACGGTAGTACGAAAATTTTGCAAAATTTTGCTAGCGTAGCACAGACAACTTGTACAGTCGCCATGACAGCCATCGATCCTTCCAGCAGTTTTGTTCTTATGAGCGTATTCCGAATCTCACCGGTGAGCAATCCGATGGCATCATGGTGTTCCGAATTCCACCGATGACGTCACTGATGCTCCACCGGTGTCGCACCGGTGCCATCAACTTGCAGAGGTGGTGGCAGTCTCCATCAGCCGCCATCAGTGAATCTGATTGGTTCTTGTATAGGGCGGGAATTAGCAGACGAATAACATCGTGCACTGCTGTGTCATGGCGTTAGTTCTGCTGTATTGTTTGTAATGAGCACAACGTAAAAATAATATGTTAATGGCTTATAAGCGAACATGTCAACGGACCAGTTATTACTACCGGTTCAAGAAATAAGTTGTTTATGATCTCTTTTATTTGAACGAGATGGCAGTACGGAAATTTCGCAAAATTTTGCTAGCGTAGCACAGATAACCACTTACACAGTCGCCATGACAGCATCGATTCTTCCAGCAGTTTTGTTCCTTATTTTCGTTGCAACCTGACGTCATTGATGCCACCGGACCGGTGAGATTCGGAATACGCTGTATTTCGCTGCAACGTGACGTCATTGATGCCACCGGACCGGTGAGATTCGTAATAAGCTGATAGTATATGCTCGCGCATGCGCACTCTGTTTTACAGGCGAAGCTAACGGCTGCTATGCTTTAAAATTCCAGGCGACAAGTGTACACACGAGATCGCTTTGACAGTTATTCAAATTACTTTTACTTCGATTATTATAGTAATTAGGAAGGCATTTGAAAAGATGCGATGAAAATTGATATACTGTATTCTTAATAGTAGGCGAATATTCATAAATCGTGCAGTAAAATAGAATGATGGCAAACGAAATAGGCAGATATTTTAAGCGGGAAACCCCAGCGGTCTTCTGCGACAAAGTATGCAATATAATGGGTTAGTTTGTCTTCTGCAAGGTGTGTACGTGTTTGATCAGTTTTAGTTTTCCTTTAACGTGTTTGGTGAACTGTGTTCTGTTTAAGTTTAAATTTTGTCATGGTGTTTACCGGCCGCGAAATTAATCTGCATGATTAATTAAAAAAACTCTTACCCACCTTCATACAGGTTAGTCAGGAGGAAAGGTACATGGTGTGAGTAGTGATAATATTGGTCATTCTGAACAAAGAAAGTTTATATGAACAGATGTCCTTCCTTAACGGTTTCGGAGAAAAGTAATCGAAACAATGAGGAACGGGAAGAGTTCGGGTGGTAGTAAATTAAAACACTATTAACTTATGTTCTGTTTAATTGTGTAATTTTCTTTACAGAACATATCCTCCGTCAACATCAATGCACTTTGCAGCTCTTGCAGACAGTTGCTGCGTTGCTCATCTGATCTCATTCGGACATTCCTTTACTAGAGCACAAGTATGTAAAATCCGAGCGAGAAGTTCCTCCCTTGTTTCCATTTTGCGCTTGTAGACTTCGCTCTTCAAATAACCCCACACACAGTAATCCAATGGAGTAAGGTCGTGTGACTTCGGTGGCCAAGAAACGACTCCACCGCGACCGATTCAACGCCCATTGCGCATTGAAATGGCCAATAAAGATAATACTACAACCTAATGTCGTTTTGGTTGCGTCCGCATGTGAGTTCTGACGAAGGACATGAGACTGACGCCCGTGATTTTCAAACAGCTGTATGTCAGATACTGTTAAGGAAAGGGGATATGTTGATATAAACTTTTCTGTTCAGAATCACCAATATTATCACTCCTCACATCATGTACCTTTCCTCCTGACTCACCTAAATAAAGATAGGCTAGGTTAATTGAATGTCCTTTGAGTTGCTTAACATTTTGACAATAGTAATAATACTGAAGTGTCAATTATTTTTTAGTAAATATGAGACTTATTTCTTTGTTTATATAACATAACTTCAACTTGATACATACATTCTTTTAAATTATAAAATATCTAAACGTAATCAAATGTCCCCTGAATAACTGACCTTTATGTTACCATAAAATACGAACCAAAATAACTAGATAATACCAATCACATGTTAAATTATTGGAATGCAATGTGGTTAAATAGTACGAATAGCCAAATCACAAAATTATTATATTTTCCTACAGTTAAAGATAGACTAACCGTAAAGAATTATAAACCATCATACATATCCACACAATTTATGACTGGACATGGAAAATTCAATTCATATTTTCAACGTTTCAAAATTGACAAACCAAACGGCTCTGTATGTCCCTGTGAACACCCCACACAAACAGTCGGCCACCTATTATTTGAGTGCCCGCTACAAGAACGCAGGAGATACCGACTAGGAACCCATATTAGCATTTGCGATACAACTTTCACACCACCTATAACAAAAGTTCTTCTGAAACAATGTTGGAATTTCACAAATTTATCACAGATGTGGTGTGTGGATAAGCTTCAGGGCTTCTACCGCGTTGTCTTGGTGTTATTGGCTGACGTTTCGACCGCTGTGTTGTGGCCATCTTCAGAGCAGTTGTTGGATAAAGAAATAGTCTGCCAGTACTTATATATATATATATATATATATATATATATATATATATATATATATATATATATGTATATGTATATAGTAGTCTCGATGGGGGGGAGTACTTGCTGTGATAGGTCGTAGTTTCTCCTTCTGGCATCTGATTGGTCCTACGTGGTCCAATGTGGTCAAATCCGGATTGGACCACGTAGGACCAATCAGATGCCAGAAGGAGAACCTACAACCTATCCGATCTATCACAGCAAGTACTCCCCCCATCGACACTACTATATATATAAGTACTGGCAGACTATTTCCTTACCGCCAACCACTAAAAAATACTATTTATTGCATAGACGACAGACATAACTACATCACGACAACAAGGCAGTGGACATGCTGTGGGTAGATCTGGCAGACGGCGAAGTATAGAGTCCACCCCTCCGCACACAACAACACAAACCAACGACCATCAAGACCGGATCCTGCTCTTCTTGCTGCGACAGTCCGTGTGAGGCGTGTGATGAAATCTACAATAATCCAAGGACAAACTCTCAGCCTGAAGAGAGCATTTAAGACTCTAAAACAGGCTACCACGGTGAGAGCAATCACACCGTGGTAATACATATTACTACTACTACTATTTCCTTATCCAACAACTGCTCTGAAGATGGCCACAACACAGCGGTCGAAACGTCAGCCAATAACACCAAGACAACGCGGTAGAAGCCCTGAAGCTTATCCACACACCATGTACATCAGCCGCGGAAGCCTACGCGAACACTTATCACAGATGTGTTTAATACCTTGTAGAAAATAACATTCTTCAATGTAAGTAACAGTGTCATATTTATTCTTCTTGGAGCCAACTTTGTAACTTTTAAAAGTGTGAAGTGTATGTGCTGTAGCGGATGCTTGATTTGTTATGTATGCGAGTCGTAGTTATGGGATGCTTGATGTTATCACAATGTCTTAATTATGATTTGATTGTGTTTCTGTGACTATTGTGTATTAATTCATGATGTAAGGTACAGATAGCTGCATATTTTTGTTGCAGAGGACGGCTTTTAAGAAGTGTTACGTATGTGTATTGTAACTGTTTTTTTATGTCTCAAATTGATGCCTGATGTTTGCTTTGCAATCGAAATATCCAAATTACGGATTTTTTATGTTTTGTTTTCATTGTGTAAGCTTATTTTTCTTTTCCATTTGTATTTATGTTTATCTTTTTTTGTGTAAAACTGTAACCCTAGCATACATATGTAAAATAGGGCTACCCCTCATTGGAGATACAATAATAATAATACCAATCACATTAATATTTCAATTAAATGCTCTGATAAGTATAAAGAGTGTGTGCAATAAACCAGTTCAATTAAACTGAAATGTTTAAAGTACTCTGGGGAATTTATAATTTTCCATTTCTGATCCTCTCTATTGCTGCGAACTCAAGAGAATGACCCATATAGTCAGAAGAACAGAATCAACTTGTGTTTATGAGGAAGTGAAGAAGATTCCTACGTAGAACTAGCAACAAACATAAAGTGACTTTGGCTTGATAATAATTCATCTCGGAAGAAACACAATACAGTAGCTTCCACCACACTACGCACGAATGAGTTACTTCAGTCTAGTCTGACGGTTGTAATGCTGTGTGCTGCAAATCGCAAAAGAACTAGACTACAAATGTCGCTAGTATGGCAAATCTTGTGGTTGCACGTAGCTACATTTAACGCATAAACTGAACAATATTTCTAGCCTCGTCTGGCCACCCATTTTGCGACAGTTACAGCAGCTTTATTTGTCGCCGAAAATTAGCGCCATTTACAGCTCGTCTGGCCGTAGCCTTAAGCAGTGACCCTGCTCGTAATCTTATGGGTTTTCATGAAGTCGGTCCTAAGTACCCCTTTTATACATGAGCCCATTCCCAATGATCACATGGGCTCGCTCCCGTCCAGGTATACATATTTTCCTTCCCATTTTATGCAGACTTAGGACTGCCACATGGGCTCGCTCCGTATAAACATTTTCCTTTCCATTTTAGGCAGACTTAAAAATGTTTGATACAGAAGCATTCTTGGTGCAGAGTCACATTGTCAAAAAAAATATATATATGGTAAAATCTGAAAACGTAAAATTTAAGAGCAACGCTTCTAACAAAGTCGTATCTTGTTACTGAATGTGTTTCATATTCCATCATTTTATGCAAGATGAACGACTCTTTTTCGTGGGCTTTATTACTCTGCTTTTTCGTTTTTTTTTTTATCTGATTATAAGGCGCGTGTCACTTTGAATGTTCTTTAAAACTTCAATCAATTAAAAAATATGTGGGTAAGGCTTGTAAAATAGTCCATTCATCTTAGCATGGAACACTTCGCAGTTATTTGTGGTACGGACGGAGCTTTCTGAAACTGTGCTCACATTTCTGGAGGTAAAGTATTGTTTCATCTATGTAATTTTGTAATACGTAGTCCACGACCTTCTAGGGGAAGGGGGGTTTGAGCGAGTTCATAAACAGTGTAGGACACCTCAAGAAGGTAAATAACTTAAGGCCCATTTAAAGAGAACGCGGACGGGAGGATCGCAGTCCGCCACGGACTGAGGAAGTCAGAACGCGGACAGTGCAGGACGAACCAGTGTGGATACAATTGTTGCCAAGTGCAGTACTCATTGTACTTTCTCGATTTGTTTCTAAATTTCTTTGAAATTGTACTTTTAATTTCGTTTTTTTCTGCTGGATTAATTAACATGTCCAGCAGCTCCTCAGATGAAGAAGAATTTCTTCTTCTGTTCGCTTTGAGCCGTTCATCAAAGCGGAAAAGAAAAAGGAAGTGGGTGCATGAAATAAATGAAAAAAAAAGAGGAACTAGGCGAATTTCACAGACTCCGTAATGAACTGAATTCGTTTGAAGACCGTTTTTACGACTATTTTCGAATGTCTAAACAAAAGTTTGATGAATTACATAGCCTTATAGAACCAAAAATATTGAAAGTGATGGAGGAGACCGATTGGAAAGAAGGAAAGGCTAGTGATCTGCTTGAGATTTATTACTAATCAACTGAAAAATAAATATGAATATAGAAAAGAAAACATGACTCAGAAAACAGTATTATTTCGTAGACAAAATTATTATTGAGAAGTACTGTTATTTCCCTCTTGCGGTTTATTTACGAGCTGCAGTACGTTTTCGTAAAACTCTTTGCAGAAGAAGCAATAGTGGCAAAAAACCTAATGACGTCGGAGGTGTGGTAGCTACCTCTAAATCAGTATAATTAATTTCATTGGAAGGATTATCTGTATATATAATTTGAACTGGTAATGGAAATTACGGGAAAACGGCTGAACGGATTTTAATGAGTGACCCCTCATTTTCATGCCTGGCATCCAAAGTTTTTCGGAAAAGTAGTAGTTTTCAGTGAAATGTCAATTTTCCTACATAATTTTCCTATTTTCCAAAATCCATCTGTTGTCAGTTTTGAGAACTTATTGAATCACGGCCGACTTGATTGAATTTCAGAACAAAACACACACTACAATAAACAATAGGCTATTACACGAAGGCCATGACCTGCAGGATTGCCGACATATTTAGAGCTCAATTCAATTTGTTATTAAAAACCGATTCTGCAGTGTATAATTTTCTGAGTACAGCTGTGTATTGGATATTCAAATCTACGAAACTTGAGGTGGTTTGATGACATTATTACCATTAGAAATTAAATATTATTATAGTTAATATCATGATGCGTCTATTCTTCATTAATTGTACATAATATTGATGACATGAAAGTGAAACGTTTTGAGGTTGTGTAAGTAAATGTAGATAATATTTTAATTTAGATCTTAATTTCTATAATTTACTGAGTGACTGCTATATATAACTACAAAACTTAAGATAATAATATTGTTATTAAAAATCAAATATTTTTATACTTATTAAACCAGTGGGGTTGGGTCATTTTTATATACTTAATGGCGGTGTAGCTCAGGATAGGGACCAATGGCGGACTTATGTGAGGGCGGCAATGAACCTCCGGGTTCCTTAAAAGCCAGTAAGTAAGTAAGTAATGGCGGTGTAGTGTAGATATTGATATGTGTCATTGCCTTGAGGTCTAGAAAATTTTGTAGTCTCCAGATCATTTGAGCAAGATCTCTTAGTAGGATAAAATGATTTTACGCTCTACATTTCAAGTTCTACATGCAGCAGCTATACGAAAATGCTATTGTTCGAAAGCTTAGCAAACCTGACATTTTTTTAACTTTTGCCTACAATCTACAATGACCTGAAATAACTACTGCTATCGTCCTGACATTGATATTTGCGTTTTCGCGTTGAAACTCAAAAACTGAAGTTGGATAAGTTCAAGAAAAAGTATTTGGTCTAAAAAAATCCATTCAGAGGGAGTATGTTTCATTATTATGGAAGCAAATAACTATCAAAAAGACAAGTATTCTTCATTGAAAATAAATCTGAAAAATTTTTATTTGAACGTCTAACGAACTTAGTTTGCAGCAGCATTTGCTGCACAAGCCACTAGTGTATATATAATTAGGACTGTCTGACCAGGATGAGTTGGTTGAAAAAAAAAGGAGACGATGGAGGTGGAGTCAGGATGCCACGTATCATATAAATGAGCATATTCCCGCACAAATTCAATTAATTTTTCCGTTTCATCGGCCATTTTCTATGAGATGTCCGCCGCAAACTCTGTGGAAAAACACAACCGCCTATCAGTCCGCCGCGAACCAGACTAGACCGCGGCGTTGGGCCGTGCGCTGTTTGACTAGGATGATGCATTCTTACGCAATACAGAGTTCGCGGCGGACGGTCCGCCAAGTCCGCGCGGACAGTCCGCGTTCTGTTTGACCAGGCCTTTACGCACGGGAGCGACTTCAGTTATCGTTTCTTTCTTACCACCACTGATTTGAAGCAACTTCGTTAGCAGACAATCGTATCACCAAGGAGTTTTGCTACTTCAGAATCAGAAGTGTTGGTTCCTAACCATGGTTTTTATGAAGAAAAATGTATTCATAATTAGATAAATCTTAAGTAATACATTTTCGAGTAAAAAATTATATGCATATACGTAGTATTACATACTAATTATCATTCTGTGAAGTTTCGTTTCCATCTGAAATATTAGACACTCCTCATATTTCGTTTCCTTATCAGCCTCTGTACGCACAAAGAGAACGCTCCAAAGCTATTGTGTTAAATTAAATCTGATGTAGCTTTTATAACTTTGCGATGCTACAGGCTCTCTTTGTGACAAGAATTAAACTGATGAGATTGATTAAAACAGAAATAGATCAATTAAATCCGGAAAACCAGAGTACAATTGTAACAAAGTAACTCAACTCCTCTCTGCGACTTTTGTAGTAATTATATCCGATCCGTACTATAAAACGTATTCAAAAAGCAATCCACAATAGCTCTCGATTCAAGAAAAATGATCCTGAATGTGAAAGTCATATCTACAAATTAAAATCGTCATTGAAACCATTTAAAAATTACTCCCACTTAATGTGGCTAATGTCGTGATCGGTGACTTTGCGATTAACCATATGTGGTCAGATCCAAGGTTTCCGGGTTATAACCGGACTGAGAGTGATAGATTTTAGAGGGAAATAAAATTCTAAGCACGGTTTCCTCCGGCAGGATAGTAAAATATTGAGAGAGCCATGGCATAGATTAACAAGGACTATTTCGTTTATATGATGTCATTCTATTTTCGGCCAATGACGTGTAATGAAATTTTGAATTCCAACGAATCACAGTCATATATCGCGATAATTTCTGCAGCTCGATTTATCACATGGTCGTTCTTTTGTTTAGTCAGTGTCGCCAACTGTTTCCACGTAAATAGATGAGCATGAATCCACTGTACTAAATAAAGTTCGAAACCCTATTTCCACATCTACATGTTTATCTTCTAATGTTCTAATTCCATGTCCATTGTATGTACAGAAAATGACACTCCTTCATAAAAATTGTTCATTTAATTAATGTATTAATCAGGTTATTTGTAATTATACTATAAAATGTTTAAATTAAATTATGATTTCAGCAGATAATGAAAACGTATTTTTGTTGTAATAACAAGAGAAAAGCGCAGTGCATTTAATTAACATTTTTAAACCTGTATTTCGCTTTTTTCAATTGGCATTACTGAATAACATTCAATTTCTTTATTGCAGTAGGCTAATCGTTATTCATTTATTTCCACTTCACATTGTCTGAATATGTTAAGTATTCATAAATATACAATTATTAACATTTGGGAGAAAATTTTAGGAATATATTACTTACATTTCTATTTTATTCATGAAATAATCCTAATAAATGTCATTCGAGGTCTGAGATTACTATAGATAAAAGCACACTGTTCGTAATAGAGGTCCCAAGATAAAGTTTGTTTGCCGTTTCTCGCCCAGGTATAAATTTGGAGATAATGCAATGGGCCCAAAGCAGTCGACTAATTGCTCGTTAACATTCCCTACCCCCGCTTTTAATCCACAACATAAAGTAGCTGAAATGATAAACTTTAAAACCAACATTGGCTTTTGTCGACATCAATGACGAGAAGACTTGAGTCTATCAGTTCAATTATTTCTCCATGAAGTGCAATAGTATCCCTAATATTTTACACCTAATTACACTGCAATCATCATCATTATCATCACGGTAACCCCCACCACTACCGTAATCAGCTACTAGGTAAGTTTATTTGGCTTATTTATTAATTCCTGTACTGTCAATGGTCTTTTTAAAATGGTACATCCAAAAATTGGCTATATTTTGAGAAAACAATTTATTGTATATGCAAAACAGTTTTATTTTACATGTGTCAAATCTACAACCCGAGCTATTGAATATTCTGTCCGTTAGATACTACAAGTATTTTTGGGGATAAGCGAAATGCTAGTAACCTATTTGTATGTGCGACTTTAGCAAAGCTTTCGACTGTTACCTCATGATGTTATGTGAAATAGTCTCTCGTTTTATGGAAAAGAAAATGACATCAATAATTTAATTATGAATGTACAAGCTAGCTGCTCCTAGCGGGTAAGAAACTTCTCCCTTTACCTTCTTATTTAATAACAAATATAAAGTTTTTCGCAAATCTGTTGGCTCTTATTTCATTAACAAAGCAAAAATTTCAATTTTAATTTTTTTTAGGATAGATTAAGCATAAATATTATGTATTTGTATGCAGTAAACAGCCAGAATTTACGTTAAACAATGTATGCTAAGAAATATTCTAATAAGTAATGTTAAACATCGATATCGTGAATTACTTATCATATATTTCAACGGTCGGATGATTATCTATGACACGTAGTAAACTCTTTCGTCGATTATAATACTAATTATTAATACTTACTTACTGGCTTTTAAGGAACCCGGTGGTTCATTGCCGCCCTCACATAAGCCCGCCATTGGTCCATATCCTGAGCAAGTTTAATCCAATCTCTATCATCATATCCCACCTCCCTCAGATCCATTTTAATATTATCTTCCCATCTAAGTCTCGGACTCTCCCAAAGGCCTTTTTCCCTCCGGCCACCCAACTAACACTCTATATGTATTTCTGGATTCGCCCATACGTGCTACATGCCCTGCCCATCTCAAACGTGTGGGTTTAATGTTCCTAATTATGTCAGGTGAAGAATACAATGCGTGCAGTTCTGCGTTGTGTAACTTTCTCCATTCTCCTGTAATTTCATCCCTCTTAGCTCCAAATATTTTCCTAAGCACCTTATTCTCAAACCCCTTAACCTATGTTCCTCTCTCAAAGTGAGAGTCCAAGTTTCACAACTATAAAGAACAACCGGTAATATAACTGTTTTATAAATTCTAACTTTCAGATTTTTTGACAGCAGACTGAATGATAAAAACTTCTCAACGGAATAATAACACGCATTTCCCATATTTATTCTGTGTTTAATTTTCTCCCGAGTATCATTTATATTTGTTACTGTTGCTCCCAGGTATTTGAATTACTAATAATTATTAACCAACACTGGACATTCAAAAGCAATGGCAATCGCCGATCCTAAGGTCAGTGGGGCGCTGGAGTATCACATACGATAACATATGACAAAACTAATACGAAAGGTAACACCCATTTCCAATTAAAAAAAGAGGTCACGTACGGTAATCGAACCTGGGCTCTTTGCTGTAATCGTTAAAATTGTTATTTATTCAATTACTGAGCAGAACAGTAACAATATATATAGTGAAAATTCGAAAGGTGAAACAAATGCGACCGGCCACCTTTAAAATTTTACAGAGTAGCACAGATTAATGAGAGCTAGTGATTTAGCGTGATTGACTCTCCTATGTTTTAACTACACTATGGCTGTGAAAGAAATTGACAGGTTGTATTCGAACTGGTTGGTGGAATTTCGTCCCGCTCTGAGGCTGGTCTCGCATTTGTTCACCTCACAAAAAGTGTTCATTAAGTTCGCAATGGTCCCTTATTGACCTGCGGATACGTGGAACGAATGTCACACATTTATATTCAGTTTGATATGTCTCTATTCACGTCGAACTAACAGAATAAGCAACTGAGAAACGCTTACAACTCAAATCCGTAACAACCACATATAGGCAAGCCTACCAGCTCGGTTGAAATTCCGACCGAACGACTCAAATTAAAACGTCTATCGAGTTTTCCGTTTTAACGAACAGTTATCACTGATCTCATTAAACAGTGCAGGTATTTACAAAGCCGAAGGGACTCCTATTTTTTTTATAAACTAGTGCCCAGACAAAGTATGCAGTAACTAATTAGTGTCTACCAAAACCATCAGTTCCAAGCCCCCTTTGAAATGTCGTGGTCCGGTAGATATTGTAAAGGAAAGTCTTAATACAAAAATATGCTATCAATGCGAACTGTAAGGAAAAAAAAAAAACTTCATTTGAGCAACTATTTCGTCAGATTGTTTGACACACATCTCACGTAACTCACCGTGATTCTCGTCTTTCTGTCAGCTGTTAGGCATACAGATTAGAGACCTGCAAAACTGCGCACACAACCGGTTTAGATTCGACCGGTCGGAGCTCAACCGACTACGATGAACATCGGGCCGAATAACTCGGTTGTCGAGGTGTTACGCCTGATGTATTGCAGAGTAGACAGAATATCAGGCGCATTTACATGAAAATAACGTTTTTCGAGTACACAACCGGAGTAACAAGGAAATTTACGTTGTCTTATTGAAAAAAAAGTGTTTAGAAGTATTCTTACAGTTCACTCGACACTATAACACATATATTTCCTTTATTATTCTGAACTTGCAGTAACTTCATAAGTAAACTTTTAGAGTTTTACTAATGAAAGTTGCTTATAGATATGTTAAACAATGTTATAGTTTTTCACAGAACAAGACGTGCACAAGCTATGTATATTTTTCTTACCAATAAACGCTATATAGCTGGCGTTTTTCTATACCAGTGTTAAACACTATACGTCATAACTTCATCATTTGATTACGTCGTAACTCTTTCTCGTCACACATTTACTGAATCTTGTTCGATTTGTATAACCCAATGATCGATATTACATAAGTTCATGTAAGATCGCGAATTATTTAGAACACAAATCTCACACAGAAAGAAATGGTAAGGAGGAAGAAAATACCATCTCCAAATAACACCAGGTACATTTCATCATACAATAACTCTTTAACATTTTCTCAGTTAAAACAGAGTAATAATATTGAAGGATATTTATTTTGTTTAATTACAAAAATATGTTTGCTTCAAATAGGAATACAAATAATTTGGCACTTTAATACATTTATTTTTGTATTTCGAACTTGCAGTAATTTGACTAGTAACAAATAAATTAACAATGGACACAGTGACATCGAAGGAAATAGACGTAATGTATAATGTGAAATATCATAATGTAAACATATTCAAAAATATAATTACAATTCATTATAAAACAAAATAGGAAATAAGTACATAAGTCCATTATGACGTTTGTACTTTAAACTAAAAAAATATATAGGCCTACCTCTAAAACAATACTTGCATGCGTTTTAATTATTCTAATCAGTTGCAATATTATTTATTAAGAAATCAATTTAAAACGATAAACAGCAATGTTATTTTCAACAATACGATTACTTTGGCTCCCACTGGTTGTTGTTCTGTACAAAATAAGCATAATTTACACATTTCTGAACTACGAACAACAAAAGAATAGCAAGATTTAGAAACAAATCATTCTGTATAGAAAATATCTACTTCAGAGAAAACAAGTGTCATTCGAAGAACTATTTTATTACACACTTGCTAATATCAACTATTTGATGTTCACAATTATTATTAGCGCCTATGATCATAGACTGCATGATCAGAGTTGACTTCTTGTGTTTATGTATTAATAAATCTCTTTTACTAGTCTGTAGTTACGCTCGGTGGAAACACTTATTCATGGAATGGCCAATATTCGTTTCACAAGTGTTGCTAGAGAGGCTAGAGTTGTTTGGTAATCTTTCCATCAATTTAGTATGTAGAAAATGAAATGAGCATAATGCATAATGTGAGATATAATAAGTAAATAAATCCAAAATAGAATTACAATTAATCACAAAACATAAAATTAAATAATTATTAACTCTAAATGCATTCCTCCAAAACAGTAGCTATTCATATACAGGGTAGAAGTGAAATAACGCTGCAGATTGTACGGGGCGATAAGGTTCATTTAAATGAATGGAAAACCTGTATTACGTTTAATTCTCTAGTCATAGTAAACATACTAAAAGCATTGGTTGTAGTAGGTTTCAGAAGATATAAAGTTATTTTTGTTTTAGTTTTACTATTGATCGAGTTTACTGTTTTTTTAAGTGTGTCGTTATTGTAATATTATAATTCAGTTTTCAAGTGTAAGCAAAAATTACAACCTTGGTAATTTGTGGATACCGAAAGTTTTTTTCTGTAATTTACGCTTTACAACGTCTGTAGTTTCACGCTGCATGCTGCTTGTTCCTCTTGATGATCCGCAGGTATAATATCTGGATGGTTCACTGTGATCTTCATTTTATACGCCAGAGCCGTCCACCCATAGAGAGATCGAATCAACTCGAATACACGTTAAACCGAATACTGAGGCAGTACGCAAGCAGATGTACTTCGCATACTGCCTATAAAGCCAGGCGTTCAGTAGCGCTATGTAAGTTCCTTCGGTTTTCAACCGGTTTTGCAGGACTCTAATACAGATCAAATACATTATACAGAGTGTTTCAGAAATACTTTTTTAAACCTTGGGGTCATGTTCCTCACACCAAAACAAGAAAAAAAGTTCATATAAACATATATCCGGAAATCCTTAGTTTTTTAGTTATTCATTAAAGAACATAATGAAACATCTGTTACATATTGTGAACTTGAAAGCAAGTGTTGCAAATTTAATCAATTCAGAAACCCATAACAAATGTTCAAAACGTTCTCCTCTTGCTTCCATTTGCATTGTTGAGAGTTTCTGAATTGATTCAAGTTATAACACTGGCTACCAAGCTCGCAATATCTAACAGATATTTCATTATGTTCTTTCATTAATAATTAAAAAACTAAGGATTTTCGGACATATGTTTATAAGAACTTTTTTTCTTCTTTTGTTGTGAGAAACATGCCCGCAAACTTTGTCAAAATATTTCTGAAACACACTGTATACATGTACACATATATAGACCTATAGAGTGATTGACGAGGATTTACAGCCACTTGGAGCTTATTCCCGAAGACATTCTGAGCAAAAATTGCCATAGACACATAGGTCCTTATCTCAATATTTTCAGAGTTACACTAAATTGAAGTTGTTTAAAAAACTGCATTTTTCTTTAGTTTTAAAAGTAAAAGAATATTACAAATAGAGAATGAACTATTCACAGTATAATTTCCTTAATTGGCTAGTGTTCTGAAGCCAAAAATGTGTTGTTAATTGCTTCGTATAGATTTTGTTTTTCATTTTTGAACTAAAAATTACATCATTCTCATGTACTTATAACAAAAATAATTACAAATCATACGACTTTAGGAACTTGATTCATTACAGTTCAATTAAGCATCTTAATGTACAGTCTTAAAGAATTTACAAGAATGACTTGATTTGTAACAGTTGTTGTGACCAATGCGTAAAAAATGTAATTTTGTAGTTAAAAATCGAAAGAAGAAATCTATACGAAGCAATTATGGAATTCAGAACACAATTTAGCTTCAGAATACTAGTTTTATTAATGTTTTGTGTAATGGCCGTCTACATGCTTATCAAGTACATTATTACCCAAAATAAATTATTACCTGCTTATCGGACAGTTACCAACATGATCATAAAATTTCAGAATACTACCTAATTAAAGGAATGATACTCCTTAAAAGTTTATTCTTTGTCTGTAATATTCTTTTACTCTTAAAACTAAAGAATAATTATATTTTATAAACAACTGCAAATTAGTGTAATTGAAAATACTGAGATTAGGACACATTATGACATTTTGTGCTCAGAATGTCTTCGGAAATAAGCTCGTGAATCGCTCTGTATATACACACAGGGTGAATCGTAAGTAATGCCATTAATTTCATGGGGTTATTCTTTGAGATATTTCAAACAAGATTGTTTAATAATATTTTCTTTTTTTTTTTCGAGATAAAAATTGTTTTATATGATATATTTCATAGCGTGTTTCGGGAGAGCCATTGATTTAATTCCCAATATGCTCATTCAATTTAATACAGAAGTGTATTATGATCATAAATGATTGAAATAATTTCAGTTTCTTAGTTTTGGCCTTTATATGTGCAGAAAATTGATCCGAACAAATGCAATTTCTCGTTCTACAAAGAAATTTTACACTATAACATTTGCTTGGATCAAATCGTATATTTTATAGCAAGAAGGCCGTGACATTATTTCTTCTTCATGCATCGTTTCTAACTCACTCAGAAATTCAGTAGAATCACTTTCAATAGGCTATGCAGGTATGTAATCAGATTACCACGTGAATTGAATTCTTAAATATTGTGTGTTAACTTGTGTTTATGTTGGCTGGCTTGTTCTAATGAGATACCGTTATTGGTCAATTATACACAAATAACAACAGAACACGTAATATCGACTTTACTGACTTACTTACTGGCTTTTAAGGAACCCGGAGGTTCACTGCTCCCCTCACATAAGCCCGCCATTGGTCCCTATCTTGAGCAAGATTAATCCAGTCTCTATCATATCTCACCTCCCTCGTCGATATTTACATACATATCGATATGAATAGCCGTTCCTGTTCTCGGTTTATTGTGAATTAAAAAAAAAATATTTTCACGTCCTCAGTTTCCAATTCTCGTTCTGGTTCTCGTTCCCGATTTATTGTGGACCAGCCTTAAAAGCTAAAGTACATTTCACCAATTAAATTATGATCACGAAGTAAAAACAGAAACCACAAAAACTGAGGAAATATTAGATGGGTCTAACATTACAGAAATGAAAGCTGTCAGAAAATTATACTTACTTACTGGCTTTTAAGGAACCCGGAGGTTCATTGCCGCCCTCACATAAGCCCGCCATTGGTCCCTATCCTGAGCAAGATTAATCCAGTCTCTACCATCATATCCCACCTCCCTCAAATCCATTTTAATATTATCTTCCCATCTACGTCTCGGCCTCCCTAAAGGTCTTTTTCCCTCTTGCCTCCCAACTAACACTCTATATGCATGAAAAAAAATTAAGAAAAGAGAAATTAAAATCATTTTTAATGAGTACAAGATATATGATTATATATTTTTAATTGCGCTTTATAAACTGCTATGGTTATCTCTAATCTGAATGAAATTTAGGTGATAATGCCATCAAAATGAGTCCGGGGTCCAGCGCTGAAAGTTACCCAGCATTTGCTCTTGATGGGTTGAGGGAAAACCCCCTGAAAAATACTCAATCAGGTAATATGGCCCAACCAGGATTTAAACCTGGGTCCACTCATTTCACAATCAGACATGCTAACCGTGCTCCACAGCGGTGATTTAGATTTTAATCAGTGGATATACGGTATAGAAGAAAATAAGAATTGTATTAACCTGTTTTAAGATTGTTTGAGTCCACTCCTGTGGAGTAAGGTTAGCGCGTCTCGCCGCGAAACTAGGTGGCAACGGGTTCGATTCCCGGTCGGGGCAAGTTAATCTGTTTGAGGTTTTATTCGGGATTTTCCCTCAACCCAATATTAGCAAATGGTGGATAACTATCTATGGTGGACCTCGGACTCATTTCACAGGCATTATCACCTTCACCTTATTCAGATACTAAATAACCTAAGATGTTGATAAAGCGTCGTAAAATAACCTACTAAAAAAAGATTGATTGAAGACGGATTGACCTGTATGAAAATGTAACTATTTCTCTTTGAGATCTCGTGAAAGTGCACAGGATCCTGAAGGTAAAGCACCACACATACTTTCGTGAACTCGGCACTAGAATGAGGGAGTGGTCAGACGCTCAGGCCGTCTTTTACTTCGGGGATAGACTCGGTTCTCAATTCGACAGGAGACTGAAAACGAAGCCAGATATGTCCGAGAACAAAGAATATAAAGTATACAGGCTAAATTCACTAAATATAATGATAGAAAATATCAGGCGCTTGCCTGCCGATCCAGAGTTGCACTCGGGCGTGGATTTGATATCCACTTGGGCTAATTGCTTGGTTGGGTTTTTTTTTCGAGATTTTCCTCAACCATAAGGCGAATATCAGTTGATCTACGGCGAATCCTCGGCCTCATCTCGTCAAATCCCATCGACGCTAAATAACCTAGTATTTGATACAACGTCGTTAAATAACCAACTAAAAATCATGTTAATCCAGCTCGCGAATTTGCCTCTGAGTTGAATATTCACTAATTGAATACGTGCTCTCTAACTTTGACCTAAACATACGGTTCTGCAGATAGCAGCTCATTGGCATTGCCTGTTATTGACATGTTACACTAATTTTGAACTCTGTAAATCGAAGTAAGCAGGTATACAATGCGTGTAGCAAGCAGGATAATAATTAATCTTGTGATGAAATGGATTTCCGTTATAAATAGATATCCACAAACATAAGGAAATACACTCACTAAATCAATATTTAAGCTGCTAAACAGGCCGGTCCCTGACGGGTCGGTAGAGCATCGGTACGACATCAACTCGGTAAGCGTTCTGCATGACGAGTCAATGTCGCAACCATATACAATGTGTCCGCAAACTCACTCTTCAGCGAGGAGAGACGCTCGATCTCCTAGAGCAGCCGCGGCGAAAAGGCGACTCACGAGCACATTGTGGCTCGCAGTGCATTTCCCTTGCTTCCTACCTACAACCCCCACCCTCTCAGTCACTGGAGTAAACTCCGTTCCATTTGTATTTGTCTGTGACCTGCGAGTGGCGTATCGTCGCAATGTCTCTCTCGAAACCATGGAGGCTACCTCTATAAAAACGAAAGTTTCAAGTAGGATGGGAGGATGCATTGTTTTTTTTTTGCTGACAATATGATGACAATATTAAATGTATGATTTGTTCACAAGTATTACGAGGAAAACGGTTGTATAACATAAAACGGCATTATAAGTTACTACATGTTACTGATGAAACATTAAAAGGTTAAGTATTATTATTATTATTATTATTATTGTTATTATTATTATTATTATTATTATTATTATTATTATTATTATTATTATTATTATCTCTGTGCGTCGATCCTTTTTTAGCAGATGTACGAATAATACGGTTAGATCTTCAATTTAAACTCACAGATTTACTATGTGATGTTAAATGAAAGCTAGATGTAAGGACTTGACAAATGTTGAACTTTTCAAATCTTTTTGGCAAAAAATAAATATTTGAAGCTTCGTTCTTTCGCTTGCTTTGTTGAAGCCATGTTCGCTACAACTTACGTTTGTGAAAAATTATTTTCAACAATGAAAATAGTAAAAATCAAATTTAATCATGACTTCGTGATCAACTACGACTGGCAGTAAGTGACATAATTCCTGATTTTGAAACTCTGTCGCAGAGACATTCTGAAGACAGTTTCAGGTTGTGATAATGTGTCCTATGTTTTCTTGTTCATTTCTTTCTTCGTTACACGTACTAAACATCAGTTTGTAGCCTTGTAGTGTATATAATTTTATTTAAGTGCTTGACGTAAGAAAAATGAAAATCCGTTAATAAGTCAGACAGTTGTTCTATTTCCCCTTCGGGTGTCCGCCTCCCTCCATAGGTGCTATGCACGTTGCAGCTTACACAGTGGCTCGGCGCACGATGGCATTTTCGACACGTCTGTCCTAGAGAGAAGTTTTAAGTTGGCAGAAAAATCATTCACACGTGTACCTTCAGGCGCGTCTCCACTATTAAACATTTAACAACAACATGTTAAATGTTAAATTGTTACCGTTATCATTCTAACATGTTGATTGAACATGTTAATGCTAATTTCATTTAACACTTTGTCTACACTGTTAAACATGTTAAACTTGACATTCTTTGCGTAGTCCACCATAAACAGTCTATGAGATTTTAATATAGATAGTGTGTATTATTTTCAAACCTTGGACAATGGACTCAGATGATGATCTGACTTTTGTAATTGCCTCTATTGCATGTTACAAGGCTTTGAAAAGAAAGAAAATGAGAATGCGGATGCGGCAATATCTTAGTAAAAGACACTATCCACGATACATTCTAAACGAGCTTAAAGTTGAATACAGTATCGATTTGGATTCAAAAACTTGCTGAGAATGTCAGAACACGATTTTAATATAGTGCTGCAAAAATACTTCCTGTTACATCAAAGTAATACACATTTTAAGAGCAGCCATTTCATCTCAATTAAAATAATTACAGCGCGATTGACTATCATAGGACCTACGACATGATAGATGTTAAAAGAGCGGGTAATATCGTATAATTATTCTCTCAGAAGTTTTACGAACTTTAACATACATCACCAAATACGACCATTACTGACGTAAACATAGCATTAACGTTTAGCGTACGACGAGAGTGCGAAAACTCTCTATTGTATTCTCGAGAACAATTAAATAATAATTCCAATTCTCTAAAACAGTCGGCCTTCTTAGTTTTGCCCGTGTATTCTTTTGCAGACACATCCCACAAACAAGGCCTTTCCATCAGTGCATTAATTTTATTCTAATATATTTTCTTTTGTCCACTCCATTACTTCGAACAACTTACAGCCAACACCAAGGACCAATGATAGTAGGCCTATAAAAATGATCAAGATACGCGCCACAAAATCGGAACTTACAGCTGTTGCTATGGAAACTGTACGAACTTTGCCGAACTGTACAGACGCTGCACGAGCAAATGAATTGACTTGACATGTTTTCCATTTCTGCTGGAAAACACGCCAACATGTTAAAAGTGTTAAATTCAACATACTTAGTTAACATGTAAAGTCAATTGAGACTTGAAATGTCCATATACATGTTAAATTCAACATGTTATATTTAACATGTTGTTGTTAAATGTTTAATGGTGGAGACGCGCCTTTCGAGTGGAGCTGGGGGGGGGGGGGTAGAATATTGGAATCGACCGTAACAATATTGCCGACAGTTGACAGTGAATCCCACCTACCAACATAACTGCAGCCCCTAGCGTATACATCGCCTTTTCCTCGCTGCGGAGTGAATTTGCGGACGCTCTGTATTTGAATTGGCAACCTCACACTGGTCGGCGCGGCACAGTACCGATACAACATGTTTTCGACATGCAGCCTTGCCGCACATTTCTCACTCGGCAAGCAGCATTTACCGCGTGAAATTGTGAATATTTCTATTTGTAATAAAGGACAATATACCATTACGTCAGTGGAAGTACAGTTAGTTCTTGAGGAGGAGAAATATCCATGTCTTTACAATTTCAAATTGGCGGAATATTCACGAAAAGACACAGCAGAAAAGGCGTGGGGAGAAGTTGGCCAAACTCTTGAAATGTCCTCTTTGTCATTCTGTACATTGACAGGAATGTATCATCATCTAGTGTCAATTCTCGTGCTGCTGCAAACACTCTACAGTTGTTATTCCTTTCAATATACGGATGTACTCAGTATCGTTTCCTTTTCCTTCGCAACCTTAAATACACACAGAACACAACATCTTCATCACTAGACGACATGTTGTTTAGAAGGTTCAAGAACTACTGATAATTTAGAAAATGTGCAGTGGAGTGATGCAGAGAAAAAAACATGTATGCCGCAGACATGCCATACCGTGAGGGAGTCCAGTGCGGTAAGACAACGTTCAAACAAATGTTCTACTGCTGCTACACAGACCCGTCAGAGGGGGCTCTAACCCTGTTAGTCAGGGACGGGAAACAGCCACTCTCAGAGAACTCAGCTTCTCCCGCTAAAGTTGCTGTTGTACGTAGCTACTCATGCTTACTGCTCTGTTTACAATACGAGTTTCCCACCCCTGCTGTTAGTCATATGCCGAGATAAGTAACTGTAAGTCCTAATAAGAGTACTTGCCCAAGTCTCTGCTTCCATCGATATGAGTACAGGAGATGCATATATAATAGCAGCGCTACTAACAAGTATTGTATTGTATTGCATTAAGGAGGGGACCATTATGACTCAGTGCCCAGTAGATTGAGTAAGCTTACATTCTAGCCAGGTTCATTCACATCCCACACCGGCTGACTACACTAACGTTCTCAACATATCCAGATTTCGAGGAGACGACTCCACTCGGCCCCTGTTATTGTAATATCTCGAATTGAGAACAAAGTTATCTCAGCAGAGGCTGCAGTAATCCAGAGATTTTACCGAAAGATGAGTGATTATCTACCTAAATTTGGGGATTGCGCTCTCATATGCTATACTTATGAGTAGAGTTCTGCGTTTCGTTATCTAAGCCTCCGAGCAACGCCCAACATTGTAGGTATAAACGGAGTATAGCGCAGCGTAAACAGTTGAGGTCTGTTGTGCAATGAACTACAATACGAAAACAAAACAAAGCTAAATGGTTGGCAATGAGTACTCAGATAGGAAAATTTAGTAGCGAACACTTAATTAGGAAAAAAGAAAACGTATTTCATCAGAAAGAAGTAAAAAATTTTCTTTCGAAACATTTAAAATGTTTACAGTCACTCGTTGTAATGTAAGTAGAGAGACTCGGAAAACAAGTAGTCAGTACAAATAATTTTGTTTTATTATGATTTATTCTATTATTGTAATTTATACCATTTATTTATGTATTTATAGATGTATACATATACAGGATATAAGGGGTATAAGTGCCATTATTTTCACTCAAGATTATTCATGTCATAAGGAAAAAAAAATGTCCTCACAATTTTTTATAATTTCAATAATTAACAAATTGTTAAAGTGTACAATATTAGACGTTTGGCAACGTTTCTGATAAGGAGGAGGGGATTTACAAGTACACAGTAGTGCTCAAGGGAATATAGACATACCGATACAAAACAGTTGCTCTGTTCTAATGCAGGGGCGGACAATGACAATACTGTTGTTTACATAAAACGAGCAGCAAAACCAAACTTTCAATCTCATTAATAGAACATTATGGTAAATTTCCATTTTATTTAATAATATTGCTCCATTTTTAATTGTACGTCCACAAAATAAACAATAATAGAATCGCCCCATGCAGAAAGGGCTTCAGTCCATTAGACCTAGTTTTGAGAAAACTAAGAAAAACATTCTGTAGACTATATTCCTATATTTCCATCTCTCTGGCAATGGACAAAGTGACTTGCGATATTGGCCGTGTTAGTTCTCAAACTACCCGCTTGGTCGCAAAGTACGACTCGTACATTTTGTCAAGATACTCGCGATGTGCAGTACGGGAACAATGTTTCTGTGGAGAGGGTAGGAGTAGAAGGGAAGGTCGGGCGTGTGTCTACCGAGTTCAAGGCAAAGGCTAACCCATTCCCCTATAATTCGTAAGTAGACTCATCCGATCTCGTGCGCAGCTCTGTAGGAAGAGTGGAGGAGTGTCTGGACAAAATGCTTGAGCTGTACTCCAGAAGACTTTCGTTCTCTCCCACACACCACCACCCCCTTCAAGGCAAGGCTCATTAGCTAGAAATGACGTCATTCATTCAAATTTACTGGCGGGAAAGACCGAAAATATTTGATCACGAGGTATAGGTGGTGGATGTAAAGATGTTTAAAAAAATCGCTAGCCGACCTATGTCAGATATGCCTTATTTCGAGCGTTACTCCGTGCTGAAGGAAGGCATTTTCCCTATCTCGACAAACGCATTACTAATTTCTCGCTTTAGTAGTGTGTTATGGGCCATACTTTCTACTCTGTATTTCTATTTATGGGCATCCAACAAGGAAAACTCGGTGCGCAGAAACAAGCGGGAGTGACTGTCTGGCGCAGATGACGTATGTTCCCGTTCCCAGCATGCTCTTACGGCTACTGCAGGGGAGTAAGAGGGGTATAGCATGCGCGCTGCGAGGAGTCCGAGCTGAGGATTGCTTGTGGGATACCTATAGTAAATTCCTTTGATAAGCACACCGCTCCCATATTAAAATTCAAATTATTTTGTCAGTTAAGATGATATCTTTACATAACCTACTACATAAATTCATAGCTTAAAGGCGGCTTCACAATTGCCCGGGAATGGCAACTAGAACGAGAACGGAATCGAGAAAAATCTTGGAAGCTTTATTTTCTAATGTATGGATACACAATTGCTTTCTGGGAACGGTAGACCCTGGAATGAGAAACAAAACTTCACGAAGTTTTAACATTTCCATTCCCGGGATTCTTCTGCGCATGTCAAATCAGTCATTTATTCAATTCCGATTGTCGATTGTTCGTCGAGATTATCATGGCAGCTACGGAATTTGAAGAATTATTAATTTCGTATGTGCAAGAGAAAGAATTCTTATATGACAAGACAAATGTTCAATACAAAAATGTAAGAATAAAAGAAAACGCTTGGTGTACAATCGCAGACATCCTGAATAGTGATGGTAAGTTGGCAATATTACAACATTTTTCTTCTGATTTTGTGAAACTGTACATTTCCTTTCATTTCATTTTATATGTTGATATTATTTATCTATGTTCATATAAAATGCATACACTCAACGTTTAATGTTAATTTGATGATAAATTAATTCTAGTTATATATTTTACTTTCGGAAAGGCGAGAAAATATTAATATATTGCATTATTTTTAGCCGAAACTGTTAAGAAGAAGTGGGACAACCTCGGAGACAGATTTGTGAGAGTCTTGAGGGATTCTACAGCTATCCCCCCTTCTGGTTCTGGGGCTCAACAGAAGAAAAATAATTTCTCCCTTTATAATTCTATGTTGTGGTTGGCACCTTACATTAGGAAGAGGAAGAAAGTGTGAATATTTTTGGCACCCACTATTCTAGCTGAAAGCGAATTAAATTTAAGATTCTCGTATATATATATATATATATATATATATATATATATATATATATATATATATATGTATATATCAGTACCCTATGTATTTCAAACTATAGTTCCAACTAAAAGTCTGTTTGATGGCATTAATATTTTAATATTGATACCATGACCAATAAAACCTAACCTAAAACTTACATTATCGAAGGATCATGTAGGTAGTCTTCTTTTCTGCAAGGCCTACTAAATTATTACGCATTACATTAAATTCCACTTTAAATTTTTTATACATGCATTTCGTATGGCATTGTTAATTTCCTATGTACTATAGTTTGTGAACCGTAAGTAATGTCATTAATTCTAGTAGATTATTTCTTTAGTAAAGAGCAACAAAAAAGTCAAATACCTTTTTGCTGTGTTTAGAATAGTTTTCCAGAAAAATGTGCATTTCAAAATAAATGGTTTACGATTTTACGAGATTGTGCAACGCTGTGTAATCAGTGGGGAGTGCACATAAGCCTCTGTTGTTCTGAACAACCCCTTCACCTGGCTTGTTCTGAAGTTGAAGGTCACTGCCACGTACCTTGTTTTTAACTCATAAAAAATACAGCTGATGTTATATCTACTGTATGAGAATGAACACTGCTCACTTCATGTTAAACAAAATCTTGAAAAAATTGGAAATAAATTCTACAACCTAATTTTAACGAAATATTCAGAGAATATAGTCAATAAGATAGGCTACGCTTATTTCAAAATAAATTTAAAACATTAAGAAATATTTCTACACTCCCATTTCAATTAAATAAGCTAAAGAACTAAAACAATAATGATGCCTAGTTCACATTATAAAAACAAGATTTTGAAACATTTAAAACTCCACAGCCAAAGATAAAAATACGATATTATGCTATTTTACATTAAACGAAAATAAATTAAAAATAATATTCATTTGGAAACTCTTTCAATTTAATTTTAATTATACTGTCGGTGAACACAGGCAATACGAAAAGCTTATTTTTACGTTACACAAATCAACTTATTAAAAAAAAAAACTCAATTTGTTTCTTCTGGCAATTAGAAATTATAGTTCCCTCGCACTTTCATTTTAAAGTAATAACTGGTGAACTTATACAACAAATCAAATTTCGCGAGACGTCTTTAAAATCAATCGTATGTGATTGTGTACATTTTTCATTTCTCAACCGTCGTCTCGAACACGCCACCTGTTCAGGTACCTGGCCTACGACAACATATATTTGCCTCTCTGCAGGCAGTATAATAACCTTCACAACGTTCTCACACTGCACTACGTATTAAAATTACTTCTCAGAACGAAAACATACATTTGTTCGGATCAAATTTCTGCACATTCAGAGGACAAACTAAAATTATTTCAGTCATTTATGACCATAATACATTGCTCTCTTAAATTGACTGAGCATATAGGGAATTAATTCACTAGCTTTCACAAAATATGCTATGAAATGATTCATATAAAATAATTTTTTTCTCGAAAAGGAAGCTAAAAAAGGAGCAAAATGTATTAAACGTTTTTGTTTGAAATATCTCAAAGAATAACCCCTTGAAATTAATGACATTGCTTACGGTTCATTCTGTATATAACTATAGTATATTATATATATACACTCATACATACAGAGTGAACCGTCAGTAAGTAATATCATTAATCTCAAGTGTTAGTTATTGATTTGATTTGATTTTAAGTGTACAGACATACCCTGTAGTAACATCTATAATGTACATCTTGCACTTTGGGAGGTATTTCAGATTCTGGCATTTGTTCATTTACAGATAGATTTGATAGATCAGAGAGGGTGTAACCAATTGCCCAACAACAAGGAAGGACTGTAATTTAAAAATATCAAGATACTTAAAAGAGAATCACAATAAAGGAGAAAAATGTTCAATGCACAAAAGAAATAAAAAAGAATGCTATTTCTCCACATTTTTAGAGTTCTGACTTCTGAGCTGCATTTAGGCCTATATGATCTAAACAATGTTGGAAATATTAATGACAGTATCTTTACAATCTATAGCTCAATTCCAATTTGAAGAAAATATTTTATTACTATCTGAAAAGATAAGTTGGCTTAAATATGTGTTCATTCTGATTTTCCTTTTAAAAATGTTTTCCTAATATACAATCTGGTTTCTATTCATTACTAATTGCTGAATTCATTAGAAATTACAATGAGAAATTAACAATCTGTTTTAAGTGTCTGTTAAACAATTTACAATTTATTACAATTGAAAATCTAAATTATTAAATGCCACTCAAATTACAATTAATTAATCTTCATTGTTAACTGATAATTCTATTGAACTTTTCCCAACACATGTTGGATTACATTATTATTGTACTCAAGAAATTCACTGAAATTTTTATAATTTTATGTATATTTTACTGATAATATGTCTGTAACTTATGACGTTGTTTTTTGCTTAGAATGACTTCAACTGTAAGCTCACTAGATGTCACCCCGAGCACAAGTGTTGAGGCTACATCAGAAGCAATACACCTTTCCGATGATGCCAGTACGAGTACAGAATCACCAGCTCCCATGCAGGAAAGTTTCTTAGGTGGAAGTTTCCAAGAGGAATTTCGCCCTAAGAGAGCCAACCTGCACGATACCCTCTCTAAAGTTGTTGATTCTTTTACGTCTTTTGTGGCAACGAGGGAATATTCAGGACCAAGTGACCTCAATTTCATGAAATCTCTATTTGAAGACATGAAAATGATCCCACACAAAGATAAATTTAAATTTAAGAAGGAGGTGTTGGACCTGTTAGAAAAATATATTCCATAAACTGAGACAAGTTATTTTAGATGTTGGTATAAGAGTATTCATAAATTTAAAAAAATAACAATTTTCTGTAATATTTTATTGCATACTTATAAATAATCAAATACTCTGTGTTCCTATTTTTGTGTTCAATAAATACTTTCCATAATGCAATTGAAATATAGTAACATTGACATACTTCTATCTCCCATTGTTTACATATCTATGTTGGTAGGATATTGCTCCAGCATCTGAAACCAAATAATCCGCTAAATTATCCCGTAATTTATAAATTGCCTGAGCAGCAATATTAGATCCCATTCGACCAACTGATCTGAAAGTTGTGTCATTTCTTGTGATTTCTCTCCAGTTTCCCAAATTTTGAGATGGGTGCTGGCTGCAAGCTTCTGTTCTCAAATAGTTATGTAAACATAATGTGGCTTTAATTATTGATTCTGCAGTCTTCACTGAACATAACAATGGTTGTCTGTAAACTCTCCATCTACTTGCGAGTATACCGAAACTGTTTTCGATATTTCTCCTAGCCCTAGACAGTCTAAAATTAAAAATATTTTTTTTCTCTCCTAAATATTTACCAGGATAAGGTTGCATAATACTGTATACTGCTTTAGAGGAAAAGCCTCATCTGCTACAAAGAAATATGGCATTAAAATATTACTGCCTGGTAGAGTGCGAGGTTCGGGTAGTTCTGCAGATCCATTCTCCAATTTTTTTCCTATTTTACTTCTTCTAAATACACCACCATCGCTTTCAGCGCCATATGCTCCAATGTCAGCCCAGATAAACTTATAGTCTGCATCGCAGCATGCCATTAATATTAAACTGAAAGTGTGTTTATAATTGTAATATATACTACCGGATCTTAAAGGGCACTGGATTTGGACATGTTTTCCATCAATGGCACCTAGAGTATTGGGAAAGTCCCACCTCTCTAGGAAACGTTCACTTATATTACACCACTCTTCTTTTGTGGGAAACGGAAAATATAAAGGATAAAGTACTTCCCATAAGACATCACAGGTTTCAGCGATCACTTTCGAAACGGTAGACTGCCCAACCCTGAATTCCCAACTCAGATTTAAAAATGAACCACCATGAGCCAGATACTTTAGAGTCATCGCCAATCGAAATTCTGGGCTCAAACATTCTCGCCTACTCCTCTTGAGTAGCTTGAGTTTCACTAATGATAATATTTTCTCGAAATGCTGGGGTTCCATTCTTGTATATTTGTAAAACGCCTCATGATCATGTACCTTTATATATTTGAATATATTCACAAATGCTCCACGCTCATTTCTTTGTTGGTTCATTGGTCGAATCCACCATCTGAAAATAGGGAATACAATGTAACGAACATCATGATGTCGACTAGATAGTAGCACATAACCTTATTAACAAACGCAGTGCAATGAAGTTCTCATTTTCCACTTTCATACGTATTAATTTTGTGTAAGACATTAAATGTCTTTTTATTTTACTATAGGGAGTAATATTTACCTTCTTTTAGTGCTCTGAGCGACTAAAACACATATTAAAATAAGTACAAAATATGTGACTAACTCGTCGTCGTCCATCTTGAAACATTAGAATAACGCAGATGCTTCAGCTTTCCGTTCAGTTGTGAATATTAGTATTCCCGTTCTCGTTTCTCGGCTTTCCCTTCTCGTTCTAGTTGCCATTCCCGGGCAATTGTGAAGCCGCCTTTATACTGGGTACAGAATCTCAACATTCGTAATCACCCTTCAGTCACAGTTTGCATCTACTCTTTCGATCTAATTTCAACTCTAAAGAGAAATTTCCTAATTTATTCAGATTGCTAGCGTTAAGAGATCATTCATTTTATACGCAATTATAGCGTTGAGGTTTAGCAATTTTCTATTTGAGTAAAACACTTCTCGAATAATTTTTTTCTGAAAAATTTAAAACTCATAGATTGCGTCTTCATCTTGTCCGCATAAATGATATGCTTCATTTACAATCTCTAAATCCATATCAGATCACAACTTCCATTTAACAACGTAACTTCATTTACAAAACAAAAGAAAGAAAAAAATTAATTCCTCTGCAGGTTATGTGGACATGTAATACGGCTCATAGCGAAAGATCTGCGAATGTTATTGCACAAGATGAGAAATTAAAGTGATATCGCATAGTGATAATCATTCACAATTATTTCGAACAACTCTTTGACATCCTTCATAATTGAGCGACGCCAAACAAAACGTCCAATTACAGACCCAAACCAATCATTCATTGTATGTGTGTGAGTGTGCACACAGCACAATTAACGGCATGAGTTGGTGCTCTGTTTGTTACTGCTTTGATGAAGCTTATTGCTTCTCGGACATACCCGACTGTCTGTCGACTACCGAACCGCATCAATTTAATGGTAAGGTTCGATGTTCTTTGCTATCAAAACAAAATACGTCCACGTGGCTTCCGTCGTCACTATAGCGTATGAGGTCGATAATCATCATTTGAACTTCAGTTTTCTATATATCGTTTGTGGATTCACGTAAATGGGTTTAATCTAATTTCTTTCTGGCGCACCGTTTATCAAACAATTAGAGCGTCTCCTTTTCGCACTGCCGAATCAGTATTGTCAACTTAGGCATTTTATAGCACATTTAGAGTCGCTAGATGGCACCAAAATGAAATTCTTAAAAGTTATTGTCTTGAAAGTGTATTAGGCTGATCAATCTGTTATATGTGTTGTTGTTTAGTCAACTGTCCGAAGACAGGTCTGGACCTCATAAGTGATACCAAAAAGGCACCACTTTATGAGGCAACTAGGCCAGGAGGTAATGGGGTAGGGTGGGCAGTTCCTTTCCCCCTCCATTGCATACATCGTCGATTAGCTACATATTACACTAGTCAAACTTCAGAAGCAAACAATCAATTGTTCTTCCACTGACACATATTGTCAAGTGAGATGTACTGCCTGATAAAAGATGAACATATCACCCAGAACTTCAACCAGAGGATAGTTGTATATGTTAAGGGATATTGTGCAATACTAAGGCATGATATCTCAAAATTTGATCCGTTATCTTCCATATAAGTTAAAGAGCGTTTCTTTAAATAGAAGTATTAACTTAAGGTAAATAAATATGGTAATCTTTATACCACACTTAAAATAACTTGGATACGTGTAGAGGGAGCCGAGAGAAATCTATATCAAGTATGTTATTCATACTCCTCTTGACATGATCTGAATCAACGAACTTCGAATAAAATGACAAACATAGCGGTTCTTTTAATGCGGGACTACAGTTCATATAAATGGACGAAGCCTAAAGAATCATTTCCAAAATCATTGCACAGCCTGCTTTTTAATATTACTGTTGCACACTAGGTTCAAACGTTATATTAAGTTTATCTACCTATATAATCAAATTAAGCGTAGAACCTTGAATTATAATAATCAATAATAGTGATATTCGAAATAAGAATTGGAATAGTCCTTACAGATTGTCCCTAAAAGTCATCGGAGAATCTCAGGCGATAGACGCGTTTGCCTGGTAATCCAGAGCTGAGTTTGGGCGTGGATACTATTTCTGCTTGAGCCGATTATGTGGCTGGACTTTTTCCGAGATTTTTCCCAATTCTAATGCGAATTTCATGTAATCTATTCGCGAACTCTTGGCCTCATCCCGCGAAATATCAACTCATTGTCAATTCCATTGATGCTAAATAACCTAGTAGTTAATACGACATCGTTAAATAATCAACTGAAAATGTTCCATAAATATTTTAACCTTTGAGACTAGGGAAGAAGTATTGATCGTTTACGCCCTTGAAGAATATATGAGTTGAATTACCTTCTATATTTCTGTAGACTTAGTCACAAGAGACTATAAGGTCAGCATCAACACACTCGAGTCTTAAAATATTTTGGTATAGTAGATGGGGAGAAGAGACCTGGCTTGTGAGCTGTGCGATAGGAGTTACAATGAGCTATCAGAAAGAGAGTTTGTTTCATGATGGTTAATATTATACGAATCTACTGACACTGAAGTTCGTCTTAGGCCTATATTACACTATCAAATTTCTGTGTCACAGAAATTTGATAAAGTATATATGATAAAATCTTTTACAGTGTAATATAGCATATATGATCACTAGACATCGGATTTTTAGGCACTAAAAATTGCAGTTTTAGGAGCCTAAAATAAGCTCAAAATTTGTAAAATTAGGCTCTATATTAATGAAAATAGGCATTTTAGGCACATCAAGGTATCATACTTATTTCTTTCACTGAAATTTTTAGTTATACACTAAAATACGCACAAAAAAGTATGTTAAACATTAAAAAAGAATACTATATTATATTTATAAACAGAGCTGCACAAATTTAATATATTGAAACTAATGAAATAATGATTATTGATATCAAGATTACTCATTTTAAGTTATTGAAATTCAGTCCCATGCTCAGACTTTATTATAATTATCTGCACAGTACACCACCAGAATTTTTTCTAAATTCTCCACAGTTAACCTTTGCCTTTTGTCACTGAGAATCATTTTGAAAGCAGAAAAACTTCTTTCAACCGAAACTGATGTGAGAGGCGCAAATTTTAAATTAGGTACAATAGAAACATCAATACTTACTGGAACATTTACACTTTCCCCCGATATCACTCTTGATACTTTTTCCAACAATGAAAATCCTACATTCTTATTTAATACGTTGTCCCACTTATTTTTAACTTTTTTCCCCAGTTTCGCCCAAAGCAGAATGTATGTTCACTTGAGCTTCCTTTACTATTGCTATTTGGCTACAAAGAGATTGTTTTTCACGTTCTAATTGTTCAATGCTTGCAGGTATGAAAGAAAAGTTTGATGTTATGTAGGCAATATTGTTTTTCACTCGTGAGTCATTCAGACAATCTTTCACTGCTTTCACACACGCTGCACTATCAGTTTCAGGTAATTTATCAATAACTGTGACCACTTCTTTAAAATACTTAGAATAATACACCACTGACTGAATCCAGGTTCCCCATCGTGTAACAACCGGCTGAGGTGGGAGTGGGATATCTGGAAAGTTCTCTCTGAATATTGAAATCCTGGATGGGGCTTTACAAAAACATTTTTTTGTGTTAGAAATAAACGAATTGACAAGAGGAAATTCATTCCGGATTGTTTCAGAAACCCTGTGAAGGCCATGTACTAGACAGGTTACATGCGTGAGGTTAGGATAAAATGTTTTAAGAAGTGGAGCTGCAGCAACCATGTATGAGGCAGCATCAGTACAAAACAACAGAACTTTAGAATCGTCTATATTACCTGAGTATAAAGACTGTAGGCCTTTAATTACAAAATAAGCAATGGCTTGGCTATTCACTTTCGAAAGTTCCTTAACACATACGAGGTGTGGAATCGAAGGTCCATCAGGACTAAGTTTTCCTACTACCATATTTGCTATATACCTATTCATAGGATCTGAGGTTTCATCCACAGAGACCCATATGTGAGAATCACCTATATCCTCCCGAATGGAAGCTAAAGTTTTATTGTATATTGTGTCTTAAGTAATTTTTTCTTAGGGTCGACTCAGATGGGTTATTTTGTTTCCAGTATTTTTGTAAAAACTGTCTTAAAACCGGATTTTCAATTGCATTCCAGGGAATATTAGCAGCAACAAACGCTCTGGTTAAATCAGCATAGAAATTGCTGCTGAGATTGGATGAAGTAGGCTGTGTTAGTAAAGTTTGTTGCAGTTGATTTTTCTGCTGAGCTTTAGCCTTATGAGCAGCTCCTTGCACATGCTGCTTTAGGTGGCACTTCTTTTCTTGCGAAATCTAAAAATGTAAAGTAAACTGAATTAAAATAAAATCCTAATTGTTGTATTGCCGTTTTTCTATCACAAAGTTAGTGGGTTCGAACAATCAAAATTATAATGACCTGCAAATACTTTAACTATCGGAATTTAAAAGGTTAAAGTGTAGTGGTCTTAAAAAGAATTATACCTCAGGATAGCTCAGTCAGTGTATAAATATTATAGACCTACTCATTAAAATTAATAGAATTTATATATTTCAACTATTGTTACATACCTGTTTGCTACAAATCTTGCAGAATATTATTTTTCCATCATAAGTGAATTCTGAATATTCTGTTAGCCATTGCCGGATCAATGTAGATTTTGCACTTATATTTTTCGGCATTATCGCGTTAAACTTCACAGGAAAACGACCTACCGCTCAAAACTTCTCAACACAAATAAGGTGAGGGAAAGAGCAACTGTTAACGAGCATTCAAATGAACCGTTGTTATTGAGATTCAATTGGACAAAAATACAAAGTTCCACTTATTGTTGCATTTCCTGGTAGTGTTAACACTAGGAGGGCCATTCTTTTAAATATTTTGTAACGGTTTACCCTACTAATTCGCAGTTTTACGACTTTTCATAAATATTTCAAAAACACTCTTTCTCCAAAAATTGTGATTTTATGACACTCTGAAGGGCAGTACAGCTAATCGGTTTCAGACCGAAAACAGTCATTTTTATAGTATAGTATATCTCTGAATCGGTAGCAGCACATGTTGTGATTGTTGCCTGCTTCAAAACTAAGGTTGGTTCTTTGTCGGCATTTATGCCTCCAAACATGTTAAATTCGGTGAAATCTATTGCGAGTGTCGTGAGATTCAAAACATTTTGTTTCCTTTATCAATGGTTTCATGGCCGGTGTGAAGCAAACTTTCCACTTTTTAAATGCCTTAAATTTCGCAGTGAATGCATGTATAAATTATAAAAAGTAAGAGTAAAATGCGAAACTTTACAGTGAGTTAGGCATTTTTAGGCGAATATTAACAAATTAGGCTCTAATAAGCGTTTTAGGGCATTTTAGGGCACTATAAAACTCTTTGAATACCTTTCAATTTCCATGAAACACAAATATTAATAATTATTTTTACTTTTCTCCTAAAGAAACAAAATAGGCATTTGCCCTAGAATCCGATGTCTGATGATCACATCTAGCTGTGACATAGTTCTGTGATAAAAGTTATGGTCATCATCATACCTTTGATAAAATCTGTGACTGAAAAGAAAGAAAATGGCGGACATTAAGTACACATTGTCCGTGAAAACCACAAAACTTTTAATATCACTTTTGAGTCACATGAAATGTTTTATCATGCATTATTAAATACTTACTATATATATAATTTCACATCTTCACACTGAAGTTTTCTCAGTAGAGTTTGATAGATTCCTTTTGTATCTTTTCTTCCTACTCCAATCTCTAAGCTAAATCATGGGCTTAGATTGTAAACCTACTAACAAAAAATAAATTTTATAGAGGAAACAAAGAACTGAGTGTATATTAACTCTGAAACTTCACCACCTGTACTTTGGATTTGATCCTAAAGTTTCAGAGTTAATTTATACTCAGTTTTTTGTTTCCCCTGTAAAATTTTCATTTTGTTGGTTAGCAGGTTTACACTCTAACCCGACGAAATATATTTTTTCTTTGATTTCTTCTTTAGTATTAATGCAAGAACCACTACTGCATATTTTACAGTTACAACAAGCATAGAACTATTTTGAATCCATTATCAGAACTGTGATGAAAAATATTATAAAAGTTTTGACATAGTGTAATATAGTCAAAATCTTACATTTGATGATATATATATATTTGATCAAAAATTTTATCATATTCTGTGACACAGAAATTTGATAGTGTAATATAGGCCTTGGACTAAAACCTACTACCTTCTCCCTCCATACCCATTGGTGATTTAGTCACGGCACATGGTAAAGTTGCAGGACAGGTCTTGCCTCCTCTACTATACTTAATTTCGTTGACGTTTAGTGAACTCAGCCCTTGTTCTTTGGGTTATATATCCCACATCCACTTGCGTTTGAACCCCGGTCTTCCAGAAAGTACTCTGTTGCTCTGCTGACAGATCTAACTCAATTATTCAGGACATACGTAGCGTAGCCTATAATCGAAGGGTTCAGAGCCATAGTGGGCCAAGCGCCATTTATTAAAAACGGAGAAAACAAAAGTTAAAATTAAGTGATTACCATAATTTAACGAAACATATAGCAAGTAAAATAAAGTATGCACATTAAAATTAAATGATATGTCAATATTAATTAAATTATGGTATTTACTTAACTTTAAACCTTGCTTTCTCTGTTTTTAATAAATGGCGCTTGACCCGTTATGGCTCTGAACCCTTCAATTTTATTTCACATTTCTGTCACTTTTAACACGTGTATACAGTATGAATGTGTATATTTTCCGTCTTCATTAAAGAACGGAAAGGTATTGATTGCGTGATCTCACTACTCCCTTAGGAGACACCGAAAGAGAGAGCAAAAGTCGAAGTGTCGAATAGTGATTCCCTAACGTCTTTGTTGTGAAACTGATTTAAAGAGAAGTAGGCCTATGCCCGTGTGCACCATTCTCGATTAAAATTTGACCATGGTTAAGTCGGCACTTGACCATCTTCAACGCCAATTTGCGGAGTATCAATCTTGATCAAAGTTAAATAAGCCAGTTGATGATGATCAAATTTGATCACGGGTGTGGGACCGATTATCTTGAATTGAACATGGTCAAGTCGAGAAAACCAAAATGGCGGCACGATTTGACGTACTTGTTGGAATTGAAGATGAAATTATGTATCTTGAACACGCAAATCATTGCAGAAATAACAGAATTGGTGTTATTGTAGAAAGAGTAAGTTCGTAGATGAATAATAAAAATGTTCTTTTTTATCAAAATAGGCTAATGTTTTATATATGTTTCTGCTTTGGAAGATCGGGACTTTACTTGAGGACAAAATATTATTTAGGCCTAATTGTCCAATTTTGTTAGCATAATAATAAAGCAGTTATTCTATGCCGGTAATAATATAGCAAAACTAAATGACCATTTTGTAGAATGCAAGATTATCACTTATTAGCTATAGATTTGCCGTTTGAAACTATTAAGACCTACATGACGTTTTGGACAGTTAAGCTATTTACGATTGAATTAAGAGAAATTACACGGTACCTTCCTTTCCCTCTTACTCCAAAATTCCAACTTGTGCACACAAAATAAATTGGCACTAAAAACTTCCTTTTCGTATGCATGATGGTGCGTATTCGACATACCCAGACGAATTGCTTTTTTTTTTTTTTTTTTTTTTTTTAAATTTTAAAATAATTGTTAGCGAGGTATCCGTATACTGAAATTTTCCGAAATAAATTATTGGCACTGAAATGTGTATTTTTCGTAAGCAAAATGATGAGCATTCGACAAACACAAATCTGCTCTTTTTAGTATCCTATTTCAAGATAATTGTCAGTGAGGTATCCGTATACTGAATTTTTCCCAATTATTACCAATAATATGAAATAACCACTGTATAAATTACGTTACAAATTATGTGGAATTATGTAAACACGTATAACTCATGTGAATTGTGAGGTTAAATCCAACCAGGTAGCCTGCTTTTCTCTTAGAGAACTTCCGTCAGTACTTTTATTCTGTAATATGGATGCATAATTGCTGACGAGTTCTAAAGGAATTCCCACTTCGGGAACTGTGAGAAGTTCGGTGCTCTTTTCTTTTTTCTTCCATGATTATTGAAACTTGTTATTTGAAAACTGCGAGGATGTTTGAAAGCAGTCCGACAAACAAAAACGAAGCGATAATTGACAGAGTGCGTTCGTTCGCTGTTTTATACGCGGTAACCTACTGTAGTGCTCAGATGATTCTTCTCAAGCGAGCGTACCGTCAGCTGACGGTACTGAGTTGATCGAGGGAAAATATCGGTGCACCGCATCTGTAACTTGATCATTGTCAAGAATTAACCATGTTTCCGTGATTGCTGATAAACGGGCTAGATGATCGAGAATGGTGCACACGGCCACTAGTCCCTAGTAACTTTGTCCGGCTCTTAGTGGATACAAGCGGAAATAAACATGCTCCGTAAGAAAACTCTACTTCAATCCAGCCTCCCGAGATGGGTCAACGCAGCGTGAGGTTCGTCTCACAAGATACACGAACGAAGACGCACCTGGCGACGATCTGCGATTGGTTCAGTCCAACGCGCCGCAACCATGGCAACAGAATGCAAATCAAAAAGGCCGTGCTCGGCCTCCTAAGTTAACCGCTTGCCATAAAACGCTTATCTCCTGGGGTCTCATATTTATTTTAAACCTTCGTCTTGAAAAACCAACCTTCGCTATGACAGGGATTTACAGTAATTTTAAACATAGAATGGCCTTGTCGAACTGCCCTGACTTTGACTGTTAAGAAAGGAAGACCAAAGGCATAGCTTTTTTTTATTGGGAAGTTAAACTCATATTTTCGCCACTAACAAGGACGGCACTTATGATTTTGTGTCGATGCGGAAAATAGGCAACATTAAGAATTATAAATTTGAATTTTGAATTCATTTTGTATGTATTCCAATAAGTCATGCAATGATAATACGAAATGTGAAGTCTTGATTGTTCAGTATTTGACTTATTTATTGTAGCAAAATATCAAAAGTTAATTAAGTGGCCGGGAGGAAAAAAGTCTTAAGTAAAAATTTTATACTTTTCAGGAGAGCAGTAGAAAGATTGAAATTGGTGCAAATTATATAGTTTTTTAATTAAGAGGTTTTTTCCTGGATATTATTTGTTTATATTTCTTCTGACAAAGGCAATGTTGCTCATTTAACAGTTTTCTTGATTATTTCCAAAAATAGCCCCACTTAAGCCCTTTAAGAATAGAACCCAAACTGAGAAGAAGGGACTACTTAAACATAAGAACTTTGTCATGTCAAAATAAATGGAAAATGTAAATTATTAGGAATGCAAAACAGGCCTTAAACAATAATAGGACTGTTTACCTAGTGCTTAAAGTTTTAAAAGGAAAGGGCATCAGTATGTGATAAAATAGCTAAAATACAAGTTAGAACTTTTTAATAGGGAAGCATGGAAAGTAAACATGTGAGGTTTGTAAGGAATAAAGTATTAAATATTCTTAAGTTCTTTATTCTGTGTGTGCTCGATTCAAAAAGTACTTAGGACATTTGATAACGCTCTATAAATCCAGTCAGGAGTCTTATTTGACTTTAAAAGTTTTACCAGATTGTAGAGAATTGTTTCCGCTTTCAGAATATATAAAAATCTCATTTTCACAAAAAAATAACTTGGAACCTGTTTCCTCCCGGTCACTAATACTGAACGTGAACGTTTTCGTTCTTATTTTGGGCATATTTCAATTTTCAGTCTGATCTTACATACATCACTAATTGAATAATCACATACACTCATTGTTAACTTATTGTAATTTATAGTATGTCATACACCATTCAATTTCATTCCATACTGTGCTTTTCCATCCATATTTATTACATTAATTTCATGATTTTAGTTATATATTTTTCGTCGCTTGTTTTTTTTTTTCACATATTATAGACAGAATTCTTGTCAGATATTTTTTGTTCTTTGTAGGCTTTTTGTAAAAAGTATGCATATCTAATTTCTTCCCATTAATAAACAAGATAAACAGTGGTTACTCACAGTTATTGTCCACATTCATATATTGCGTAAAGTAGGCTATACATTTAATAATTTACTCACAACCAACCTAGTGATGATAGCAAAGCATTGGTTCCTAACATTTTCTTAACTCGTCTCACACAGACAAATATTATTAAATATGCATAATTTTCAAAAAAAAAACATGTAATTGTGTCAATCATTTGTAATCATTTATTGTTAGTTCAAGCTTGTTTTTTAAACTTTTAAACTTGTTTATTGCAATATGTTTAACATCGATTCACTCATTTTTATATAGATATCTACTTATTGGTCTGCTGATGTCCATAATAACGGCGAAAACGTTCACTAATATGTATTAATAAAATAACTTTTGATATTTTGATGCCTGTAAGATATAAATTCTCTCAGAAATCAAGTCAACCGACAAACCTCAGTAAAAAGAAATTTCATTTGAGATCCTAGAGCAATAACGAAAACAATTCTTTTTTTAGTCCTATTATGTTTTCTGATGAGGCAACTATTCATTTGTCTGGGAAGGTTAACTGACACATGTCCGAATATGAGACTCTCAAAACCTCACATGGTCGTGAAGCATAGGTATTCGAAACAGCCCTGAGCTAAATGTATGTTGTGGTCTTATGCAGGATATAAAAATTTAAACTTTCATTTACATATGCGACAACTTTTCATTTATCTTGAAAAGTGAACTGACACAATATCCGAATGTGAGGATCACAAAATCCCATGTAGTCATGAAACGTGAAGCCAAATATATGATGTGATCTTATGCAGAATATGGAAATTTCGATGGTGATTGAATAAAGGGGGTTGTCACTTTTTGTGCAAATGGAGTTCCTTTCCCCCCAAACGAATACAAAAAATAAATTCTACAATTGGGTAAAAAGAATTTAATCGTAACTCTTTCGGTTTGGTCGCTATGTAAAAGTGTAAAAGGGGTTGAAACCGAAAACTGCAATACTGATTTGGATAAAGCAGTAATCGGCAGGATCACTGCTCTGTGACGTCATCCCTCAGAGTATTCGTGCTCTTTTTTAAGAACATCGGCATCCAGAGCTCTGATGCAGCGAAGAATAACTGATAAGGTTTAACTGAACTCTGCAGCGACTTCCTATAGCTACATTGATTTAGTGCATATTATACGTGTAGCCTATACATCCTCCATAGTACTGATAGCATGGTAAATTAAGACAGACTTTTAATTCTTCAAAATTATTATATATTTGAAGAAAATGAAATTACTGTAGCAATTGCAATGCCTAACAGCTTGTCTGTCAATTGTTCTCTTAACACCCGCCGATCGTCTCGCTCACATTTGCATATTCATTTGCATGATATTCTGAATAATTATCATTTAAATTTAACTTTTTACACGATGGAGTACCTTACAATAAATTGAAAAAAATTGTCTTTGTCTCCATTCTTCATAAATGAATCTGTTATTGCTGAAAGGAACTAAGTCCACTTTTTAAAGTTTTGTGATAATCGAAAAAACTGTTTTATGGATAATCTATCGAAGATTAAACCAACATATATTGTACACATAAAAATATGTGTACATTGTATGTTGGTTTAATCTTCGATAGATTATCCACAAAACAGATTTTTTCGATTATCTCAAAACTTTAAAAAGTGGACTTAGTTCCTTTCAACAATAACCGATTCAAATATAAATAAATGTTTCCACACTAATAACAATGTTTATATGTTAATGGTCTTTCACTAGTACTTTCTCCTCTAAATGTTTACACTCTCTCTTCCATATGTACACAAATTACCAAGTATAAATAAAATCAGAACTTAATTCTCCCAAACTACCGGTTATACAACTCTATGGCGCTATGTCACAAAAACTGAATTTTACGGGAAAGCTAAATGAAAATGCTCTTTATCTAGTATCGTATGGCACATAGTGCCATTTCCAATAGGAGTTAGTGCTATGCACCACTGAAAAGATCACGAAAAATAAAATTAAAATATGCGAATACCTCAACGGGACAAAGGTCCTTTACTCCGGTGTAAAGAACTGTACTAGCTTGCCGCTGCGCGATTCCTGTGCTCCTCTTCAGATACTTAACTGGTCTGACCTTGCTCCGACGTCACAAATGCACAACCTTCCGACCAATGGGGTAAATGGATCTACGTCACTTATCTCCTTTTACACGTTATACTTTCACTGATAAAGGGAAGTCATATTATCTCCTTACACCCATTGTATTTAAACTAAAATTGTATTGCACATAGTAACGTCTTAACCGATGTTTAGATTTTTTATAATTATATTTCATGTAAAACAGTTTCAAATGTAAAGGAAGCAATTTCTCTTAACGGGTTGAAGGAAACCCAACAATCTCGAGCACAGCGCTATATCAACTACGCCAATCAGGCCGACTCTTTGTTAAATGTTTGTACTTATTATTGAGAACATTTTTACTCTGTGAAGAAAGTTATCCAGCCATTTGACACAAAAGGATGCGAGTGCAATAGAAATCTAACAGAAGAAATTCCAGTATTAAAAAAATTAATATACGGGAGATGTTGTACCTTTAAACACTTTTCACATTTTATTTTTTTTAATTTTGGGAAATGAAATTTTTTTAATGAAAAAATGCTTTAAATAATTATTGAAGATTCCTTTACAACTTCCTGTATGTATTTTCCTGTTTTACAGATCTATTAAGGATGGAAAAAATAAAATGAAGAGATATGTAATGTGTTCAAAGGTACAACAGGTTCATGTACCTTGGAACATACTCTCTTGTAAGTTGGAACACATGGAATATAGGTGGGAATATAGCTGTAAAAAGTGACAATCATATCTGAAATGTATTTTCAATCATAAACCAGAGCAGGCTTCTCTGATTTAGATTTTATTTCCTGTAGAAGCAATAACTGCTTTAGCAGCTTTCTTCAAGACATCCGAATCAATTGGGGACCTCTTTAATTCCAGACTTACTTCGTGACATGGCCTTAAAATAAAAGAAAAACAAAAACCTGCTAGTATCGTGTAATTTGGAACATGTTCCATGGTACAAGATGTTTTGTGTTCAAAGGTACAAGAGGGTGCACGTTTAAATAAATATGGCTCCGAAAACTAGAGAGTCAAATAAATCATGGAAATTAAAATATGTTATTACTCACCACATGATAGGGAACACACCGTACTTGAAAGATATTAACAAATGCAATCTGGTTTTGTGTTAGAAAACATACATCAATGAACGAAATGTTTACTTTTGGTACTAAAAAACTACTTTTGTCCACGGAACTCACACTTTGCAATAAATCAAACTGAAACTACGACCAGAGCTACTTAGCGGCTTTCTCTACAATCTACTTCAGTTTGAGTCCTCTAGGTAGCAGCAAAAATTAAAAAACAAAAAATGTTCAAAGGTACACTATGCTAAAGGTACAACAGTCTCCCCTACTACATATCAGATCATGTTTTGGATTTTGAACTGCATCCAACCACTCCAACACGTGGTACTTAAGTAGTCACGCAAATAAATATAATGGCAAATGTTGAAAACAAATACTAAATCGCGTGCATGATGATGATGATCATCATCATGATCATGATGAAAAAGCACAACGTGTGGTTAAAAAATTGCAAAATGTGTTTGAGGCAATCGATAGGTACAATTTCCTCAGAAAGGTGGCTGCTGTTCTAACAAATAGCTGTGATTCTGGTGTACTAGGAAATATTGATTCTAGTAATAATAACTGTACCTTATTAATTCAAATATGAGCCTGTCATATATATATATATATATATATATATATATATATATATATATATATATATATTCACTCACAGTTTTCTGCCCAAGACCAGTTCTTTCACTGCAAATTATCCAATCTTTCACCTTTCCTATTATTCTCTATATAAGTCCTTGTTAATTTACAATCGTCACTCTTTTCATTTGATAAATTTGAAAATGATATTTTTAGTTTATTGAATATGTCACTACAAATGTAAACGTTGTACAATGAACGTATTTGTGTACAGTAATGGCAAAAAAATACCGGACCGACCCTTGTAGCTGATACAAAAGAATCCTGTGCTGTGTATTGCGTTAAACTGTGATAATTTCAATATGGATAGTGAAGCCAGAGGTATGTACTGCTATTTAATATAAAATACGCAGTTATCTTTGCCGAATAGAGGTAGAAATGTAATATTGATGGCATATGAAAAAAAAAAAACTCTCAAAGTTTTTTCGTCTGTAAGTTTGAGGCACTAAAGGAAACAAGAGATTGTAAGAATCGAACAAATGCAATAAATTTCATTGTTACAATTAATTACACAAGATGGATGTGTTTTGTGACTAGCAAAATTTGAATCTGTGACTCTGAAATCAGCTACAATGGTCGGTCCGGTTTTTTTTGCCAATACTGTACATTTCATGGCTCCCTTTTACTATAAAGCATCGTACGCATGACTCATGTTGTATGTCAAGACTGACTGTACCACTGCCTACGTATAACTACAGGTGGATATTTTCCTCATTCCTCTCCCCACACCTATACTATCCGATATTTTTAGCTTTTACTGCCACCAGTAATTTCACAATCTTAGAAACATACGGACGTATGGTCACCGAAGAGCCATAACATTTTACCACGAAACAGGTATAATGCTTCACCATCAATTCTTAACAGTAAATAAATGCCGTCAAACTAACATTAACTTCGAACGTATGATTTTTATATTTTATTGGCGTTGTGAAAGGTAACATAAGTAGGCTAACGTATTATTAATATTAATATCATTATCATTGTAATTATTATATTCATCCACCGCGATATACGAATAAATTCATCATTATCATGTCACAATAGCCTATAATACAGCATTATCACCGCATGAATATTATACTGCATCCGAAACTAACACTGAAGTCAGGTATTTTTGTATTGTATTGACCGTACTAATTTGTGCCCACCAACTGGCTTCCAAAACATAATAACAGAATCCCGATCATTTTCGTGTTTAATATCAACTGAATCCGAGACTGCGATAGTACGAACTAGATCCAAAACAATAGGCCTAAATCCAGGCAAGTAAAATTAATGGCGACAAAGTCGCCCATACTAACAATTCATTATAAAATATTTAATTCAACTTATTATTTGCACCTTTAACCGCAATGCTTAATTTCTGTCGAGTCTGTACAGTTTCTGATTCTGCTTCAATTACACTTTGCACAATTTTCTTTTCAATATTAACTTCCAAAAAACACTTACAGTTTCCAATGTCACATGTCCAACGTCCAAAGTCAACATCCTGTGGTATCTGTATCTGTTTTCATTAATAAGTGTTAAATCTTTTCTCCCTTCCATTCTTCAGTGTTTCAAATTCCATGCTGATACTGATGAAGACTCGCGTTAACTCTGACATCACGGCGAAACTTGCAGTAAATGGAATTACGTCACTACGTAATTCCCGATAGCGCCACAAGAAAAGCTACATAGTTACGTCAGCAAGTAACTCATGATAATGTCATCAGAAAAATCACATGTAAAAAGGTATATCTACGTACGTGTAACCTGTCTCTTCAGTAAATAAATAACCACAAGTCTAAGAATATCATAGTCATATGATATTAAAACCCATTGTAACTACCACAATTCTACTTCGTGGAATCTTTGGAACCCAATTAGAATGTACCAATAGACCTGGATGACATGTTTACATTTTAGCTCATTGTCAGTAGGCCAGTATCCGACTCTTTTCCAATTCACTGCGGGTTAAAGCAAAGAGATGCACGAGAGGGATTGTAATTGAACGGATTTCCTTCAGCTGCTTTTTATGTGGATAACATGAATATGTTAGGAGAAAATCCACATACTATAAGGCAGCCGTGGCGAGAACTTGACTCGCGAGACATTGTGGCTCGCAGTGATTCGCTTTCTTCTAACGTCCGCCAACCCCCACCCTCTCACTCGCTGGAGTCAAACTCCGTTCCATTTGCATTTGTCTCTGACCTGCGAGTGGCATATGTCTCTCTCGAAACCATGTACGAAAGTTCCAAGTAGGATGGGAGGACGCATTTTTTTGCTGTCAATATGATGAGAATATTAAATGTAACTTATGATTTGTTCACAAGTATTACGAGGAAAACTATTGTATAACATAAAACGGCATTATAGTACATGTTACTGATGAAACATTAAAAGGTTAAGTGTTACTGTTGTTGCTATCATCATCATCATCATCATCATCATCATCATCATCTCTGTACGTCGACCCTTTTTCAGCAGATATACGAATAATGCGGTTAGCTCTTCAATTTGAACTCACTGATTTACTGTGTGATGTGAAATGAAAGCTAGATGTAAGGACTTGACAAATGTTGAACTTTCAAATCTTTGCCAAAAAATAAATATCAGAAGCTTCGTTCTTTCGCTTGCTCTGTTGAAACCATGTTCGCTACAACTTCGGTTTGTGAAAAATTATTTTCAACAATTAAAATAGTAAAAACCAAATTTAGATCACGACTGACAGACAAATACCTTCGTGATGAACTACGACTGGCAGTAAGTGACATAATTCCTGATTTTGAAACTTTTTCGCATAGACATTCTGAAGATAGTTAATTTTAGGTTGTGATATTGTTCATTTATTGTTAATTTCTTCCTTCGTTACACGTACTAAACATTAGTTTCTGGCCTTGTACTGTATAAAATTATATTTAAGTGCTTGACGTAAGGAAAATGAAAATCCGTTAATAAGTCAGACAGTTGCTTCACTTTCCCTTTTGGTGTCCGCCTCCCTCTATAGGTGCTGTGCACGTTGCAGGTTACACAGTGGCTCGGCGCACGATTACATTTTCGCCACCGCTGCTAGAAGGGAAAATACGGGAATTTATAGAGCTCTGCAATGAGCTAGTACGGACACTGATTTAGCTCACTCTCGTTTTGGACACGAATCGGCTTAGTTTTTAAAGGGACTACTCTCTAACAAATAAAACATTGGTAGATCTACCCAAACCAAACGCTGCTCATACAGCGGCGTTAAAATGGACTGGGTAGTTCCGAATACAACTCATCCGCTCCCTCAAACAGCCAGTGAGACGATGAGTGTGCTGTACATCCAGTTATAGCTACACTGACATTCAAAGATATCCGACCCTACTAATCGACAGTGATCGATAATTTGTTGGTGTAAGTGTGGCTTCTTTACTTATTACTTATATCAATAGAAGGCGAAGATAATAGTCAATGTCACAAATCGTACATAAATATACCCGCATTATAGAATTCACTTTTTCATACCACTCTACTAATATTGTAAAACAACAGTGGGTTTAGCTGGAAACCGCTGATATTGTCAATTATGAGAATAGTTTATGCTTAATCTGCATAATTATTTTCACGGACACTTTTTAACCGCCTCAATCATGGTGCCATCTATTGAGAACCAGCAGAACTCTCTACTTTGTCAGGTGTTTATATATTTTATTTTTCATACGAACCTGAAGGCACATAAGTAAAGTGAAGAATCGGTATAACGGAGGAAAATTCTCTCCGACGCCGGGACTCGAACCCGGGTTTTCAGCTTTACGTGCTGGTGCTTTATCCACTAAGCCACACCGCATTCAAGTTTCGATGCTGGATTAAATCCCTATCATTTTTAAGTTCTACCTACTGTGTTCCCTTTGATCGCCTACCCTGTGTACCGTGCCACAATATGTGTGACATTAGACATAATGTCCAACACCAAGTACGGACGTGCACTGATTACGATTGATTAAGTAGCCGGGGTCCGACGGAACAAGGCGTCGTCTTCAATCACGAAGTGATTACTTACGTTTTATCATATTACTCGTACTATAATGCATCCAAGTACATATGGAAATTCAGTGCAGTAATTCTGCGTTTCCATATGGTGAAGAACTGAGAAAAATTCCCTCCGAAACCAAGACTCTAACCCGCGTTTCCAGCTTTACTTTCTGGCGCTTTATCCGTTCTACCGATTCTTCACCATAAGAAAACACAGAATTACTGCAGTGAATCTCCATATGTACTTCGGTACATCATAGTAATATGATAAAGTACAGGCTAAGTAATCACTTCGTGATTCAAGACGGCGCCATGTTCCGTCGGATCCCGGCCACTTAGTCACTCGTAATCAGTGCACTTCTGTACTTGTAGTTGGACATTGTGTCTAATGTCACACATACTGTGGCACAGTACTTACGGTAGGCCAATAAAGGTAGAACTTAACAATGAGAGGGATTCAATCCGTCATCGGAACTTGATCCGGTGTGGCTTAGTAAATAAAGCGCCAGCAAATAAAGCTGGAAACTAGGGTTCGAGTCCCGGTTTCGGAGAGAATTTTTCTCCATTCTACAGATTGTTCACCATATGTGAATGCAGAATTACTGCGCTGAATCTCCATATGTACTTCGGTACATTATAGTAATATAAACAGTAAAGTAAACAACTAACTTCAACTTAGACCCAGTGTTCCTTAAACCTGTAGCCACCTCTAGGCAATGTTTTGGTATCCAAACTTCGTTCCCTACTAATGTGACAAGTTTCCAAGAATCACTGAACTAAAACATCGCAGTTCCACAACGAGACTTCCCTTCTCAGTCATGGTTGGATCTATTGACTCTATATAAAAATTGAAATAGACTATACAGATATAACTGCAGTGGTCCGCGTAAAAATTAATGTGAAGTTTCTCACGCTTCGAGGTAATCACTATTATAAATTCGACTCTATCTTGAAACATATTTGACCATTTCATTCGGGCTCAATATAGGAGCATAGAACAGTCCAGAACTTCCTACAGTCTTCCTGTTTCCTGCTAAAGCCTAAGTTTCTATTAAGTTTTCCAGACACTTCTTTCTCGGCGGTTCGCCTTCAAATACTTTTGGGCCGTCTCAGTGTTTTGGCACCTTGAGATTTTCGGTCCAAATTCGTCCTTTCCACATCTTCATCCTCCTTACTTCTTATCGGTTCAATTGGTTGCCGATTTCTCATTTTACAAAGATCCTGATTGCTAATGATTTGAGGTCAAATTGCGTTCATAAGTCGTCGAAGACCTACCGATTTATAACTATTTGCAATTCATGACAAATTTCCTTAGAATTATTCCATGTTTCACAACGAGGTAATAATCGTATTGTGCTTTACAATAGGACTTCGGTATTTCTTAATAGGTCATACAGGGTTATTTTCAGGAAGACTCCATCATATTTAATTCTAGAGCTGTCTCTCCCATCATCCCCTGATTTTGTGACTATACTCCTACATAGCCTAAACAAAGGAATTGACCCTCGCTATTTTCTTCTCTGAAACTCTTAGTTATGTAATAATGTTGACATATCTTCTCACGTTTTTGGTATTTAACACTATTCTATTTAATGTTTTCTCTGATTTATGTAACCTGTCTTCCATATCCCGAAAACGCTGTGCAAGCAGGTAAATATCATTCGTAAATGCCAAGTCCTCAAATCTCTTTCTCAATCTTAATTCCCCACCTTTCTTTCTCCTACAATCTCCAGAGTAATTCAGACGTTCTCTGGAACAAGAACTTAACTGTAAAATTATGAATTTGAGATGCAGAGCATTAAAAACATTTGATAACAGCATTGCGCAGAACGATATTCAAATGTTTCAGAAGGACGCTATATTTGTTGGAATTAAATAATATTTTGTCAGGAGGGAGATGTAGTATTAAGGAATCGTTACATGTTGGAAACGGAAGAACGACATAATTTACGTTAAGTTATTATTTCAGAGAACGACTATTATTAGAAAAACAGTTGATGAAAGAATACTCTCATGGCGTGCTCCAAAAGAAATAGCAAACTGTTCATTGAGTTTTCCCTCATGCAAAGGGGCTTGCGGTAGCGTCGCGGTAAAGACGTAACGCTGCAAGCCGAAAGGTCGCGGATTTGATTACCGTTGGGTTATAGATATTTCTCCATTGATCTAATTCTTTCAGCCGCATTTTTACCTTGTGATTTACTCATTCTTGAACAGAAATTAGTACCAGGGGTATTTCCTTGTGGGTAAAGGCTGCGAGCATGTAGGACTGACATCCCTACTGCCATTAATGCCGATTGTAAAGGTGAGATCTTAACTCCCGCCATTCTGTGGATCTTGACGGCCTGTAATGTGGAAGACTTTGCACTTCTGCTGAGACATGTGCACGTAAAGCCTCGTCCCCACTATTAAACATTTAACAACAACATGTTAAATATAACATTTTGAATCTCAATTGACTTAACATGTTGACTGAGTATGTTGAAGTTAACACTTTTAACATGTTGGCGTGTTTTCCAGCAGCAATGGAAAACATGTCAAGTCAATTCACTTGCTCGTGAAGCTTTGGTATAGCTCGGCAAATTTCGTACAGTTTCCATAGCAACTTCTAACTTCCGATTTCGTGGCGCGTATCTTGGATCATTTTTATACGCTCCTTGGTGTTGGCTGTAAGTTCACATGAATGGAGTGGACGAAAGAAAATACCTTAGAATACAATTGATTAATACACTGATGGAAAGACCTTGTTTTCAAAGAATACAGAGACAAAATAACGAAGACCGACTGTTTTAGAAAACTGGAATTATTATTTAACTGTTCTCGAGGATGCAATAGAGAGTTTTCGCACCCTAGTCGTACGCTAAACTTTAATGCTATGTTGACGTCAGTAATAGTCGTATTTGGTGACGTAAGAATAATTATACGATATTACCCGTTCCTTTAACATTTATCATGTCGTAGGTCCTATGATAGTCAATCAATCGCGCTGTAATTTTTTAATTGTCTTTTTGATATAATAGGAAGTATTTTTTGCAGCACTATATTAAAATCGTGTTCTGACATTCTCAGAAAGTTCCTGAATCCAAATCTATGTTTAACTTTAAGCTCGTTAAAATGTCTTCCGCATTGTTTTTACTAGGGTACTGCATCACGCACATTTTCATTTTCTTCCTTTTCAAGACCTTAAAACAAGCAATAGAAGCAATTATTAAAAGTCAAATCACCATCTGAGTTCATTTTCCAAGGTTTTAAAATAAGACACTACCTACGTACATTAAAATCGCATAGACTGTTTATGGTGAACTACACAAAGAAAGTCAAGTGTAACATATTTAACAGTGCGGACAAAGTGTTAAGTGAAATTAGCATTAACATGTCCAATCAACATGTTGGGATGTTAACAGTAAATAATTTAACATTTAACATGTTTTTTTTTTACTAGAGATTATTATTTTATTGATCCTACAGAATATATCTGTATTGGTAACAATTAATATTAGAGGAGAAAAATTCTTCTAGCAACAGTGCATTTTTCTGTACAGATTACTGTGCATATTACTGTGGAATCCCGGCCACCAATCAAGTCACTCAACTGAGTGTGCTCCTCGTATAATGGCAGTTGACGTAATAAAATTCAACATATATGCCCAATATGGAGTCAGGCCACATAGGGAGAAACACTGAAGGAGGAGAGTTCGATCCGGTGCTGTGGATTGGACTTCAGCGTAGCTCAATAGTGAGAGCGCTTGGTACGTGGAACGAAGGACCCAGGTTCGATCCCCGGCGCCGGAGCGAATTTTTCTCCTCTAAGCAGCAGGCTAGTTGACCTCGGCTCTTCATGGGCTGTCGCTCCACGAATTATATGTCTGCATTCGAAATCATCATAAACTCTTGGAACACAGTTATTTGAATTTCGGCATGTTATGGACTAGTTGTTTGACAGGTACCTTTCCGCTTGTCGCCCCACATAGAGAGTGTTTCACTGTGTGCGCACCCATAACAAGTTAACATGAATAAGTTCTACAAGGTTAAACCCCGTCTGGGATATAAATCATCACCAACAGAAAGGGAAAGGCATATGTGATTATTGGAAGTAGGATTCACATGGGTTCTTATTCTCGGAAAAAGAGTGAGGCGAAGAAAGGTGAGTAGATGTAATTGGATTTCCCTTTTCGTCTTCACTATGCGTAGAATGACAGAGAGTCTTTCATGCTTTTTGTTGCATGACGCCCGCTTTTGTCTGGAATTTAATAGGACATAATGTGACTTGCGAAGCATTCGAACTGACGATTTTCGGCATCAAAACATGCGTAACCATTAGTCATCACTTTAAATTAGAACACCACTCGCTTTGTCACCACCATCGACCAAACGTTTACAATGAGTGAAAATAAGTACAGCTTAATCTAAACTCGAGTTTGTTCATGCAAATTTATACTGCGGCGATACTGACCCGCAAGAAATTCCAGGAATACAGCTTTAATACAGGAATAAAATACTATACTCCCTTGTACACCCCAAGCGGCATAAAATATGCCCATAAATGTAAGGGTTATGTTTTATTTAACGACGTTCGCAACTGCCGAGGTTATATCAGCGTCGCCGGTGTGCCGAAATTTTGTCCCGCAGGAGTTCTTTTACATGCCAGCAAATCTACTGACATGAGTCTGTCGCATTTAAGCACACTTAAATGCCATCGATCTGGCCCAGGATCGAACCCGCAGCCTCGGGCATAGAAGGCCAGCGATACACAACTGTGCCAACCAGGTCGATCTCATAAATGTACGCTTCATCAAAATAAAAATTGCCAAGTAATAAGACTAACAGTAAGTGTCAATCGGGTACTTCCGTGATCGTTCGGGACAGCAAAGTTATACACAAGATTGCTTATAATTAAGTAATATTGTCAGTTTTACCCTTAATGCATATATTATCATCATCATCATCATCATCATCATCAATATTACTCTCATCGAGGAGACGGCCTCCAGATATATGTTGATGTTTATTGACTTTACTGGCTTTGAGCCAGAGGCCGTTTTAGGGTCTTATACGCGCAGGATGCCCTCTCCAGCCAAAGTACATAAAGAATAATAAATATATATTTACATATATGACACTATTTCTGGCATAAGTGCCAGTAGGTGTGTGAGTGCGGTGATTGGCTTTTTATTTATTTTATTTTATTTTTTACTTTATTTTTTTATTATTATTTTTTTTTGTTTTAATTATTTTGGTGCAGGCCTAATTTGTTAATTTGCGATGCTTAAGGAATGGTGAACGGGACAAGAGTTCGGGGTAAAAGATATCAGTTGATAGACAGCATTAAAGTATTATATGGGGAGATTAAGAGGAAAGCAAGAAAGGGAAATGCTGGGTTTGCAGTTAAAGACCTGCTCTTCGGCAGAACACTGTGCGTACATACATACATACTTTTTTATTTTATTTATTTATTTTTCATTTTATTTATTTATTTATTTTTTTAAGTTTCCCCTTCCGGTGGCAGAAGCGTCTGAATCGTTATGGAGACTTTCATGGTGTGGTGTTATTTTATTCATCTGCCTCTCTGTTGCTGTCGTGTGTCCTCTCAGACAATATTCAAATTTCCAACAGTATTTGCGGTTTTGTTTGTGTGTTTTAGTTTGGTGGTGGGGGCTGGTGGTAGTTGTACAGGAGTTTCTCCAGTGTTGTTCTGTTGTTTGTGTTCGGGGGATTTTCGAAGATGTGTTGTGTATATACGCGGTTTACTGCCGAATGTGTGTATTTCCTGTTTATGTTGTTTAGGTGTGTGAAGAATGGCTTTGTTTTTGTGGTAGTGTAAACTGTGTTATTTCTGGTGCGTCTGTGCAGGTGGAAGATTTGGCGGAGAATTCTTCTTTCGCGTGCTTCAAATTTCAATTGGGTCGTTGGAGGGGCTTGTGTGAGGAAAATGGAAGGATGTATGCATAGGGATCTAACCAATGCTTTGTATAGGTGGAGGAATGTTTCGGTTATACAGCCGGATCGATTGATGCCACTTAGATAGCTTGAGGGTAGCTGTGAATATAATGAATAAGCAGTTGCGGACAGACGATGAGGGATGGTCCTCCAGCTTGGGGGTTGGGCGAAGGACTAACAACCCATCACCGTAAAAAACAGCTTGTTACGAAACCTTCAAATAAGCCTCGGAATGGGACTGATTCTGTGGCGCGACCTCAGCAAAGGATTAATTCTTTATGGTTGTGAAACTTGGACTCTCAGTTTGAGGGAGGAACATAGGTTAAGGGTGTTTGAGGATAAAGTGCTTAGGAAAATATTTGGGCTAAGAGGGATGAAGTTACAGGAGAATAGAGACAGTTACACAACACAGAAATGCACGCATTCTATTCTTCACCTGACATAATTAGGAACATTAAATCTAGACGTTTGAGATGGGCAGGGTATGTAGCACGTATGGGAGAATCCATAAATACATATAGAGCGTTAGTTGGGAGGCCGGAGGGAAAAAACCTTTAGGAAGGCCGAGACGTAGATGAGAGGCTAATATTAAAATGGATTTGAGGGAGGTGGGATATGATCATAGAGACTGGATTAATCTTGCTCAGGATAGGGACCAATGGCGGGCTTATGTGAGGGCGGCAATGAACCTCCGGGTTTCTTAAAAGCCAGTAAGTAAGTAAGTAAGTAAGTAAGTAAGCAAGTAAGTAAGTAAGTAAGTAACTAAGTAAGTAAGTAAATAAGTAAGTAAGTATCATTACTCTCTTTCTTTCCTTCTTTCTTTCTTTTCTTCTTTGTTGAATTAGCTTAATAAGTGTTCTACAGTATTCTATTTTGATCTTGTTGATCCTCTATTGAATTTTAATGTAATTTTTATTAATTTTGTCACTGTTTACATTCCTTGTATTTCTTATATATATATATATATATATATATATGTATATATATACAAGGAATATATATATATATACACACATACATGTATATACATATATATACCGTAGAAGAGGTTAAAGGTCCACACCTGTGGAGTAACGGAAGTTACCTGGTTGAGGTTTTTTCCGAGGTTTTCCTTCAACCTAATAAGAGCAAATGCTGGGTAACTTTCGGTGCTGGACCCCGGATTCATTTCACCGGCATTATCACCTTCATTTCATTCAGACGCTAAATAACCTAGATGTTGATACAGCGTCGTAAAATAAGCCAATAAAAAAAGAGGGTAAATTCGATCAAAATTTTGCAATTTTTTAATGATATTGTGGTTATGCAATGGAGCGAAGTTCCTCAGAAAATAGCGTTTTGTCGTCATATCCTTCACTTATGAAGACACGTTACAAGAATTGAATTACAATCTATAAAAAAAGTGTTTTTTTTTTATTTGACTAGTGATCGAAGTTACTTGCTTAAGTAGGGTAAAGTCGATCACCATTGAATTTTTAGTTTAAGATCGATTTTAAAATATTGCGGAGTAAAGTCGATCACTGTTTATGTTTTTAAAACAATTAAGTTTATTACATATAATTTTATTTGTTATAAGGAGTGTAAAAACAATAATAATCTTCAATATATGCCTATAGCATTCTATAGTGTATCTTTTGTTACTGTGATCATACTATTCGATACAATTAGGCCTATAGGTCTCCACTGTACAATCGTGACTATGATTGCCAACTTATAAAACATAAAAACACATTTTAATGCTTCACATACCAACAAACAAAGATTTAAGAATTCAAAATTTACATTGAAATACCACCCTTCAATTATAATCTAAAATGCAATTCAATATTGCTTAGGTTTATATCAGATGTTATTTGAAATCTTCCCCTCCTCATGTCACTTCAGAAACTACGTTTTTCCCATAGTCAGGTACAGAGGGGTGTACAAAATATGTTCCTTTGGCAGTGCTTCTCTTAAACAAGAAATTCACCATAATTTCGTCTTCCTCTTTCCCCACTATCCCACCAATATAAGTTATACTATGACACTTTTCTGTTTATAAGTATTAGTTGGAGGTATTTCGGTGAGCAATTTATTCTTCTTGCTGGTCCTATCTGTTTCGAGTAGGTCGATGGCATGATCGACTTAACCCTACAAAGGTACAAGTTTTCTTAAAATAATAAGTTTCAATACTAACATTTACGACCTGCAAAACTATTATTTCTGGATACAATCTCAACGAAAAGTACTTGCGTATACTTCCTGTCTCCTTTCACTGCTGACGATAATTTAGAGTTTGTAAGACTTTGTTTTCATTTAAAGGAAAAAGTTGAAAATAACAATTTTCACTTCAAAGGTAATTACACAGTGTTCCCATTGTTGGCATTCGCAGGCTTTTTGTTGTCCCTCTCGCTTACATTTACAATGTAAGGCAATGAAGTCAGCATAACAAAATTTTAACAAGTAACTGAGAAAATATATAATTTTCAATAAAAATCGCAAATGATCGATTTTACACCCACTGATTGACTTTACCCACTTCTACGGTAATATCTGGTAAAATTGAAGAGAAGGTTCTATGTCTTAATGCTGTCTGATTAAATAAGTAAATAAATATGTAAATAAACAAACAAGCAAATAAATAAATATTTCTGTAGTTGTAATGAACAGCAGATATTTAAAATCATTACAACTATGTAAAGAAATGTTTCATAAGCGAAAAATGGTACAGGCGGAGGCCCAAGTGTTTAAACAATAATTATTATGACATTAACATATGACCGCTTAGACTAGCGCAAAGTTGCTACATTAGTGCTTGTGAGAAACCAGGTTCTTAGTGTAGTACTTTTAACTCAGTGATGTAGTAACAAGGTGAATTGAACGTGTAACCTCAACAAGAAACTAACTTTAATACACACAGGCCTTTATTATTACACATTTATTATTTAACAGGGTAACAAAAAAAAACTGAAAATTTGCTACATTATTTCATCCTTATAATAATTTCTCCTATTATAATTTGGCTGCTATCTTTTGCCGACAAAACAACTTGAAGGAAAGAGAAAATGTTATTTGTAACTAAAATATTATTTTGGTATAAAATAAAACTTCTAATCTCTTAAATAAATTAATACATTATTCACAAAAAAAGTCACAATAACCACTCCAATAGCCTCCTATATTTAAAATTATTCTCATTCTGTTTGCTATTGGATGCAATAGTATAGATTAGGCATGCCCAGGCAAATATAGCCTTCAAACGAGGTACAACAGTCGCGTAGAATCTCAGAATACCATGCAGAAAGACGCATAAAAGATATTCTACATCACTGTCGCATCTCGTTTGAAGGCTAGATCTGCCCGGCTGGCCATGCCTGGGATAGGCTATGTACTGTGAATCATTCTCACTACTCCCCGATATAATATATGCAATACTCTACATGAAACATTAAAGACAAAGTCACTAATCGCACGTACTAGTTAAATAAGAAAAGTTTACAAAAAATTCAAGCTCTTAGTATGAAATGAAAATCGTCGATAATCAAGTGCATATTCACGCAATTTATACCATAATTTATGGTACATCCTTTCTCGTGCTCTTGAGAACTGTTTAAACTTTAAAGCAATTGAATCTGTCAGTTGGAACTGCCATAAAGATAAAGAAAATCCGTTTCCTGAATGCTTCTAGAATAGTGGGAAAATTTCTTCGACAATGAAAGTATTTCCGCCTCTCACTATAATGCACAAATTTTTATTTACACTTAAAGTCATTAATTCCATGTAATATACTACGTACAACGTGCAGATGAATGATAATTTGAGACGTTAAGCTACAACAATTATTGTAACGTCATATATAATTCAGAAACTAAACACTCTGGCCCTTTTGCTTTCTCGCTCTAGTGATCCACCACTAAATATTGTTGTTATCTCGCTTAGTGATCCAACACTAAATATTCAAAGTAGTTGGGTTGGCAGTTCATATGATTATAGTGCAAGTCTGTCGCTTTAGATAACACAGGACACACACTTGTTAAGGTACACAACCCAGTTACATTGTTGGAAATTACAATTGGTATAATGTACAGCAAATTTATTGATAATGAACATACAAATGAGTCATCGCTGTGGAGTAACGCTTAGCATGTCCGACCGTCAAACGAGCGTCTCCATGTTCAAATCCTGGTCGAGACAATTTACCTGGTTAAGGTTTTGTTCTGGGATCTTCCCTAAATCCATTAAGAGCAAATGCTGGGTAACTTTCGGCGCTGTACTGCTTTTGCAGACTCTAGATAACTATAGCATTTGATGAAGGGTCGAAAAATGAAACAATAGAAAATATTTAAAAAATATTAGGAATAGAAAAAAGTAAAAGGTGACAAGGAATTTGAGTATATCACTCTGTGTAAAGGCTCATTCACAATGAAAATTAAACATAACGTAAGCGTTAACTTAATAATATAAACGTTACGGTAAAATAAAGAAGTCATACCATCATTCACGATGGGAACATAAACATAACAGCAAACATACTTGGTAACCATGGAAACATAACAAAGACGCCATTTCCTCATATTCTGTCGTATACTTCAGCGCTCCACGATTGTGTTCTGTTTGGAAATCACGTAAGCATAAGCATGAAAGTTTGGAGTTTGCAAACTTTCATGTTAACGTCTTACGGTAATGTTCATGTCAATGCTTATGTGAATCATTGTGAATGATCCCATTTGGTAGCCTGGGCGCAAACTTCTGTGTTTATGTTACGGTTATGTTTAATTTTCATTGTGAATGGGCCTTAACAGTTACACACGAATTAAGATAATCGAATTAGGATAAATAAATACAATTAAATGGATCAAACCAAAGACCAGTTAAGTGTCAAAATAATCAAATTTGAGTTTTCATCCAAAATGTATATTAAAAGGCAAGGCTAATGCACTAATATGACAGGCAAGTAGTAAATGTGTGTTCTTGATATGTGCCTCTCTCATAGATGGCATCCCAGGTATGTCCAACAATTGTTTTCCACAAATACCAGATAGATGCCATCTTCAAACTTGGTCTGTTTCTGCTTTTCACATGGAATATATGGAATCAGAACAACGGAAGAGAAGAGAAGGCTCGTTCAGAAATGCATTGCACGTTTCATAATACTCGAAAATAAGGATCTTAATACAAAATCTGGCATAGTTGATAACAACAGGTCATTAGATGAAATACAATGGAAATCAGTAAGTATATGTTTTCAAAAGGATAAATGAATGAAAGAGTTTGGCAGGCTGTTGTTGCATGGTTATTTCGAGAAAAAAGTCTGAGTGCAGAGAACAGAACAGATTTCTTGGAAATTATTCCATTCCTAGATGGCACGTACAAACTTTTCTAACAGAAAATATGTAATAAGTGTAAACATTAAGAGAAAAGAAGATAAATACAAGGTGTATACAGAGTGAACAGTAAGTAATGTAATTCATTTCAGTGGATATATTCTTTGAGATATTTCGAACAAAAAAAGTTAAAAATAATTACTTTATATGAAATGTTTTAGGGCGTGTTTTTTGAAAAACCACTAATTGAATTCTCAATGTGCTCAGTCAATTTAAAAGGGTAGCGTATTATATAATAAATGATCGAAAGAATTTCAGTTTTTTCCTTTAAATGTGCAGAGATTTTATCCGAACAAATATTAAATTTGAAAATTCCTTTTCAGAACTAAAAGGACATTTAAAGGACAAACATAAAAATCTTTCAATCATTTATTATCGTAACACACGGCTCTCTTAAATTGACTGAGCATATTGGGAATTCAATCAATGGCTTTCTCAATACAGTCTATGAAATGTCTAATGTAAAACAATTTTTATCTCGAAAAGAGGCAAAAACGAGCAACATTTTATGAAAATTTTGCTTGAAATGTCTTAAAAACCTACTTAAATTAATGAAGTTATTTGCGGTTCATTTTGTATATGAATATTTAATTTCATTATTATTTGACTATGTTTGAAAATTACATTTATGCTTATATTAGAAGATCGTATATCAATTCTGATTAGTAGACCTATTTGTTTATTATATGAAAACTAAAATTTTATGAACTTATGATCAATCTGATTCTAAAATGTCGTATGTCAAAATTAAATTATGTTTTGTAAGTTTAAAAAAATAGTTTGCTTTCGCATTGATCTTATATGGGCGCTTGACTGGTTTTGGTATGGACAAGTTAAGACATAACCATGTTCTTTTCTTTCATGATTGTAATGTCCCCCACCCTTGTAAAACTGACATATTAATATAAATCCTTGACAACTCACTTAAAATTAATTCATAACATTAACGTTAAACTGAAGGAAATGCTTACAATAAGCATGATTTATCGTGCAATTCTTAACTGCCAATATATCATAATAACGAATCATAACATAGTATTGTACGTGGAATACCAAATGAAAGACGATAAACAATAAAAACCTCTGAGTATAAGGAATAATTCTTCTATACTAGCCAAAAAGAGGCCATAATGATAGTAAACAACAATTACACTTGATATTAGATATCATTCAAGATAGGATTTTTTGCCACAGCAATTCTAGTTACTCAAATTCTATCAAAATAAGTATATCGAAGACAATAGCAGGGAGGTAATCCCAGTATCGGTGTAAACGTGATAGAGTTACGTCTGGAATTGGATACGACGAGACCCACGTTTATATTGGTGTTGAAGATGTCGAGTACGAAGATCCCATCTCCGTGTCCATTTGCTGCATCCCGTGAAATCACACCAGAGCACATTTCCTGCGAGGTTCGTAAGCTTCCGCTCTACAAGATACAGTTTGCAGCTGAGTTTATCCCTTGATCCTACAAAACCTACAGGAAAATTATGTAACCACCACGGGCCAGGGATACTCAACACTGACAATTCTATTCCTCACGAAATGAAATGAGCCTCGAGCTAAACTATCTCCAACTCCCAAATAACACAAGAGGATAATATGTGAGCAATTCTCGGACGTATGTTCGAATTATGGTTATATATTGGAGTTACGAAACGAAGAATTCCACTAAGAGATGTGAATTGTAATATACTGTATGTTCTTAATAATAATCCGCAGCAAATTTTGTTACTTGTATAGATTTGCTATTAATTTATATATGATAAAATAAAATAAAACTGAATTAATTATCAGGACGAATATATAATATTCTTTCCTATAACTTCAATATTGAACTTATTTCACTCGGATTAGATAATTATTTCTTCAACCTGTAAATGTAGTTTTGTTGAATTCCATAACTGCTTTTCTCGAATCTTAGATCGCTACGTTTCGCAATTTTTGTTAGAGTAAAGTGATAAATTCGTAACAATAAATTGATCTTCAAAATATTCTTAGATTTCGAAACAACACTAATAAATTATTTTTCCAATATTTTAATATTGTTTTATCATTTTCCTTCACTGCCTAATAATTTTTACCCTCCTGCTCGACTTCACAGTCAAATTTCAATCTCATATTTAAGTTGACTTTCTTAAACCATTCATTATGTAACTTACGCCCTTTTACTGCGCACCAAGGAGATGTATTCATGATATTTTATAAATGTAAAGCCATTATTGTCAACTATTAATGTTAATAATTAAAAATTATTTTGTGCTTGAATATTAAATTTTACTATATTACTAAATAATATAAATGGTTGCCTTCTGAAACAAATTAATTTTTGCAAAAAATGTACGAGTTAATAAAGACAATATGAAGTTGAATTTCAAGCTTTTTAACCATAATTATCAATTTTGGAGCTAACAGGAATAATCACATTTTTATAAAATATTTATTCAATTGTTTATAAATATGTAGGCAATTCTATGTATTTTTCCACTGTCCTAAATGTATTATCTGTTAGTTAGTTTTCTATGACACTGAATGCGTAGGCTTATACAATTTGTATATTATATAGGCTACAAAGATCTATTGGAGATGGCTATAAAGGTTTTTCTCTCTCCCGAAAAGTTTAAAAAACTGACAATGCCTTTTAGCTGCGACAGATTCAATTAAACCTACACTCATTTTGTATAGGCCTACTGAAGTTTCTAGATTGACATTAATTTTGACGTCCACATTAATATGGAATATTTATAAAGTTAAAAGTGTAAGCTCTACTTATAGACTTCTATTAGTTGAATAAAATTTTTCAAAGTATTCAGAATTTGCGATATAAGTTATTACTCTATGTGACGTAAAATTTGGAAGACAAGTCTGAATTTTGAGAAACACTTGCCATAAGACCCTCATACACAAATTCATGTAAAAAATGCAACCCTGTCGTAATTATTATGTTAGAGACAATGCTAGTCCTCACATCGAACATAACTGCAAGGTTTTCATGAAGGCGATTCTATCTTAGCTTAATGTCATAAAGAGTTGATCTTTCGAAACATAACCAACATTCCACCCACTGTAGTAAGATAAGCCTATCGGTATTTCAAATGTTTCACAACTGTACACAAGTTTAAAAACTTCCTTATTTGGTAATCCATTATACAAAAGCATTAATTTATCATTGCCTCCTATTGATCTGAAAAAACAACTTTTCTTTCATTATCGTCACTTTAGTCTTCAATTTTTCTATTTTATGTTTTAAAAAATAATTATTTTCATCTTCCAATGCTGCTGATGTTGCAAACAGTATATTCTCGTCTATGAATACTTCCAATTACTCAGCAACATAATTTTCTCCCTCTGCTGCGTTCTCACAAAAGACTAAACTGTAATAAAAAAAAGATGAGAATTTTATTTACGAAGATAACTATGTATTGTACCATTAGTCAATGTGCACGGCTTTTGGTTAGGGACTGTTCTCTTTCATTAGTAATAGAGAGCTAGCCTATAGACTTACTAATCTTTTTCTGTTTCTTCTTATTAGATACTGGAGGGGGGACAGTCCATACATTTTCTTAAATTCCTGAGGCACAGTGAGGGGCAGTTTTCTTTAATGACATTTTTTAAGTTACAGTACAACTGCAAACTAGGCAGTATTTTGAAGATTCTCTGTCAACTCTCCTGCAAATCATGTACAATTGAAGCATTGCCATGAATTTTCTTAATTATAATTTTGATATTTGTGTATGAAGGCATGTCCTTTATACTACTGATAGCAGTTATTTCATAGATTTATTCCTTTCTTTAGGGAATGAGAAAAGCTTGTAAGAATTTTTGTCTCTATTGTAGTTCTTGTAGACAGTAGAAACATATAACCATCGCTTTGTACCAATATAATGAAATACCGGTAACCAGACCTCGTGTCCTTAGCATATACACAGACAAGCACACAAAAATTAACAAAATTAAAAAATAAACTTAAGCTACTTAAACAATTTTTCTACTTTACTTTAATACCATAAACTTGCTATCAACTTATAACCTAATACACGATTTGAGAGTTGTTTAGAAAGCAAAATGACGATCACTTTGGCAACGGCAGCCTCTGACGTCAGACTCAGGGAGTCAATTAGTGTAAACATCACGCACTTTTAATCGTTTATTATCATTTTATAATTATGTGATAATTAATAAATAAAACTACCAACACATTTAAATATTATGCGAAAGGAAAAATTGTGACGGTGTCGTGTATAGTTCCTGGGATAGCTCAGTCGGTAGAGCATTAGTGCGCTAAGGGAAGGGTCCCGGGATCGATATCCGACCCAGGAACAATTTTTCCTTAAAATTATTCAAAGTTGAATATGTTTAGGGCAAAATCCACAAACTATTAGGGGAAAGACTTAAATTACTTGAGGCAAGTAAGAAGATAGGTTTGGAAGTAAACCCCGAAAAAGCAAAATATATGATTATGTCTCATGATCAGAACATAGTACGAAATGAAAATATAAAAATTGAAACTTTATTCTTTGATAAGGTGCAAAAATTCAAGTACTTTCAACCAACAGTTATGAATATATGACACTTGAGAAGAAATTACAAACCGAATAAATATGGAAAATGCCTGTTATTATTGGGTTGAGAAGCTTTTATATCCAGCCTACTCTAAAAAAATTTGGAAGTTAGAATTTATAGAACAGCTACATTACCGGCTGTTTTGTATGGTTGTGAAACTTAGACTTTGACTTTGAGAAACAGAGGTTAAGGGTGTTCGACAATAAGGTGCTTAGGAAAATATCTGGGAAGAAGTTACAGGAGAACGGAAGAAGTTACACAATGTAGAACTGCACGCATTGTATTCTTCACCTGACATATAATGAGGCACACTAAATCCAGACGTTTGAGATGGGCAGGGCATGTAGCACGTATTAGTGAATCTAGAAAGTATATAGAGTATTAGTTGGAAGACCTTTGGGTAGGCCAAGGCGTAGATGGAAGAATAATAATAAAATATATTTGAGGGAGGAGGGATATGATGATAGGGACCTGATTATTATTCTCAGGATAGGGACCAATGGCGGGCTTATGTGAGGGCGGCAATGAACCTCCGGCTTCCCTAAAAGCCATTTGTAAGTAAGTAAGTAAGTAACCAATAAAGTACTTATTTGTTTAATGTCGCTAAAGAATAAATCTCACGGGCAATCACACTCAGACCCATTTTGAGGATAAAGACAGTAGTTCTGATAGTGAGGTATGTGCGAGAAAGGAAAGAAGAGAAAGTACATAATACTAGTTTTCATTCAAAGAAACAAATTCCATTCGCACTAATAATCAAAATATTGTTTTTTTACAAATAGAAATAAAGTACTTATAAATATAAAAATCTAAAAGTTATAGCTTAGTACTTATTTCTATTAAGAGTTTTTTATGCTGTACTCTTTGCGATTTGTATGTGCTATTATAGGAACAAAGGGAATTTACTAGTTTTCGTAATTTTTGTTGAAAATTTTTTCAAGTCTGAACAATATTAGAATAATAATAGAAGCAATATGCGTCACACAATTCTTCGTCCTTGTACGGCAAATAGTTAAAAGTAAGTTAGGACCTCTTACTGGAGACCAGGAAGGACCACAGGGTAGCAGGAGATCAAAACTCTCACCTTTCAATCCAATCGGCATTTGTAACAGCAGAGTTATCAGTCCTAATTGCTTGTCGCCTTCACCCTAAAAAAATGTCTCTGATAGTCATTTCTAATAACAGGATTAGTCCATTCCAAAAGAATCACAGTGCTGCCGGAAGGATTAGGTCTATTGAAGAAAATCCAGGATCACTTTAGAACCAACCCTCATTCGGCTTTGAAAAGTAACTCCAAACCATTATGTTATTGCGTGCACCCTGTACACATATATTTCTGTTTAGAGCCCTTAGAAACTGATCCAATTCAATTTTCCTCCTTCTTACATAATGTACAAATGTGAATTAATTCAGCAATTATAGACCTACATACAAAAGTATTACATTAACAGAATTTGCCCTTAAATCCAGTTCACGGGTCTTCTGACCATGCGTTCTGTGCAAAAAAGTTCCTACTTGCTCCTTTTATCTAGATTAAAATCCCACCACTGTCCATGAAAAAAAAAAAAAACAGATTAATATGCAAGTGATACATACAAAACGCATACCACATAGGCCCTGCCCCAACCTGACATTAACATTCGTACGAGCGAATGAATAATTCAATACTTAACATTATCCGTGTAATACCTTAGTCAGTTTTCCTCTTTCTTGGAGTTTTAAACACATTCTTCCTTCCAAAATTTTGTAACTGCCATATCTTCAACGTAATTTTTCCAATATCGTTCTATAAATATCTCTTTTTTAAAAGTGACTTGACATTCTCTCTTTCCTTAGATTATAATAATAATAATAATAATAATAATAATAATAATAATAATAATAATAATTATTATTATTATTATTATTATTATTATTATTATTATTATTTTCTATATAACAATGTATAAGGAGAAATCATTTTACAACCGTTCATTTTGTATAGCTACAGCAGTCTTAATACCAGACCTGCATATCAATTATCCGCATGAACATAATGAAGTAATGTCATTACTTTCTTATTACCTCATTAGGCCTACTGTAGGCATATTTCTCGTAGTTCTTCTTCTGTATGTTGTCATTACAAACAAATTATTAGGCATGCGTAGGTAAACCTTTTTCTTTTGTAAAGGCAACGTTCACAGGTTTGAATTTTTGTCGAAAAAGTTTTCTTTCGCTGACAATTCGATGAATTTCCTTTGTTTCCACACTATGGGGCTCATTGATCATAAAACCACATGAGAGAGAAGTTGAATAAAGTGAAGGGTCATAACTCACTCTGCCATTAAAACGTAACGCGGGTGCGTTTTCCCTTTTCAACACAAGGATTCTCATCGTGTATCATACGTGATATGATTGTTTTTGTCAGTTACATTCACCATTTTCGCGGAGTAAAATTACTGAAATGTATTTCTCCTTTGATTGCTTTAGCTTTAGTGGATTCCAAAACATCGAGGTTAGCGCAAAAAATACAACACTTTAGTTCAGTGGTACTCATTACGCGGCCCGCGGGCCGCATGCGCTCTCAATGACATTTATTGCGGCTCTTGAACTAATATTAATGTTATTTTTCTGAGAATTATTTTTTTTTAATTTCTATAATAATATACAACTGGAGAAAACTTTGGTTTACCTACTCTGCATCATTATTACTAGTGAAGGTTTTCAACAGTGACATGTCTCTCTTTTCTTAAAAAAAGAAAAAGTAATGGCATGTCTCTTGCTTATGTTTTGATATCCTATATGAATACACATTACAATAATGTGCATTCAAATTTTGATAACAAGTATCCAGAACATTCTCAAGAACAAAAAACTGAAAATGTTGAAAATATCCGTAATATCTGAACAGAAAGTAATTTATTCCACAGTATAGGTACATAAATACTAATTGGCAACAAAAGTACCTCACCACGTAGCAGAAATTAAGCCATTTACAGATGAGAACATTGTTAATAATTGTCTTCAGGTTGTGTGTGACACTTCATTTTTTAAATTTACAAATATTCAGAACAGAGAATAGGTCAAATAAAACAACAAATCAATCTGCTCGTATTAGTATGATTTTGCAGAAGAGTAGCAGAGTCAATTTCAAAATAAGATAAGTAATATGTTTCAGTTCTGTTACTATAGATTTAAATAATGATAATGATAATAATAATAATAATAATAATAATAATAATAATAATAATAATAATAATAATAATAATATTAAAAACAATAGACAAAATCATTTAATAATAAAATTTAAAATCCGCTCATTTTGTTAAGCTTCAATATTATGAAATGCATTGTGGCTCTCGACAAATTACTACTGTTGTGAGACTTAATCGATTAATCGATCAATTTGTGTTGCAAGATTAATTGATCAAACGTATTTAATCGAATAATCGAGTTGATTAAAATTAATCGGTTGTAGTTGATATTAATTATTATTTTGTTAATACGAATTCATACTAAAAATTCCGACAATATTCCTCTCTCGGAAATTGCTTACCTGAAAGCGCAATAGTACTGTTATTTTCTAACTGTAAACCAGGTAGCGTAGGGAAAATATCTGCACAAACATTTCAGAAATAGATGGAGATATGAAGACAGTCATTAAGTCTACCTCTATTGAAAGTTGAAACACAATGCGATACTCTTATTAAATTTTATGGTTTTCCAAGAAAACTTCCACCTTGTTGTCAGCTCATCTTCCTAGCATATGAAATACATACTTTTCTGGGATTCGTCCCCCTCATCCCTTATAAAATAGCCATGTCTACACTGTGTGCAATGAGAGCGTAATTACCTTCTTCTGTTTCTAAAATTTGGTAATTCGATTACACTCGGGGCCAGTCTTCTGTTTCGACCGCTGTACTTTTGCAGTTGCATGTTTCTGTACTTAGTTTGTATATGAAGGTTGTGTGTTTAGTTTGATAAAGAAAAAGAATCAGCTTTCTGTGGTCTGTAAAAAGTGTAAACTCCATTATGTCATATGATAATTTGAGAGGTAAACTAGGTGAATCGTTTGGATTTAATTGAACGATCATGGAGAAGTGCTTGACGGAAAAAGTTTTTTTTTTTGTGTTTAGTGATGCGGGAAACATAGTTACTAGACGTTGAGCGGCACTTAATTCGGAGCATGTGAATGCACTTACATGCACTTTTTATTTTTGTTTGTCTCAATAATTCCCGGACAAATTGACATTAAATTATAAGCCTTATAATAGCCTAAATATGTTAGTAAGTAATTAGAATTGTTGTTTTGTAATATAACGACACAATACATACAGATATACAACATTTAATACTTATGCTTATCACCGAACAAAAGTTAAATTTAACAATGATTGTGTATTACAGAATATTAAAACATTTTTTCAACTCGATCAAAACTCGATTAGTCTATCGATTAATCGATTAAATTCAAATACTTAATCGATTAAATATTTTGATCGATCAACAGCACTACAAATGACTATTTCTCACTTTTGGCTCTCCTCTTCTAATGAGTACCACTGCTCTAGTTTTAAGATTACAGTAGCACATGTTCCACACAATAAATATACAAGAACTGGAGTTGCAAAGGAGATTTCGTTTAATATCTTTCCAGAAGGAAATTCTTATCACAGTTAAAATATAACAAAATAGCACATATTCTGCAAATTCTGTTACCCTGGCTGTAAGAGTCAGTTTCACGTTTATGCACGATAGTGCACTTGGAAATTTCACCCAACAAGTACAAAAATATTCTCAATGCAGCCCATTAAAAATGTGCAGTTCGTGTGAATAAGTTTCTAAGGTACCTAAAGCACCGGACTTGAACCTGCTCGACGTTTGCAATAGATATATTCTGAAATTGCCAACTTATACTACAGAAATATTATTAGTAGAGAAGAACTATAAAGAACTGGACGTTATTGCAAAACTATTCCAAATTATTTGCAACAAACCTCTCGCAGTCGAATGACTTTCAACAGTGCATTTAATGTATGGAAGCATCGGAGAGAAACCAAATGTTACGATACAATGTTACTACGAACTTCTACTGTTACTACATATAATAATAACTCAAATTTTTTAGGTAGGTTAAGCCTCAAAAGCCTCTTAAGAATTTAGTACGGAGTAATATGTATATGCATGGCTTTAATTTTGCTGCTACAAAATTTGTATTTTTTGTCTAGCTATTTCCACATAGTAAACAACTCAAAGAACATCTCTAATGATATTGAAATATATTAATATTCTTTTGAAAGAATATGTAGTTCTATTTACCAGGGATCTGAAATTAATTGTCCAAATAACATCGGCAATGAAATTTGCAAAAGAACAGTCCTAGCAAACAAATATTGGTATGATTTGAAAATACCGGGTGGCCCTCTATCTGATTTCAAACGCCTACCAAAAGAAAAACGAAATTGCGAGGATATTTTTGTCACCTTTATTAGGAAGTACAACTAAAAGAAATTCATAAAAATAATCAGTACAATATCCAAACGAATTCCACCTAGGCGATCTGTCGGACTTTTTTTTCTCTCTCTGTGAGGATGAGAGAGGAACATCCCTGTACGCTGCGACCTGAGGTCTATTGTGCGCCCCTGAGATGAGTTGCAAGCCCACCGACCGCACCCACGCCTAACAGACCTAACCGCTAACACCCTAACGACCAGTCCCGCCATCCTTCTAATCCGTGTACCATTCCACCCCAACAGCCCCCCCCACATTCTCCTCGCAAACGGTCTGAGGTGTACGCCGCCCATCCCGTCTGCCTCACGGTCTGAGGTGTAGGCCACCTCTCCCGTCGGGAGGGAAGTGGGTGCCGCTACTGGGTCCCCAACTGCCATGCTCGACATCCGTGGAGGCCAGCCGAGAATGTCAGCAGCTTCGGAGGGCCGCAGCAGGCGCGATCTGAAAACCAAGGAAGACAACCGGAATGATGAGGAAAGGATGATGAGGGAGGAAAGGAAGTGGCGAGAATGAGTGGGGTTCTATACGCCTAATAAAGTCACCTGATATTCATCCATTGGAGTGAGGGGAAAAACCCCGAAAAACATCACCCAGGCAACTCGTCCCAAGCAGGGAATCGAACCCCGGCCCGCTGGGTTCGGGAGCGAAGACGCTACCACGAGACCACAGCGGTGGAAATCTGTCGGACTTGGTCAATCATCGCATATATAGGGCATGCAATTGGGCAAAGTAAAACTAAATGTAATGAGAAAGTATGTGTCATCTTTATGACAATTTTCTATATTCTCAAAGAAATTATCAACTGTATTATTTGTTTATTAATGATCATTACAACCAGGGTTCTAATTTTCGCCTCTCAAGATACCTATATAGTCTTAAAAATATGTCTCCAATAATTCCGATATCGTTGCAGGTCGCAGTGATCCACTGCATGATCTTCTCTTGTCATTCGGCTAGCATTTCGTGCACCAGACCCTCTGTCCCCTAGAGAAAGGAATCTACGAACCTGATCGGATGAGCAAACCTTCCATGTGACAGGAATGCGGTGGTAATCCTAAATTTTACGGTCAGATATTTCCTAGCAACGGCGCTCAACTGCACAGAGATGCATCACGCTGGACCACACACGTCTGCAGCAGAGAATGACAAAAATTCTCGGTACGACAGATATAGGTCTACCTGTGTTACCACCCACAATGCAGGAAGAGACCGAAAAATACGTGGGAATAAGAATGCCATTTTATCTTACAGAGAGGTGGAAAAATTCAAATATCTTGGGGCAACAGTAACAAATATAAATGACAGTCGGGAAGAAATTAAACGCATTATAAATAAGCGAAATGCGTGTTATTATTCGGTCTGCTGTCAAAAAATCTGAAAGTTAGAATTTATAAAACAGTTACATTACCGGTTGTTCTATATGAAACTTGGAGCCTCACGTTGAGAGAGGAACAGAGATTAAGGATGTTTGAGAATAAGGTTCATAGGAAATTATTCGGGGCTAAAAGAGATGAAGTTACAGGAGAATGGAGAAAGTTACATAATGCAGAACTTCATGCATTGTATTCTTCACCTGACATAATTAGGAACATTAAATCCAGACGTTTGAAATGGGCAAGGCGTGTAGCACGTATGGGCGAATCCAGAAATGCATATAGAGTGTTAGTTGGGAGGCCGGAGGGAAAAATATCTTTGGGGAGGCCGAGATGTAGATGGAGGATAATATTAAAATGGATTTGAGGGAGGTGGGATATGATGATAGAGACTGGATTAATCTTGCACGGGATAGGGACAGATGGCGGGCTTATGGGAGGGCGAAAATGAACCTCCGGGTTCCTTAAAAGCCATTTATAATTAAGTAAATATGGGTGGAAGTGATTTGTATAGACGGACTATTACGAGGGCGGATTGGAAAGTAACGCACAATTTTTTTTCTGCGTTGGTGTTGCGGCTGGGATGTTGAGACTTTACCGAGATATAGTTTCAAGTTTTGACTACAGATACAATATTTGTTTTGCATGTGCAGCTCTAGCGAGACAAGCGTGAACTACGCAACAAATATGGCGCGCATTTTACTGTCGTCTACTTGTGAAGAGCGGGGAATTGTTGTGCGATTTTTGTGGGCTAAAGGATATAACCAGAGTAAAATTCACAGGGACGTGTGTGACGTGTACGGGGAAGACTGTATGAATCGTAGCTAAGAAAGTGCTTGTGACTGTGTTCTGGGATATGCATGGTGTTTTGTTGATGGACTTTGCTAAACACGGAACCACTGTAAATGCTGCAGTCTATATTCAAACGTTAGTAAATTTGCGTCGTGCCCTTCGTGACAAACGCCACAACATTAATGCTGACGATGTCAAACTTCTTCATGACAATGCTCGTCCCATGTTGCTGCTTCTGTTCGTGAAAAAATCAACACATTTGGTTGGGAGATGCTCCAATATCCACCATACAGTCCAGACCTTACACCGTCGGATTTTCATCTGTTTGGTCCCATGAAGAAATTCCTGGCCGGCCATCGCTTTGCGACCGATGCAGAAGTGCAATCGACTGTCCGCAGATGGCTGTACTCCAACCGAACGAACTTCTATGAACAGAATAGGCCTATACTGAAACAGGTACCACGATGGGAGAAATATGTTGAGAAACTTAGCACCTACGTAGAAAAGTAGCTAAAAGATGGGAGTTCATTGGCGTATTTCTTATTTTTGTTTACCTATTAAACGTTTTTTGTAAAAAGTTATTGTGCGTTACTTTCCGATCCACCCTCGTACTAATGAGAATACATATACTCGCATACTCTATCCTAGTTATGCTAATTTTTAATTAACATAAACATTTGTCCTAATCTTTGTTCTACTTCTTCACTACATTTTAAAAATCTGGACTTATGGCACCTATCGCCCCTTTTACTTGAGCATGCAGACGAACAATTAAACCGAGATGTGTTTTTTTTCATGTTATGTTTTTTTTTTTTCAATTTTTGAAAATTATTATTCTTGTACATGGAAACAAAGACTACTACAATATTTGCAACGAAAAGACAAACTTTTATATTTTGAGATACCGTGGTTTTTAAATATAGACTGTCTAGAGAAATTGTTTCCAAAACAGACTTCCTGCAGTTCTCAGTTTGTTGTCTTTGAACCGAATATTTTTCCATGTTGAAAGTATAGTCACACGTTTATTGCTTCCTGAAACGACGCTAAGAGCTGTAGGACACTATTATCTCTGTACAAGTAACATTATGTTAATTATTCAAAATCGTACATAAACAACACCTGCTGCTGTGAAATAATTGTATTACGTTTATTAAAAATGTGTAAACAAAAGTATAAAGATATATTGCAACTCGACTTTATAATGTTAATTTTATTTACCCATTGTCTCTTGTCGCTCCTATTTGTACAGCATATAATATACTGCCAGGTAGCACGTGAAAAAATGAAACGTCGTTCACGCGCTGTTTCTTATAGCCTACATCTCTGGGATATGTTAAGGCAGCCATAGGCAAATTTGTACTCACGATGAAATCATTGGACGCAAGCCGCAATTTATATGAGGTAATATCAATCGAAGAGTATAGAGCATTCCGTTCGGATCACAATGGCGGACTCTCAACACAAGTGTCTGACGTAGATCACACAATATTGATTTATAGATTGATAAATTATATGTTATTTCACATTAATTTTTACTGCGCTAGAACAACGTAGGAAAAAAGTCACAATTTGCACTCTTAAAACAACTCGTAAATTTTCGTGTGTTAGTCACGATCTTTGTTTAGATTTTACAAGTTTTCATTCAGGAAACAATTGTTCGAAAATATACTGAATGTAGAGCCAAACCTAGCAGCTATGTAGGATAGCGGCAGTTGGCCTAAGATAGCTCTACAGATCTTATTTATGGATAGCATTTTAAATAAATATAATGCTAGTCTGGTGTGTTACACAATGGCAACGTTTTATGTCCTAACTTATTTCCAGATCTTTCAATAACACGTTAGTCCATCTAATAGAATTTTTTAAAGCAATATTTCGAGTCCGGTCTGTTATTACAGATGCGAGTTACTTTATGTCGAGATCCATTTCTTCTATCTATTTTCTTCATTCTTGGAATAACTCTTCTCTTGTTTTATTTCCTCTAAGTGCAATGACATCAGCAAATATTCTAATACAGACAGATTCTTCTTAATCCGCGCGTGAACATTACCAATTCTACTGTATCAATATCTGTGTTTCCGCCTGAAGCAAGAAAATAGACCAATGTTTATGCATCTTTGATTTTATTTCTCCTTCAGCTAGTGTTTCAATATTCCTTATCCTCCTTTGCATTGTTCGTGTGGATAATTTCATACTGTTAAAAAAATTAGATTATTCGGTACAGATAATGTTAGCAACCTTATCCTATCACCAAATTGACGCTAAATATCCTGATATTTGATACAGCGTCATTAAATAACTAAAAAGTCAGCATTACAAAAGATTTAACCTTATCGTATGTGATAGTAGTTAAGTTGTAATTCTGTTCTTGAAGTCTAGGGCACGGATGATTTCAAGCGTTCTGTTATGTTAATAATTCGTTTAACTCATTTAACCCATAATTCCTAAGTCGGAACATAGGTACTCCTTAGTTGAGGTTTCAATACCTACGAGGCATTTAGTTACACTTATTTGCCAACAGGAACAGAAGGACAAGTGGTAAGTTCAACTTGTCAAACGCCAACTATTATGCAACTAAGGCAGCGGTGACCAAAGCGGGTGTCGTGATTACATCGTGTAATCACAGACATTCAAACAGGTACGAGGAGTTTCCTGTACATTGCTGTGCGTTTCATTCACGTACTGAAGGCAAGTATTAGCGGTATCATGTCGCTGTACAAACTCTGTCTCTAGAAGCAGTAAGAGGTTTCGAGGTGGTTTCTGTTGTTCTGTCGGACAAAATGTTTACTTTGCTCAACGGTTCAATTAGGAGTATACAGAAACATTAATTGCAATGCTGAATAATGTATTATTATTATTATTATTACTATTACTATTATTATTATTATTATTATTACACTATGTATCTATTCTATAATTCTTCTGTACGTGCATGAATATTGATATTTTTAGATCTTCTCCCTAGAAGAATAAAATTATTAGGTTTCATCTCCATTTTAATCTTCTTAATCTTTAGATGAGGGTAACTATTTATTAGTTATTAATTTAATAACAATATTGTAGGAAAACTGATTCAATATTATGTGCCAACGAACTGTTCAGCGCCAGAAATTGACATGTCTTAAATCATAGCAAGGAAGAGAAAGATGACAAAATATGTAAGGAAGTCCGTTACCTAATAGGGTTTTCAAATATCTCGTGCTCTGAAGGCTTTTAATAGAATGGAATTTCTTAAAATAGTAATGATTAAAATAGCTTAAATAACGTGTCCATAAGATGTTTTTAATTTTGAAAACTACGAATTTCTCGACCAAGTATCGAGAGATGAATTTAGAAAATTCCTGATTGTATTCAAAAGGAAGGTTAAAAAAGAAGCAAGAAAAATCGTATATTATTCACTGGCTCCTGATGACAGCAGTGACATTACTGATACAGCAAAGCGTGAGATTTTTATCCGCGGGATTGATCAAGATGTTAGTACCGGAACCACCACTGGTTGTAGTTTTCATGCCAAGTACCTTTCCTCCCGTCTCCTTACTTCATAGGCTGTCTGTCGCATGTATTCACTGCAGCTCGAGTTTTGGTCGCCGCTGAACTAAGGTATTAATAGGACGCGAGAGGGGATAAATTTGGTCCAAAGACACTAATTTGGACTTGGAGGTTTTTAATGTGTCGGAAAATTCCGACACGCGACATATGTCATATAAGTCCCTCCCCGAGGACTTGCGCTATGGATTTTAGGCCTATGTCCTGAACAATCCATCGATCCTAGCCGGGTTCGAATCCGCAACCCTTGGAAGTACTGGGAGCAACTACGTTAGTAAGAAAATATATCACATTCTTCTTAAAACGCACGTTCAGGCGAAGCGTTTTGAACTGTAAATTTTGAATGCCACGCAGTGATTTTTATTGCATTTCGCTGGTGACTAACAGGTCTAACGCATTTACGCGCGTTATTTCATACTTAAATGGTATATAGTCACGATTACGTATTTTCCTACGCCATACTCCAGAGAAGCAGACATGTCTTCCAGACATTTGGCAGCGACATGCTTCAGACGCTTACTCAATTTTCACACGCTTCACTTTGACGGGCTTAGTAACTTACTCTAACAGCGCACAACCAGACATGTTTTCATTTATGTCCTGCGCATATCCTAGCATTTCACAGTGTCTCGCTCGATATACCCTATATTATAGATTCTCCTTTCTCATCTTGGATCTAGTTAGGTTCTACGGCATCTTTTATAACCGAAGGATGTTTGTCTGGTTTGCAGACAGGATGATGTTGCGAAGCTCAGTGTTTGCTTCATCTTACGTACAGGGTAGTGACGATAATGTGCTAAGGCAGGAGTTAGAGAGAAGTCAGAACCTACGCGTGATTTTGCCCTCATGATTAGTTGCTACAGTTTATGTTACAAAAGAATGTTCCTCGGTTAAACAAAGGCAAGGAGCAATATCCTCTTTTCTATAGTACACATGTATAGCCGTCAAAAAAAAAAGTTTGCGCACTCATGAACAGCGAATATTTTCTAAGTTCACTTCGGATAACTGTGATGTTACACGATGCTCGCGTTTGTAGAAGCAGTTTCGGAAATATGCAGTCATTCGACATTTGTGTCTCGTAGTGTAGCGCTTAATGATTCGTCGAAGTTTGTGAGTTCAAGCCTTGTTAAAGTTATAATTTTATTTAGTTATCATTCTTTAGCGACATAAATAACATTCAAGTTATCATTTATATTCTGTTATAGATTTTTAGCGATATAAATTATAGGTATTCAAGTTATCATTTATATTCTGTTATCGTTTCTAGCGATATAAATAATATTACAGTTATCATTTGTATTCTGCTATCGTTCTTTAGCGATATAAATAATATTATAGTTATCATTTGTATTCTGTTAGCGTTCTTTAGTGACATAAATAGTATTATAGTTATCATTTGTATTCTGCTATCGTTCTTTAGTGATATAAATAATATTCAAATTATCATTTATATTCTGTTATGTTCTTTAGCGATATAAATAATATAAATTTAATGTTAGATTTGGAAAAATACAGTTTCATAACACTAGTGTTAGTTTTTTCTTATTTTTTTAGTTGGTATTTTACGACGTTTTATCAACACCTTAGGTTATTTACCTCCTGAATGAGGTGAAGGTGATAATGCCGATGAAATGAGTCCGGGGTCGAGCACCGAAAGTTACTCAGCATTTGCTCGTATTGGGTTGAGGGAAAACCTCGGAAAAACCTCAACCAGGTAACTTGTTCCGACTGGGAATCGAACCCGGGCCACCTGGTTTCGCGACCAGACGCGCTAACTGTTACTCTACAGGCGTGGACTTTTTTCTTTTTCTATTATGACATTAAACAATTCTGTAACACAATAAAACGAGAAGAAACGACGAGGACTTGAGCCTGAAACGTTGACATCTGAATTCAGACGTTCTTCCAAGTGAGCGACTGGGGCACAAGTAAACAAGCATAATAATATGCAGAAAAATTGACTCATTTCCCCTCCAAGACGTTCTGATGATCTGTGGAAGCTCGTGCAGGACATGTTCACTCGGTTGCAAAATGTGATCGAGTTTGGAGGAAGCTGGACTAAATATTGAATCGTGGCTTCTGGTTTGATTTTTGAACTTTTAATTGTTTGAATTTTCTAATTAATTGTTTGAATTTTCTAAGGCAGACGCCAGTATGCTTGTTTTATTTATGCCAAGAAATATATTTTTTGCGTATAAATTTTTCTTTCTTTCTTTCCATTTGCAGTCATAATGTCATAATAAATAGTGATAAAGTCATTGCATAATGCATTCATGAATTTGACGTTAATTAGGCCTGCTAAAACGGTCATAAAAGAGACAGCAGCAATTAGTTTCTCTCTATCTTAAAAACAAAAAATCAGAAAAAGCACTCGGTGATGATCGAACGCACAACTTCATGCATACCAACGCGGAACGTTACCATTACGTTACAAGCATAACACACAGAATACTTTAATGATAACTTTATATAGCACGCATCGTGGTCCAACAACATGTAACATCGCCTGTTTCCGAATTGTAGCGGAGATACCCGAAGTGAACTTAATATATCTAGAGAACGGCCACTTTTTCTTTTGACAGCTCTACATGTCTGTTTAATAATTATGTAGTCACATGAAATATAGACTTCGAGTAAGAATTTCATTTAATTTTCATAATGAACAGGCCATCATCAGTAGCATTGATGGTAGGGTATATTCTAGAGTTTGATTTAAAATGACGTTGATTACCTTACATTTGCATTATAGTTGACCAAAATCTCACAGAAAACTCAACCCAAGAGAAATTCCATCCTATTCCAAGAGCATTCTTTGATCAGGATCTAGAGAACTTGACTACTAACAGGTATAAAATGTTTCGATTAAATAAGTATATAATTACCTCAAATTAAACAATTATGAGCTATCATAGAGCCTGCATATTTTCGTAAAAAATTCAAATACTATAACACCGGTCAACAAATTTTCATTGAAAGTGTGTAAATGGTATCAAATTAGGTTTTTTTCAGATTCATCTGAGCATTAAGATGATAAAATATCACTATCCACAAAAATACTTAGCTGTAGTTTTTAGATAAGTCATCCACATCCTAGTATCAAAGTATTCACCAAATAAATTTACTCATATTCTAGAAACTAGTCAAACCAATAATTTTTAAGTAAGCATTTACTTGAATGGTGTGATATGACAGGCATTGATACATTTCAGTGCCATTCACAAATAAAAACATAAAACATTAAGAGTAATATCAAAATAATACAACATAACATATATGAAGACACTATTGTCTTTGTCGAGATCGGCATAAAAGAAGTGAAATATACGACATATTGCAACAAAGTTTTTCATAGCACGACAAAATTTCATTCACAGTCTTGTAATTTATTGCTATAATGGTGCCTGAGAACTGTGAACAGGTGTGATATTTCACTGGTAAATTAAAATATTTATATTTTATTACAGGAATTTTCCACTGATATAATAGCGATACTAAAATCTGACCATTACTTTCAGAGAGACCACAACTCTTGTGAGATCACTTAACTCATTTTGAGTAGGTCTCTGTGACTCATTAGACGGTATATTTGCAAGAAAATCAAGATCCTTCGATGTACGGAATTCAGGAATTCACATTTATTTCTTCCTCATCTTCATCAGAAGTAATGTGGTATTATTTCGATGGTTTAGATGTTGGCAATCCTCTCCATATGGTATTGGACGTATGAAAGACGGAAAGTTAGAATAGACCACTGTTCGCCTCTTCTTCTTCTCCTCCTCCTTCTTACAAATTTCCTGATTGATAGGGCAACCATTCAACAGTACCAGTCATTTATACTGTTGCTTGGCTTCTTCCAGATCATGGGCACTGCAAAGAACATTGAATGTCCTTTTCCATTAATTAAATTTCTTAGGTTGCTGAAATCTGTGTTGCATAATACTTGAAGAGTCCAAGTTTCATCTTTGTCCCCAGTTTTACAACAAAATAACAGTGGTAGGCCCTGCTGATTAATGGAGTTTATATGAAGGAAATGTCACTTCTCTACACCATAGCAAAAGGTGTCAGCACTGTTCACATACTTGAGAAATTTTTGTTCACCTTAACAGAAATCACTCCAATCTTCACATTCTTAGAAATATGTCAACAATCACACCTACATCTGGTGTTTATGTGAAAAATGAGCTTAAATATACATTAAAAATGACTGAAGTTGAGCAGGAGACAGACAAAAAAAAAAAACACACAGAAAATTAAGGTAAAAGAATTTTACTACCTGAATATTGAAATATGTATAAGGAAGATTAGAAACTGAAAAGAAAAGAACATTGTTAAAATCACTTATACTTTTGTCAAACTATTGTTAATATTGTGACTTGGTATCTTTATTTTTATTGGGTTATTTTACGACGCTGTATCAACATCTAGGTTATTTAGCGTCTGAATGAGATGAAGGTGGTAATGCCGGTGAAATGAGTCCGGGGTCCAACACCGAAAGTTACCCAGCATTTGCTCGTATTGGGTTGAGGGAAAACCCCGGAAAACACCTCAACCAGGTAACTTGCCCCGACCGGAATTCGAACCCAGGCCACCTGGTTTCGCGGCCAGACGCGCTGAAACTTGGTATCAAATCCCTATAAATTACCCCACTATAACAAAGCTATGTAAAACGAATACTAAGAGCTAATTTTTATTTTTATCTTTGATATTCATGACCAGCACAGCACAGCACAGTTGATAGAATTGACTATTTTTATTCAATTTACATTATCACTGTCGTACAGTGTAATGGACACTTATACGCAACTTTGAAAAAATAGTCTTTATGTTTTATTTTATTTTACCTATTGTAGTCTGTTCGTTTTACGGTGTAAAATTTCCATTTCATGAGAATACCTCCAATATAATCGTGATATATACTCGTATTTTGAGTATGAGTAAAACTAAAGGACAATTGTTTTATTACTTTTTTTTTTACAAGTTTGTGAGCAAAATAATGTGCCTTATTTACAGCCAATTAGGACTGTTTATAGACTTGAATTTAACATAGCATTATCATATCGAATATATATGCACAAAGTTATCTAGAGTTTTATATTTGTTAAAGAAACTAATGACTTGCGTTTCTCAAAATTATTTATGATGTGCCTACTTTTTTCCCTTCAATTGATAATCCGATATTCCTTAATTTACTGGGGAAATGATACCAAAATTCGAATTGTCTTGATTTTGCTAAAGAAAATCATTAGAATTTTATGCAAATCAGACTATCTTCGACATTATCGATCACTTTTCAGACAATCACAGATATATCAGTCATAAATTTATGTAAGTTATACATATTATCTAACGCTTCAGGCCTACACTCGACAAAATATCGAGAATTACTCTTTAGTGGTCAATATGCATGATCACGAAATTAGAAATAGTGAACAAATTAATATTTATTTTATTTTAGTAGGTTATTTTACGACGCTTTATCAACATCTTAGGTTATTTAGCGTCTGAATGAGATGGTGATAATGCCGGTGAAATGAATTCGGGGTCCAACACCGAAAGTTACCCAGCATTTGCTCATATTGGGTTGAGGGAAAACCCCGGAAAAAACCTCAACCAGGTAACTTGCCCCGACCGGGAATCGAACCCGGACCACCTGGCTTCGCGGCTAGATGCGCTAACCGTTACTCCACAGGTGTGGGCACGAATTAATATTCCATACTGTAGATTACATAAGAGCAACACAAACTTTTCTATTATGGAGATGAAATTATATAATATGTTTCTCATTCAATATTATAAGTTACCAGTCAATGGCTTTAAAACTAGATTTTAAAATTGGTTATTAAACAATCCTGTTTACTCTGTTGGTGAGTTTAACACAAATTTATATGAAACTGTATTCGGGTATACGTGAAAAGTTTATTTTCATAAACATGCTCAAATATACATCTTTCTAGATGATCTCTTTCTGAAGATTTCAGAGTACAAGAGGAATCTCGTTATAAATTATTCAATATAGCGAATATTTACAATTCACACGTTAGTATACATTTACGTATAAGAATTTAATAAATGGCACAGTGGCCGATATAAGTCATTTTCAATACCGTACAAAATTTTGTTGCAACAGAGTAAAAATAAACGCACGTTTTATAGGGAAAATGACTGAAATGGATTTCTGTTTTGTAAAGAACATAATTCTTAACAATTCGTAAGAACTGTAACTTTTAACTCCTTTAATCAGTGAATAAACGAAAGTGGTAATATTTTTACAAAACAATTAATTACCTGAGCTCAACAATGAATTCATAAACTAAGATATTCGTTCACCTTCTTTCTTTGTACATCCCTAGTTCAACTCCCTCTTAAGGGATCTGCAACTATTTATACTCAGCCTGTGTTGCATTCGAGAGAGGATTGTTAGGAAGGTCATTAAAGCCCTCCAGTTCCAGCGTATCAATACTGGAATCTACGAGTACCAATACAAACTGGAGCCGATTCCATTAACTACATACAGCGTTTCGAAATACTAGTGTAGTTAAATTCAATTCCAGAAGTGTACAGTATTAATCACTTACAAAACAAGTTATACATGTGTGATGTAAACACTGTTAAATAGGGAATTACATGGCATTCAAAAGTAAACAGAACATACAACAATAAACTTGAAACAGGGGACATTTTCTAGGAAAGTTGTAGGCCTAATCTAATATTCGAGCCCTTAAAAATTTCCTAGTAAATCTCGAACATAAAATATTTAATGTACATCATTATGCAATTTTATCACGAGGTATAATCGAAGGACTTTTATCTTCAAAAATTTATTTTGAGATTTTTTTTTTTTTTATTTTTTAACATTTCCTTACTTTTATGGAAATTTTAACCCTCGAGCTTACACATAATATTATTTACTAACATCGCTCTACACGCGGCACACGTCACTATTGTTAGATTTCATGAGATTATTGGACGTTTATCTGTAGTAATCTCAGACCTCGAGTGACATTTCTTAGGACTATTTCGGAATAAAATAAAAATATAAATGAATCCTCTAGATTCAAAGCCCCCTAAAGATCATTATGTTCAGAATTGAGTTATGCCCACATATTGCTTGCTAAGAATGAATTCTAATGATTAATAGAGCTTGAATTAAAAAAGCCACTAAATTTGAAGCTAAAGGTTTGTTAAAAGTCAGTGTTAGGTTTACAATTTCCTCTATTTTCCACCAGTTACTGTCAAAATCCTTTAATTTACGAAAGTGGATATAGGGGATTTTGAATCTATAGGAATCAAATAATATATCCCTAAAAATTCGCTCACAAATTGTTAATAATTGTATATTTACGAATAATTAACCTATTCAGGCATTGTGAAGTCGAGAAATATTGAATATCGATTACTGCAATAAAGAAATTGGATATTGAGTAATGCCAATTGCGAAGAGCGAAATACAGGTTTAACAATATTAATTACATGTACTGCACTTTTCTCTTATTATTACAACAGAAATAGTTTTCATTATCTGCTGAAATCATAATATAATTTAAACATTTTATAATATAATTACAAATAACCTGATTAATACATCAACTAAATGAAGAATTATTGAAAACGCAGTTATCAAATCTGAATGAAGGAGTGTATTTTTTTTCAGATAGCCTACAATGGATATGAAATTAGAAGATGAATATGTGGAAGTAGAATTTCACACTTTATTTAGTACTTCGTCGTTACATTACACACTACACTGAGAACTAAAACTATGCAATATTGTGTGGAAACAGCTATATAGCAATGCTTATGTATTCACACTACAGAGAGACATATGTTGCTACACAGTGAAGCCAACTCTGTATAGATAATTAAAACACGTGAGAGTATTTTATTACGCCATACGGAAGGCAGTTTGATCAAAGACCTTGTATATAATATACAAGGTCTTACAAGGTCTTTGGGTCTGATATGCGCTGATGTTACATAAATTTGAACATCTGACTTTCTATTAATTGTTTAATTTCATTCACATAATACAGATTCTATAGGTTACAATTAGGTTAGTTACCTGTGGGCGCGGGACCATGTGCCAGCTGTGCCTTATTTCGACCGTTACTCCGTCCTACAGGAAAGCATTTTCCATAGATCGACAAACGCATTCTCGCTGTAGTATGTAACGGGACTGAAGCTGCATCTACACAGTTCAATTTTTCATGCGCGTATGCATGCAGTCTGGGAAGAATATTGAAATGATCAAGTTTAAAACGTACGTTCAATTAAGACGCATGAAGATTTTGTGCACCGTTTTCAACATCGTCTTCACTGCGTAAATATATTAATAGGCCTATTAGCAATCAATCTTGCATGCATTACTTGAATGCGTAAAATTGAAAGAACAATTTAACCGTGTAGATGCATCTTAATGGATTCATGCTCATCAATTTACGGGGAAACAGTTGGCGACACCGACTAAACAAAAGAACGACCATGCGATAAATTGATAGCGACAAATCTAGCTGCAAAAATTATCGCGATGTTTGACTGTGATTGGTTGGAATTCAAAATTTCATTACACTTCAATGGTCGAAAATAGAATGACGTCACAGAAACGAAATAGTCATGCTAAAATCGTTATCTTAAGTAGAAAAAATAAATCTAAAAAAATTAATAATTGCCACAATTAATTTGTCGTTTTCTGTTTTGGTGCTCTTTTCATCGAAGGAGGCAAAACTTAAAGAAACAGATTCTTCTGACAAGCAAACATTCTTATGGGGGCAGATAAAAAGTTAAATTTTTTCTTCCACCATGTTAATAATGTCAAAAGAAGTGCTTATACAAATTTTGGTCACTCGACCACAATTACGAGTCCGTCCAGAAAGTGATTTTTCCTGTGGCCGTTTACAGAAAAAAAGCACAAGTGCATGGAAAGATTTATTGAAACAGATACAGCAATTGTTTCGCTATTTTTCAAGATATCCCTCACTAAAATTGTGACTTTGTCATACAATGGAATAAATTTTTGTATCCTTGTGTCGTAGAAGACAGCTGTCTGGGATGGCAACCAGCGATTGACAGCGGCCTGCACCTCTCTGTCGAGCCCATGATATGACAAATGTCTCAATTCCGGTGGAAAATATGTTGAAAAATAGCTCAACAATTGCTATGTCTGTGAAATTATGTTTTCTTTCTATTAACGGCCCCTGGTGAACTTATTTTTTTATGGCCCTCGTAATTGCGGTCGAGTGGCCAAAATTTGTATAAGCACTTCTTTTGACATAACATGGTGAAAAAACAATAACTTCTTTATCTGCACCCATCAGAATGTTACGTGAGCACATAATTATGCCAATGCCTCAATTACTGAACCATCGAAGATACGAGTATATAGTTCAGTAATGTGTTTCATTACTTCATTCAAATTGGGTAGAACGGTGTCATTTATCTTGTGTCTAGTAGTTCATTTTGCATCCATTTTCCACTGTAATATCTACAATATTCTCTTTCTTATAGGGTGTGGCGCATCGTACAATTTTACCATAATTTCAAATGAAATTATTTCAAAAGTGTGTGTGTATATATATATATATATATATATATATATATATATATATCATGTTAATATAATAAATATTTGAAGAGTTACAAACTTTATTGTAAACAAACTATTGAAATTACGTTAATGAAACCAGTCCAAAACGAACGAGGAACTCAAACGTTTGTGCGTGTATGTTTTGTTAAGTGAAGTTTTGAGGGAGAGGTATCTGACATTAGTTAACGGAAATGGAATTACCTTGCAACAAGAAAATGCATGAACCCATACCGCTGAAACAACCATGGAAAAAAATGCACGAATTGGGAGGAATCGAACTCCTACTATAATCAGCATAACTTACAGACCTGATGTTGCGCCTTCAAATTACAACGTGTTTTGATCCCACGATACACTTCCTGCGTGGATAAAATTTCCAAAACTAGGAAACAATTGAAATCGGCATCACCGAATTTTTCGCATTAACTACAAACTGTACCGTCCTGGGATAAAAATCTCACTGAGAGGTGGCTCAAACAACATAATCTAAGGGCCGTATTCATAAACATTCTTAGCCAGGGCTTCCGGTGGATGATCAGCGAACTAAAGCTTTTCGTATTCATAACCAGTGTTAGCGATATGATATGATATGAATCCTGTACATATAACCAGTCGATAGCCGCGGCTAGTTTAGCACGCTCGTAGCGAGTGCTATCGAAATGTCTACGAATAGCACCCTGTCAGTCTTTACTTTGAAGATTAGAGTAGGCCTAATTTCTTTTCACAACACACAATCAGTTTAGAATTTTGCTCCAAGATCGACATTACATACGAGTTAGTATCTATAATAACAACATTATTATTAACATTATTATTAATATTATTACTATTATTATTATTACTATTATTATTACTATTCCTATTATTACTATTACTACAATTGTAAAGCGGGGGAATATGGGAAATAAAATTAACACTTTTCCCATATGAGTTAAATTTACCACGACAGTAATTGCAATGGATTTCGTCCACTAAACAGGATGATCTGAGATGTCCCAATGTTGTGTGAGTAGCAGCGCCTCTTCTCGCTCGTACTGCTAATATCCGGTACAATATTGGCTCCTGAAGACGCCGGAGATAGAGGGCTTTAGTACGAAGAAGTTTTGCTGCTTCTTGTCGGTGGTATTTTCTATTGTGTAGTCAATGTGGACGACATTAACAACACAAACTACAGATGGTTACTATATTATTATTACAGATTTAAAATTGCGCATGTCTATAGAACTACCGGTACCAATAAAATTTATTAACCAGTACCTTATTGCATTTTAACTGAATACAAAGTTAATTTTTACGCCGACACAAATACACAACTTATTTGTTTTTTAAATATTGTTTTGTACAACATTTTAGAACGAAGATGAAGAAAATTAATGTTATAAACTGTGTTTTGATCCTTCGCTAGTTGTGATGACTAGATCCTTTCAAAACGACAACAAAAGCTTAATTTAATAGTAAAATAATATTGAAGATATAACAGGTCAGAGCCCAGACAACTGAGATGCATTCATGTTCAGGATAATTTCTGAGAGATTAAATATCAGATGCTTACAAAGATACAAACATGTATAATGGATGTAGATCACCAAAAGAAATTAAAAAGCATAGTACACCGAAAATAACACAACATTATAAGGTTGTGGGCAATCTGGCTGAGGCAACTGGATAAGATTTAAGGCGTAACTGAAACATCTAAGAGAAGGGAGATATTTATTTATTTAATCTAACAGGGCAATGTAGACAGAATAATGTAGAAGAAAGAAATATTTTGTATTCTATAGGAATGGCTAAAATTTTATACTATTGTAAAAAGTTTAACTTGTCGAAAAGTTATATTAAAAAGTTTGTAAACAGTTAATGAAGCTACTAATGTTAAAGTACCCTAAAAATATGATATTAAGAAACTCTCTCTGGCAACGGAACTTTGATAAAAATAAAATAAATACAATGGTTGAAAGAAAAACCCGGACAAGTCCAAAATATTAACTTTCCAGAAAACGAAAAAAAAACTGTCCCTCACGTTTCTCATACAATATAATAATCTAACATATTTTAACTTTCACTGTTCTCTTTTATACGATTGCTTGGAAAAAAAACATCTGAACATAGTTACTTTTTGCACAAAATTTTATACATACACACATTAATTGTGAAAAAGTATATGAAATCATGTTTCATTCAGCTGTATCAACATATCAACACTCAAATAAATATTTATAAGTGTATTATTGAATTAAGAACTAAATGTTGGCATGATTTCCTGAACAAGAAAAACAATATTGTTAGGTTTATATTTTTTCTCTCTAAATATTTGTCTTTCAATCTTTGAATTCTTCGAACGTCAGGTATATAAAGTACCGAAAAATAATTATTCTAACACAATAAAATATGCTCAATCAAAAACAAATATTAACTTACTTATGACTTTTAAGGAACCCGGAGGTTCATTGCCGCCCTCACATAAGCCCGCCATCAGTCCCTATCCTATGCAAGATTAATCCAGTCTCTACAATCATATCTCATCTCCCTCAAATCCATTTTAATATATCCTCCCATCTACTTCTCGGCCTCCCCAAAGGTCTTTTTCCCTCCTGCCTCCCAACTAACACACTATACGGTATGCATTTCTGGATTCGCCCATACGTGCTACATATCCTGTCCATCTCAAACGTCTGTATTTAATGTTCCTAATTATGTCAGGTGAAGAATACAATGCGTGCAGTTCTGCGTTGTGTAACTTTCCCCATTCTCCTGTAACTTCATCCCTCTTACCCCCAAATATTTCCTAAGAACCTTATTCTCAAACACCCTTAATCTCTGTTCCTCTCTCAAAGTAAGAGTCCAATTTTTGACAACCATAAAGAGCAATCGGTAATATAACTGTTTTATAAATTTTAACTTTCAGATTTTTTGACAGGAGACTAGAAGACAGAAGCTTCTCAACCGAATAATAACACGCATTTCCCATATTTATTCTGCGTTTAATTTCTTCCCGAGCGCCATCAAAAATTATTATTATTATAATTATTAATATTATCATTATCATTATCATTATCATTATCATTATTATTACTATAACTGCTTTCACACGTCTTGGAATCAGTTTCCCAACATGATTATAATATGTTCTTCACCTTTAACTTTGACATTTATTTTTTGTCTTGCTTCTTTTCTTTCTTCTTCCACTTCATTGACCATTGCATATTTGGACTTGATTCATTTTTATGATCATTCATTTGTAAAACGAAATATTTAACCAGTAACACCGACAATAACAGCTAATATGGCGATAAAACAAAAGAAGGTAACACCAATGCCATCTTCATGATATTTTCTAACAAGAACCGGATAAGAATGTGTCTCGTCCGTCTTTTGCTAGAAATACGTTGGTCTAATCCGCTTTTAGCAGAAACGCTACATTTTCGAATAGTTTAAAGGAATTATCCTCCATAAGAAGATTCGGTGCAAAATTTCCAGAATTAACGCGCATTAAGATTGTCTAATATCTGATTGCACTTGCTATTAAAACTGTCACCACTGTGAAACTAAATATTACGTTGAAACTGTCTTAACTCCTAAGGCAATCATATCCTCAGTAAATCTTGCTGACGTGGGTACTGAACCCTAATGCCACAGATGACAGGAGAAGGTGTCCAAAAGTTGGAAATATTGCAGAAGCGACGTGAGAGGACTGTGTATGTGGCTTGACGATACACGCGAGGCAACAGGTGGCAGAGGCGGGGAAGCTGTGTGGAGCAGCTTATGAAATAAAAGCGAATGTCTGCTACAACGGCCCAAGTGCGCACATTCGTGTGGGTATTCCATGTCTCGTTACCACGGCGAGCGGAAACCAGGTTGCGCCGGTTGCATATAATGAGGCCTCGCATAGGCTGTAACAGACGAGGCAGATGTGCGCGTTGCTTTAGAATTACAGTTCTCATCTACAATTTACTAGAGTGCCGAGATAAAATATCAAGGACTTCGGTTTTAAAACTCTTAAGGTTTGTTGTGTCTGCATATTTACGTAACATTAATATCGGTTCTGGTCTTGGAGACCCATAGGTTTATAAAACCGACTTTTGCTCTGTTAATTTTAAATAAATAAATGTTAGCCTATGTTTTATTTAACGACGCTCGCAACTGCAGAGGTTATATCAGCGTCGCCGGATGTGCCGGAATTTTGTCCCGCAGGACTTCTTTTACATGCCAGTAAATCTACTGACATGAGCCTGTCGCATTTAAGCACACTTAAATGCCATCGACTTGGCCCGGGATCGAACCCGCAACCTTGGGCATAGAAGGCCAGCGCTATACCAATTCGCCAACCAGGTCGACGTTAATTTTAATATATTTTTTCATGCGTTACCAGTTTAGTTTATATGGGATAGTTTAGGTGGAATAGTAAATATTTAAGTGAGTGGCAGTATGGACTATTCTGAATAAAAAGTTCATATAAAAGGTATACAAATTTCAATGAGTGTGAAGATACAGCTGTTTGAATGATACCCCAGATCACATATAGATTGTTCATCCCTATATTAAAATAGGTAGCACTTTGAAGAGAACAACCGCCAGGATCGCCACCCGTCCGCCGTAAAAAACACGAGATGGCAGTACAGTCGCTAATGAAATTCAAATGGGAGTTATGGGGTGACTCCTTATGTAACAACTAGATGGCAGCATAGTAAACCTGACAAAAGTTGTTACCGTCAAAGCCTGTAAGGCCGAGCAATCTGGGTATACATGATCTAGGATAATACGTATAATAAGCCTTATAAACGGTATAAGGAAGAGTACGTGTCGCTCTTCTGAGATCAACTGAGGGAAGCACCGTTCATAAAGAGCGTAGAGAAACAGCTGCTTGTAGTTTCCTTGGAAAGAAGATTGAGAATGTTCTTTTAACATGACGGAGCCCCTGTATATTTTAGCAGTCAGGTGATATCATCTAAATGTTACGTTCTCTGAACGATGAATCGGCCGTTGTGGTCATGTGCATTGGCCACCAAGGTTTGCAGATCTTATTCTTGTCGTTTTTATCTGTGGTGGCAGATGAAAGAAGAAAGTCTGCAGAAATAAAGTAAACACAACGAACGAATTCGTAGCTTGCATTTTGAATAGTGTTGCACTTATAGAAGAATGACAAACAAGACTATGTCTGAAGACCAGAAATTACTGTTGCCAATAGAGTTGTTGAAATTATTAATACCATGTCGTAATCAACATCCATTCAAGGTTTGGACCGTTATGATCCGTTCCGGCTCCATTATTATTTAAAATTACTGTATCCATCTTTTAACTGGCCTTCCTTGAGATCTTCTACCTAATGGATTATACTGTAGTATTTTTAAAAGAAATAGTTTGTCTTGTATCCTGTAAACATGATCATACCAGTTCTGTCGATACTCTTCTATTTTTTTTGTTAACCCAGGACTGTATGTTCTTTTTTTGACAGCTTTGGTTGTATACCTGGGGTTACTAGTCACCCAACATATTCTTTTGGGTCTATTGTGTACAATGACTTTTATTTTGTACTATATTCTTTATGGTAATGTTATGAAAGGATTTTTGGATCATGAAAAAACAAATTTGAAGTTCAAAAGACAAATTAAATTTATAAAATTACAAAATTTTTGAACTTAATAACTATAATGAAAAGTCTGTGTTTGAAAATTGCTGATAACTGATCAATTATAAAATCACGTAATTATTTTTATATTAAAAACATAGAGATTGCTGGTAACATAATTATTTTTCACACAAGTTTTAAAAATGTTTAACAAATCGTTTAAATATATATTAATATATTTCAGTTTGCTTATAATTTAAATACATTATTTTTAGAAGAGACATGTTTCTAACAATACTGCATAATTTGGAAATAATCTTGGTATTATTTTGAGGCTTGCACGATAAGAATATCTTCATTTTGCACATTCAATGCAGCCATCTCTCCTGTGTTCTGAACATGCCAGTTTGATATTTGTTTCCCCGTCTTTAGCGCGGGGACATAAAGGAAATCTAGCTTTTTTTCTTTTGTTTTGATCCATGCCCCGATACGTACACCAGACTTTTTATATTACCTCTTACAGCTATCATTATACAATGACAAGAAACGACTATAAAAAACTTACAAACGTGTCTGTATGCCTGGGGTTACTAACCAACCCACGAGGGTTGTGAAACGTGTGTAATAGAGATGAACAAAACTGCCACTCTCGCTCGCTGTGTTCGTTGCATTTGTCTTTCGAGTCTCGTCTCGTCATTCTCGTGCGCTTCGAGTCTCGCTCATCATTCTTGAAATAGCATTTGGTCGGCGTGGAAAGATTTCGTAACTTTGAATAACATACATCATTGAAATAAATAACATTATAAATGTTTAAATGAGACAAGACAAAACAGAACAGTAACATAGTTATCAAAATGATCTTGTTCTATTATACCGGTATATGATATTGCCTATGATTATATAAATAGAAAAAAAGCAATTCTCAAATAAATTTGCATTTCTAAGAAACATAAAACATAACATTAATATATTTTTTACTTGAGATTGCACACTCGATCTTAAACATATGAAAAGAAAATTCCTAACCTTTTAATATGAGCCTAGTAATTAAATAAAAACTGGGGAACGAATTACTATACACTGAAAGGTAGAGATGATGTTTGAAATAGGTTACTTTATTGTTTTCTTCATAGGCCTATATAACACTTGCCAAAGTATATAAAAGTTCAGTCGGGTATAAACAACTAACGGTGGCGATTCAAGGCTGCTCGACACTCGGGACTTCGGGAGTGATCAATCTCGACGTCTCGAAACACTCACAAGCAGTCTTTATCTCAACGACGCGACGTATACAACATTGTCGTGCGGGTTTTCGGCTTTGCGGGCGCTGTTAGTCTTGCTTTATCGATCATTGTTTATCTCTAGTGTGTACTGTTTTGAAACTCACAGACTACTGAGGAGTGGAAACTACTGTAAAAATGAATGACTACCTGTGATTTGAGAGCTGTTGAAAACTATCCAAATATATGGCAACAAAATATATATGTTCTTGTGGGATTACGCGAAACCCCTCTATGCATTCTAGGGTTGAAGAAAATATTTTTAGTTCTTTGCAGATGTCATTTCTTTTCTTACCTAACATATTATATCCTACAACTTAAAATTTTAACAATTTCATTTCAGTAGTTTCTATACGTTTTAATAAATTTCTTGTCATTGTCCTGAATTCTTTACCAGTGTTTACTTTCGCGCTTTCTTTAATAAAGTTCTTTTTATTGAGACATACATTTTGAAACAAATTTAAGTTTTTATTGATATTTTTTATTCTGTTTTTCTCTGTAAATATGCTAAATAATTAAAATCCATTACTTATTCTATTCTTAAATTATTAATAATTATTTTATTTCTTACTGGTTCTTTTCAGCGCACTACTATTACTTTAGTTTTATTAAAAGATATAAGTAAATTGTATTCCGCAGGAATTTTGCTTCAGTTATACATAGCTCTGTCAAGGCCATTTTCTGATGATGCAAAAATAATTTGATCTTCAGGGAAAATAAGTGTATTTAACTCTACATTTCCTATTTACAATGCCGTTTTAAAGTAATTTTCCATTTCCTTATGACGTCGTCAACATACAAATTAAAAAGATCTGGTGAAAGAGGGCATCCTTGTCTTGCACCTTCATTTGTTATTATTCCAGCTGGTGATTTATTATTATTGCATCTAACTGTAAACTGTACATATACGTTTTGGATTGCCTGACAATATGTTTTGAAAGTTTCCTTTCTAACATAATTTTCAACCATTTTTCTTATTACATTGTCGAAAGCTTTAATGTAATCAACGAAAACTATAAAGAGTGACCCATTAAATTCCATTCCATTCTCTAATCCTTTCATTATTATAGGCCTAAAGCTTTAATCAGAGACGATCTATCTTTTCTAAATCCATGCTACGATTGCAATAAATTTGTTTCATATACGAGTATATATACTTTATTCTATTATATTATATTTTTGCATTGATCTTGTAACATGTACTCATCAAACTGATTCCTCTATAATTTAAGCATATATTACTTTCGTATTTCTTAAATACAGGAATCACAATGACTTCCATTCTTCTGGAACATTTGCTGCTTACAGCATAAACTAAGAAGTTGTGATCTTCTAGCATATTAGGCTATAGTCATTTGGCTTTCCTCCTAAGTTGACACATCGTGCCTGCTGTTTACCTAAGGCACTTAGAAAAATGATGGGATATCACTGACCTACGAATATACAACCCTCCATTAAATACTTTTAGCGCTTTCCAAAATGTAAGCATTCAACTCACAGCATGAAGCGGAGTGCTGCATTGGAGTTAAATCGCTCACTTGAACTCGGTCGAGTGTCGCACCCTCGAGTGAGATACGATCGTGATACGCTCGTAATAAATAGAAGCACAGTACAAGGTCATCTCACCGACATGTCTTATCTTGTATGGAAGGCGACAGATGAGATACACATATGTTTTGCTCACACGGTAAAAATAAGGCTTTATTTTCTGCGTTTATGATAAACGTTTAATGGAACAGTCAATGGAACGTACCAAAACAAGAACATGAAGTTATAAATAAAATAGTATGAAAAACTTCCATATACAGTCATTATTGCTAATTAATAATTATTCAATATTTGATTTACCACATATTATATAATATGATAGGTCCATACATAGAGTTCCGCCTATATACTGCGACAATGTAGAAACGTTTAACAAAATATTATTGATATAGCAGTAGATTAATAACAATATTAGATCAGAGATAACGTCGCAGAAAATATAATAAAACGAATAATCATGCTCCACAACTGTTACAGACGCAAAGATTGATACACTAATTATTAGAGATTATTATTATTATTATTATTATTATTATTATTATTATTATTATTATTATTATTAGAAAACTTGATACAGTTCTTGCATTATCGTGATTGTGTTCTCCGTTTATAATAATTACATTTACATCCCATAACATCTATCTGATGTGGCAAAAACAAAATCACTCCTGTGTAGAAAAAAAAACATTTACCTAAAACATTTATATTACATTTCAAAGCAAGTTTTGTAGTTTTACTATGGAGAGATTAGTTAAACACTGCAAAGTTTTGAAATGATAAACATCTATGATGTTACTACATAGTTCTTCACTGTAACAAGAACGAATGTCTAACGCTCGGCTTATACCGTTCGATGATTTATCGCTCGTGACAATTTTACTCATCATGCTCTACCTATCGGTTTATGCTATGAACTACTTGGCGCTCAAGTGAAAACGTCCGATGCAGACCTCTGGATGAAGTAATGTTTCGCTTATCTTTGAGGACTTTAACAGAGTTAAGGCTCAACTCCGAGTACATTCAGATCTTTACTCAACTCCAGGTTCGATTCCCAGGATTAGCAGTGAGGACGACTGCCACGCTCATCGCACGATATTTAATGGCTAACATCTTTCAACGCGACTTTGTCGACTTACTGTTAACCTGTCTCTGGTAATGCTCTTCGTTTTTATCTCTTAGGTTAAAGTTAAATTAATACGTGAAATCTAACTTTAAAAAAATTTTCCTCTTCGAAAGTTTTCTAAATTCTTTCAGTTGAACGGTGATAAACGAATTGAGACAAGTGGCTAACAGAATTAGAGCTCACATAATTTCTTACGTACAGCACTAATAACCAATGAAACGACGTAACCTCACATTACTTTTAATCGATCCTTCTTTCCTCGATCCCAGTGACTCAACTCGACTCCATTAGTCTTTTAAGATATTTTTATATAAGGTAAAGTACCCAAATAAGAGACAGGGCCCTAATAAGAGATACCTTGTTAACTTCTCCGGTATAATTTGCCATCTCTCGACAACTATGGTAAATCAATGTTTGTGCTTCTAAGGCATCGTGTTCTTTGTCTAACCGCAGTTGAAAGTAAGCAACGAAGCTGAGAGCAAGAAAAGTAATTTTTCACACTGTGAACTTTTTACTGGTTTTTGTTGAGGAAGAGAACAGCAGGTAATGTAAGCTATAACAAACCTATTATTAATTTTATAAAATTGCTAGCAAAATGTTGCATATAATAAGGTAGATTGCTAATAAGGAAGATAATAACTTATGACCTTGGGTAGCTATTTCATTTTTACTTACTCCGTTCCCTAATAAGAGATACCTAGGGGTCCTATTAAGAGATAGTATCTCTTATTTAGAATCCTTATTTGGTATTATTAGGATGTTCACCTTTGAGAGTTTACGAAAAGCGTTAATGCTTCTAGTCGTGTCAGTTTGTCTGCCAGCAACTACATAAGAACCAATGAAAGATTAATTATTGAACTATTAATTAAAATTAATTACGAATTGGGTAAATCATTAATTATGCATTGTCCTCAATTATGCATTACAAAAATTAATAATTGAAATGATTAAGTTATAATTATTACTGACTAAAATTATTTATTCATTGAGATGGCAATAATATCAATGGCTAAAGTCAATTAAAATCAGCTAGTCCGACAATATTTACGTTACTTAAAGATCAAAACATAAGTGCTTAATTCGTAAAATATTCTCTATACATTTCAAATAAAAATCTTGTGTAATTATTAATATTATTAAATTTAATTGTGATTCCTGATTTCAAAAATTTCGTTGGACCTGTCTAAATATCGCCACTACAACCAGTGCCAGCGTTGTGGCGCGTGTTCTTCTGTAAAAAGCTAGTCAGTCAGCACTTGTTGCCAGTGTAGCTGAGAACGGTAACACCCAACACGTAACGTAAGCAATCTGCCAATCACAGTTTTCAGTCTTGTTGCCCACTGACTGCGTCAAAGGCAAGACACACTTTGCATTTCTGGGATGTGTCCTTGAGTACACTGATCAGTCCACTGACTGGTCAGTGTATTCAATGATATGTGGCATCTGTTACCACTTCGGCTGAGAGTGATACCACCTCCTATACAAATGTAACGTAAGCAATCTGCGAATCACACTTGTCAGCTTTAATGCCCACAGACTATGGCAAAGATAAGTTACTCGCTCTCAAAGTTCCCATTACTTATTTCACGCGCCAGAAACGGTGACTTTGGTTTTACCACAGTTAGGCCTACAGAAGCAGCAGCAGCAGCAGCAGCAACAACAACCACCACCACCTCAAGAGCTGTACGCTTCAACCAGTGGGTAGTCGCATGTAAAATCATCCAGGGCAGGAGAAGGAGCTATCATAATATCAGTTGTGACCAGAAAAAAAATGAGAGAGAGAGTTAGATACGGAACATTAAAGAAAAGACGGAGATCGTAAGAAGTTGTGTGAAAAACAACAAAAATCACAGAAAAACTCAGTCCAAGAAGCACTGCTTGAGTTCGTCCAGTGATGAAGAATCCGATGTGGAAATGGAATTAAATAACTCTAGTGACTCGGAATATGAAGAAAATTATGAATGATGGAGAGTGCTTGTTTTGCACTGATTTTTTTTTTTCAGAGGACACCAGGGCTCAGGGGGGAGAAATAGATTCAGTGTTCAAAATGTCGTCGTTGGGCATACGAAGATTGCAGCACTGATCACTGATGATGAATCTTTCGTTAGTCCAACTTGCTCAATACAGCGAAATAAGAATTGTGTCAATTAAAGAGGTCGGCAAAATAAGTGCAATCAACTTAAAATTAAAATATGGAGATCGAAATTTAATATTCTATCATTTTTCTTTCTCTAGCAAAATATTAACGTTAGAAATAGTAGCCTAAATAAGATTAGTACATTCCTGTCCGATTTGGCCGACTCTGTGTTCTTTTCGTAAATCATTTTAATTTCACTTGAAAAAATCCCAAACAAACAACAGAATTTCTGTTGAGAGGAGTTAGGTCACTGTTGCACTGACCTCTTCAATTTTAAAATGTTCCTGAATTTATTAAAGTACCTACATGACTTCACAATGTTATATATTGCTTCAATTTTCAGCCAAATGATGATAATTTTTGTCCATGTTCAAAAATAAACTTAAATAACACACGTATCTCTTATTTGGAACCCCTTTTCAAAACATCAGTATTTCTCAGTTTTACTCTTTTTTATAATTTAAAGTAATAATAAAAACTAACTAAAACTTGCATTGTCAATTCTAAAAATGGACGAAATGCTGCATGTATTCCACTCATTCAGATTAAAAATGTCTATTCCCATCCTCATTTATAAGCAGTTAAAAAAATGTCTCTTATTTGGGTACTTTACCTTACTTATTCTTATGTACAACTCGCCACACTTCATTATTTCAATAAACTACATTAGCCTACGATTATTTTGTTTTTACTGTGATCGTACGTATTTCAAAGTCTTCAGACACGTAAAGCATTCACTTGCACCGTTTAATTCGTTTTTTTTTTTCACCTTCTTGGCATAGTTATTTTACTATTGAACACAGACTGAAATATATCTCATTTTGTCGGTATCTATGGTCTGTGAAGTATCTAAAATATACTATATTTTACTGAAATTTAAAACTTGTTCGGATATTTTGTTATTCATATTTCCTTCTTATAAAATACTCTCGCCTGAAAGTCAATCAAGCCAAAATTAATAGTAATTATTAGCTATAATGTTACTTTAGCAGTAGCATTGACTTCTGATTTTACCTTGTCTGTTGAAATGATACAATGTTCCAATTACTAAATTACAAGCACACAGCACTAAAAAAAAATCAGCACCATTTTGATATTTAATACTTCTTTCGTCAAAGCGGTAATTTTTTTACTTTAAAATTACCATCATCATGATAATTCGAAACGAAACTCCAACTAGAGCATCAATGGCCTACTATTAACTAAAATAAACACTCCATCAATGCCTGCAGTAATTAAAGGTAGTAGGTTTTTGTAATACCAATACATAAGATGTCCCCAAAATGTATGTATAAGTAGGCCTATTTATATAAATTGCACAGTAAATGTTTATCAGTTTAAAAGAAGAATAAATAAAGTTAACATAATATTATAACTTGACAATCTGGTTTTTAAAAATACCATTTCTCGTCATGTAAACATAGATAGTTCTTTGAATTATATTACGTTTCACATGATTATATTATTCACAACATTAAAGGAGTTTAAGTTTGAATTTCTTTCTAGCTTTGCTGAAAGTACAACTTAAACCTACTGAATTGCTTATGCAGCCCTTAAATGTTTATCACCTTTGAGTAAAAAAGTACTCGAAATGCTACACAGGAAGCATGACTGAATTCTAGTACACAGGACAACAATAATTATGGCAAATAACATCCACATTTATTTCAGTTTCCCGCAACAGTATCAATTATAGATCTATAGAATTCTCAAAATAATTTAATTATTTTACTGTGTTGTGGCTTTAGTTTTCCAGCTTTAACGAAGATACTCATGCACAATATTAAAAAATGGGCACATTAAAGAAAATACTTCATAATTTTATCTGAAATTAAATGGAATATGTACTCCACTCTCGTAAATATAAAGTAAAACAATTGTATTTTACTTTATATTTGCGAGAGTGGAGCACATATTCCATTTAATTTCAGATATGTGCTCCACTCTCGCAAATATAAAGTAAAATACAATTATTTTATTTTATATTTACGAGAGTGGAGCACATATTCCATTTAACTTCAGATAAAATTATGAAGTATATTCTTTAATTTCTTATAATACAGAGGGTGTTTCCGAACTCTACAACAAAATTCAAGGGGATGTTAGGAGGCTGAATATTAATATACTGAGATAGAGGACCTATGGACAGTAAAGCTTTCTTTTTTCTAAGTTATCGGAAAATCACACATGCTGTGTCATGTGTAAGATAAAAAAGACAACATAATTTTAGCATAAATTACTATAAAAAATCATGAGGTACATTAATTACACGATATCTTCAAAATATCGCCCAAGAACATCACGAGAAAGTGTCAAACGTCGTACAATGAACTGACACCCACACTAGCCTTTCAGGAATATTGTGCACTCATCACACGCGGCAATAGTACGAGCAACAAGGACGAATTCATCTTCTACAGGTGTTGTGTACACTACATTTCTCATGAGTCCCCGAAAAGTATCATCTGTATGAACATACATTTTAAGTTTGTCGGTACATTTCAAAACATTCTGTATACTGAAATTTTCAATAAAATATGACATTAAGCTACGACTAGCCCATTTAGATTCAGTGCATTCATAAAATTGTGCATTAATTTAATTTTAAACATCAGATGAACTACTAAGCGTGCTAAAAGAGAGTATTCTGTAATTTGAAAATAAAATGAAATAGGCTATGTTGACATTTCAAAATCCTTTCTATTTCTTGTACAGTGTCAGACATTACGCTACTTTTTATGCCTCGATTTCACCAATACCTGTACAGCAAATAAATACGCAAGAAGACAATTCCAAAACGAAATCAGAGTTCTGTATTTAATAGAAAACTTTGTAGTCCACAGAGCCTTAAAAAGAAATACATATGTAAAAAAAACACTGTAAAATCCAATGGATTTCAATATTATGCAGCATTCTGAACACCAATTCATCGAAATGTTTATATCCTCTAGCAGAATTAGTAGAAAAATAATGATGCAATGTTTACAATAATTTAAATTATGAAAAAGGTAAATATTACATGGGAGGAGAGCAGTAAAAATAATAGATTGAATAAAGAAGTTAACGGTAACAGAAAAATAAGCATTGCTAGAAGATTGACAATGAGATAACAGATCATAAGCGGAAAGTTAGACTTGAAAAACAAGAGGAAAAGGAAACATAAGAGCAGCAGCAAGAACAAAAACAACATCCAACCACAAAAAACTAACGAAATTAATTTGAAAATTATGTAGGTCTACACAATATGTAACAAAATAATATTTTAATTTACGAGATAGTCCCTTATTATGCCAGTGTTAGTTATACAATATATTTTTACGGCGCAGTGCTTTCCTAGGATGTTTTTCTATTTATTAATTTCGTTGATGGATCTTCAAGCTTTACAGAAATTGCTTGTAAACTTCCATTCACACCTTTTCAGATGAAAACCGAAAGGAACAGCTCTTAAATTAATGAAGACGTCTTACTTGGTCTCAATGTCTTAAATAACATCGCCGCAGGTCCTACACCTCGAGGATCTCTCACAATTGCAAGGTCCTGACGACAGAGAATAGATTTTCCAATAACATAGGATGAAAGAAAGGTTAATGACTTGCTTTCGCATGCAGGAGGTCTGGTAACTAAAGTCGCAATGCGACTCGAGCTTTATGCGATACAATGGAAATTTATATTGCTACGAACACAAAAATCTGTGAACGCAATGCATTCATTCTTCAATGAACAACCACTGCTATTAACGCGACTTTGTCTACACATATACCATGCTTGCTACATTTATGAGCACAAACCTATTAAAATACATTGTTTTTATAGTTAAATGAAATCGTTTTGTTCACATCAACTCAGGGTGATACAAGGACTTGTACACAGTACTGCTCTGTTTGAATAAAACAATTGGTTGCATAGTCAGGTGACTAAAACAAATAGAGTCTAACACACATTTACGAAAGTAAATTCTTCTCTTCTTTGTAAAAAAAAAATGGTAGTAGATTTTAAATAAAAGTGAATGGTGTATTTTGTCTCACTAATTTTGTTGCAATGTATTATAACTGTATACATTCGTAAATTTTATTGTTAAATATAAATCTGTTTCAACTGTCACTCAAGCAATAAAATGTTCTTTCGGCATCACACGATGTTATTGGTGTTAATTTTAATAACCTTATATTTATTATAATGTTGTTGTGTATTACCTTGTGTGTGTTCACTATTTAATTCATATTGCATTTCACAGAGTTTCGAATATATAGGATTTTTTTTCAAGAACACATTTCAGTTTTAGTTTAACCCTTCTATTGTTACAAACAGCTAATCTTATACAATTTAAAGTTCTTCCATAACACAAGGGAAGTACTGTGTACCCTTGGTTCTTGGAGTGGAAAATTTTCTAGACGTATACAGCGTATTCCAAATTTCACCGGACCAGTGGATAACAATGACGTCACGCTGCAGCGAAATAGGAACAGAACTGCTGGAAGTTTCGATGGCTATCATGACGGCTTTACAAGTTGTTGTCTGTGCTACGCTAGCAAGATTTTGCGAAATTTCCGTACTGTCATCTCGTTCAAAGAAAAGAGAGCATAAACAATTTATTTCTTAAACCAGTGGTAATAACTGGTCCGTTGACATGTTCGCTCATAAGCCATTAACATATATTATTTTTACGTTGTGCTCATTAAAATAATACAGCAGAACCAAAGCAGAACACACCGCCATGACACAACAGTGCAGGATGTCATTCATCTGCTAATTCCCGCCCTGTACAAGAACCAATCAGATTCACTGATGGATACTGCCACCACCTCTGCAATCTGATGGAACCGGTGCGACACCGGTGGAGCATCAGAGACGTCATCGTTGAAATTCGGAACACCGTGATGTCATGAGATTACTCAGCGATGAGATTCGGAATACGCTCATATTTTTCAATGAAGTGTATACCATGTGCATTCTCAAGTTTATGGAACAGAATATTCCCACATATCAGCATCAGACAAAAGTAATAAAATGTGGACTGATCCGAAATATTATTAATAAAGAATTTCAGATGTTCGATCCATCTTTTAGAGTCTCAATATTTTTTGTAAATCACGACGCTTTTTAACATTTGTGTCTAACTTACACATTTTATATCATAACATATTTTCGTCCTTTGCTGAAAAATAATCTACTCGTTTACAAGCAAAGACAAATTTGCAGATTTTATTGACGGCATTTTTATACATCTTCACAGTACCTGCACTAGATCGCAACTGAACTCCTGATGGAAGGTTTACTTTTTTTTCAAACAGAAAATAGTTATGCTGTGTTAAAACAATCTATTACAGAGCGATCCAAAAGTCGCGCACATCAAAATTACAGTGTCTATATTGAGTAAGCAGTTGGAAAGTGCTATCGGCTACCGCTCCATTGCATCATGGGTATTTACAGCAACAAACATAGACTTCATTGTGATGTGTATGTATACAATGATGCTTGCAGTAGTCCTTTGTTCATTGCTCCGCAATCATGTCTTTTTCCCAAGAGCAACGAGTTTTCATTGTTGAATATTATTTTTCCAGTCGTTATTATGCACGTGTTGTAGACGAATTTCGTAGGAATTATCCGGATGTGGCAGTGCCTAACAATTCGGTCAGTGTTGTGTACATAGACATCATTACACAGTTTATTGCGCTTTTTGACAATGATGAACGTGATTGTTGGTTCCAGCAGGACAGTACAACATGTCACACATCTAATGAAACCATGCAGTTTTTGTGCGAATTTTTTGGTGAGCGTATCATTTCTAAAGGATTATGGTCCCCACTTCCCCCCGATTTAACGTCCCCAGAATTCTTCCTGTGGAGTTATCTTAAAGGAAGGGTATACAAAAACAAGCCGCACACTTTGGAGGAACTAAAAGAAATATAACAAAGAAGGAGATTAACATCAGTGTGCGCGTGCTCAAAAAATTGGCCGCAAACATGGTAAGAAGAGTTCGCACATGCATTGCTGACCGGGGCTGCCATTTTGAGCACATGTTGTGAAAAATATGTAACTCATGTGCAAACTGATGTAAGTAAACGTAATAAATTCATCTTTATAAATATAGGGACATCATTTTATTTTTACTGACATTTTTAATATTAACTTGCCTATACCTCTGGATCAACGCCGGTTGCTACCCCCTTCCGCGAATGGAGTTCGATGACACTGGCGTAATATACAAACAAAACACTTTACTAGGTATAGGAGGGAAGAAAAGTAGTTCATCCATTTACGTAAACTAGGAAATATTGCGCTTTTGAGTTTGATTATTTTCATTAGGTTTTCGTTTAATCAAAATACAGTACAGTATTAACAATGAGTGTTTTTACTCACGAACTGAGCTGTCCATGTGGACGTATTCATTATGCAGTGCATATTATACTGTCTACAGCACATTTCAGAAAATAGCTAAGACAGCCCAGCCACTAGCTGGCGAATAAAAGCTGGTGGGGGAAACCAGTATACGACGTAGGCAAATGGACGACAGTACCTGTGCGAAAATGATTCAATACTGAAAGCTCTTTCGTCACTGGAAAACGCGAACATATTTTTGGAACGTACTGTTTACTATGACCGTAAGGCTACTCTAACTGTTTATGCGGGCTTGGATCTGTATGGAGGACGGTTGAACTTCATTAGTAGGAGGGGTGGGAGTGAAGTAATTAAAAAACTCAGGTACAATAAAAATTGAAGTAAAGATAAAATGATGTCCCTGTATATGTGAACGTATTATTAAGATCGCTCTGTAGAATGCGGTAAACAATACAAAATCCGCACATATTAAACTTCGAATGAACAAAGCTCCCTTCACGCGACGAATTTCATTTTGTATACGAACCTGAAGGTACATCAGTAAAGTAAACAGCTAATGTCATCCTATAGCCAATGTTCCTTAAACCTGTAGCTTCCTCTACGTAATGTTTTGGTGTCCCGAGTTCATTCCCTAGTCATTACGATTATGGAAGTCAAGAACTGATGTCTGCTCTTGAAGTGAAAACTGAACTTAAAACAACCTGCTCTGCTAGTTCAATGTATGAAGTTACCTACGAATGATCATGAATAAGAAGTTCCTGCAGATAACAATAGAATATTTCAACCATTTCATTGAACATTATTATTTTTTCGTCGCCATTTCAATAAATGTTATGTGGCTCAGTGCTAGCAAGCTGGGCTTATAAGCCAGGGCGCCCGGCTTTATATCCCTTCCACGGTGAATTTATAAATCGTGTTGGGCAAGCTCGTGGTCCAGACAACGCAGAGATTTTGTCCGATTCTCCTGTTTCCTGTGACATCTCAACATTTATCCCTAGTCACTGTCATATTACGAGTGTAAGGTGGACTCAGCACCTGTGGTGCATTCTGGAAAGTCTCTAAGGGTGCTATGCATAGACATTTCGCTAGCCCGCGCTACGAGCGTGCTAAACTAGCCCCGGCTACCGACTGATTACTTGTACAGGATTCATATAACATCATATCGCTAGCACTGGTTTATGAATATAAAAAACGTTAGCTCGCTGATCATCCACCGGAAGCCCGCGCTGAGAATGTCTATTAATACAGCCCTAACAAACTAAGCGGATTACGATTCTCTGCTCTAGCGTTATCTGCCCGCTTGCATAGTCGGAGCTAATAATGAGAAGTAAAGATCCTATCATTGGACAATAAAAATGCAATTTAATAGTAATGAAAAATATATTTCAAAATATAGCAATACGTGCAGTTCATATTTTAAAGCAATAACAACTGATCCTCAAATTCCATAATTCAGCTTAAAGTTTCATAAATTTGAAAGGCATGGTGAGGGCCGATAAGCTGATACCTCCAGCGTCTACAGGGATGTTTTCACAGCACACATGATAGTAAGTTGGATTTAGTTTGGCTTCATTTTCATAACCTAGCTAATTACATCAATAAATCATAATTTTCATTTAACAAACTCCGTTTCTATTAAACCACATTAGAATTTCAATTTCATTTAGTACAACTATTCCGTGCGCTCGCGTACATATTTTACATCGTGATGTTTGTAACTAGATTTATGTAGCTTATTAAGCTTTTCATAGCTTTAACAGTATTAAGATCTACATATGTACTCTGCTCTGTTCTTGTATATGACCCCTCATTATAATTTGTCATAGGTATCACAATCTGATACATATTTTCTTTTCTTTTCTTCCCTCACAGTTGATTTACCATATTCTAGTCAGATCTGGACATTACTACAGATGAACCAACCTATTTTAATCGCAACCACATCGCACATGTTTTTAATTTTAGTATTTAATAACTTTTAGTATTTAATAACTTTGATCATGGCTTATATAGTCCTTGTTTTTAATACAGTAATGTTTTAATCATTGTATGTTCACTCATCTCCACAGAGACTTATGTTTTTTCAACTGTTTCATTTATTTGTACTATACACATAGGCCTCTGTACCACTTCATGTATATAGGCATAAAACTTTTTGCTGAAGATGGCTTACTGAAGCCGAAAACGTTAAAAAAACTACATAAATAAATGTGACAAATATTGTAAACTACTAATATTTATTAAATAGATAAAACAGACGGATCCTGACAAAACTCCTATTGTTATTATATTAAAGTTTCGTGTTTTTTCTACTTACAATATAGGGCTAGAATACTTTTCCGACTTTCATCATTTTAGACACGTATGTTTAATATTGCAGAGAGGAATGGAGTTATTCATCTCTTTCGCCTCACTGACATTATCGGTAAAAGCACTCAGTGAATAAAGTTCTGTTGAAAAAACGCGTATGTTGTTTACGCTATGTGTGGTATAGTTGCGGCTTAAAGAAAATAGAAGTATGAAGGTAAGTAAACAAAAGCTAGAATAATATCACTAACAATATGAAACGAGAAACTGTAAATAGTAGCAAATTAGAAGTTATTACACTGTACAGGAAGAAAACTTAACATTTTACATTGGTAGTCAATAGGTCCTGATCACTCAAGTGCTGATAAACATTATATCGTTGATATACTGTATTTCAGATTGAAAGAGAAGCATGACTGTAGTAGGAAATATATTTGTTAATATTCTGAAGGAATACCACAATCAACCATTTGTAAATGGATGGATAGGTAAGCTATGAAATCCATTGTAACGTGGTGCCACAGCGTGTATAAATGAAATGTCCATAGTGCTAAAGACACCCTGCACTTTAAACAGTGATTTGCTGTCATTCCGATTTTTTTTACTAAGCTTTTATTTATTTACTATTTATATACATATATTTTTTATTTTTTTACTCTATATTACGATCTAACGGTTACCAAAATAGAGTTTACATTTCTTGCGAATTGGTAAGTTTCCTAATCTCTTTCGTTTTGCGCACAAGAAAGCAAACCAAGCACGCTTTTCTGATTTGTATTTGTAATGCGGAGCAACAAACGTTTTGTAGTAGATGCTGTGAAAATAATTTCCAGAATTTAACTAATGAAAATAATAATAATAATAATAATAATAATAATAATAATAATAATAATAATAATAACAGTTCAGTTCGACGCAACAGTAGTAGCAGGTGATGTTATAATGTTACACTTATCGTTTTCATCTGTAGAAATTATTTATAACAGTCGAAGTTCGACGTGAAAGAAATTGCAAACTAAACTTGCTGAGGCCCTGTGTCAGGTACAAGGTTATTTTACATGCTGAAAATCCACGACACCGGCCTTCCAGCTTTATTTCTTTCCCAGAGGAAGCCATGATAAGAATTATACTTATCTTTAAAATCCATCGTTGTCGACCATATCAGAACCCAAGAACCTCTGATTCAAGGACTAGTATGATAATAAAAAGATCAAAGAGGACGATAATATTGTGTACCAGTTCAAATTATGTACTGTCCGTCCGAGTTGATATGTTGCATGTCTGTTTCTTCCACCCGTTCCTAATCGCCCCTTCTATAAATAGTGGCTGGGTTCTTCGGCTCTTTTCTGAAAATATTTTCTGTACGGAATTTGAAGTCTACATAATATTACAGAACTATTTAAAATATTTTAAAGAAACAGTAGAATGTGGAAACAATTTTCAATATTCGCTTTGAATTGAACATGTATAGCCTACATTAATTTTAGTTAATACCAGTATTAGATTTTTTTTTTCAAAATTACATTTTATTTTTTTACGATATTTTTTACATTTCTCCAACTCAACATAAGTACTATGTCACGTGATTTTCTTCTTTTGAATGGCCCTGCGACATAATCACTCGGACGGACAGTATTGAAGGGTTCAGAGCCATAGTGGGTCAAGCGCCATTTACAGTATTAAAAACTGAGAGAGCAAGGGTTAAAGTTAAGTGAATACCAAAATTTAAAGAATATTGACGTATAATTTAGTTTTAATGTGCACACTTTATATTATTTGCTATATGTCTCATTGAAATATGGTAAGCACTTAATTTTAACCCATGTTTTCTCCGTTTTTAATGTATGGTGCTTGGCCCACTATGGCTGACCCCTGCAATTGTTCATCTTTCAACTATCACGTATTTTTTTCGTGTTTCAATATACGTTTTGTTTTTATCTGGTGTTACTAAAAAGTAATATATTGTTACGGTGTGAATTTAGTTCTTCTTTATTAGTTCATTACTATGACTAGCTGGTAGACCAGAAAACGTAGTAGAATTTTTAGAAATGTGACTGCATCAAGAACTCATAAACGATTATGTTGAAATAATGTTGTTTGTAACGTTTCAAGAAATGAAATTATGCATGAAGACAGTATTACATATTACGATGTTGGTCCAATGAACGAAAAATGTAGTCTTTGTCAAGCCTTTTAATTTTAAGGGAGAGATCGTTAATGGGCATTATAATTCATGCTGTCATAATGGTCCAATTTCCTTTCCTGAACCGAGTACAAATAATGAACTCAAAGAATTCATGTCAATTGATAAACATTTCATTAGTAACATTAGGGAATACAACAGTTCAATGGCATTTGCATCATTTACTGTAAATAAAATTCAAATCCCAGGAACAGAACCCTACTGTTTTAAAATCCAAGGGCAAATCTATAGATACACATCCGATTTATTGCCTCATGAAAATTGCTTACAGGTGAACATCTCAGAAATTCTACTCTAAAATTAGAAACATTACAACAGCTTTCTAACATTTAAAGTACCAATCCATATGCTGTATCTTATAAAACAGCCAGAAATATATTCCAGCAAGAATTATCTTTAAGTAGGCCGCGTTCAGTTGACTTAGCTACGTTATCTGCACCTTAAGAATAATTCGGAGAAGCTAGAGGCTATTGTAAATTCGTATTCAAGGTAAATGTCTTATTTATTTAGTACCATTATTATAATTATCATTTTTTCTTCTTCATCATAAGTAGCATCATTTTATTGTGGTTTCCATCTCTATCAAGCAGCAGTTGCTGCTATAAGCCACTAGTGGCAATTAACATGCTCACGAACGTCGCTACATAATATTAGTCTTAACCCTTAAATTGGCAAAATTCATTTCTCACACTAGTTTATTAAACCGTATCGGACTGTAAAGAAAACAAGTATCGCAATGTCCATATTTTATATGTTGTGCAATAGTATACACCGTCTATGAAGAAGTCCACGGAACCGCCGACAATGGCAGTAACAGACGAATTGACATAATCGCCATGCGAATCCCTGTCTCAGGGTATGATAATTGACCCCATCATCAGGTTTGAAAAGTACAAAGGACAGCCCGAAGACGTACATGAGGAGAAACGAGCAATCTACGTTCCAACCATCCCGTATTATAAAGATAAATACCAACTTCACGATATCAGTGTTACGGTATTGATGTTTGGATCAAGAGGAACGATACCCAACTTCTCTTCTAAATTCTGTAAGACCCTAGGACCGCACAATTTTTTTCTGAATGAACCGGCCCTCCTCATAATTAGAGAGTCAGTCAAACTTTTACGGAACCACCTATATGGACTCTAATTCAGTGGATGGAAAAAATTGACGCACCATTATCATTTTTCTTTTTCCTTCTTAGCTTTCATTGATTCTTTACTTGAATTTTTTTTCTTCTGTAAACTTCCATTGTTTGTTTGTGTATCTGTTTGCCTTTTTTCTTACTCTTTTAGTTCTCATCATCTATTTGTTCTTGTATTGTTTTGTATGCTTTGTCTAATGGCAGCCTCTAATTTGAGGAAGCTCCGATAAAAAATATACATAAAAAAAGTGAAATTTTAATTTTCCTACCAATCTTTTTTCTATTGTTCTATTAAAGTTATAGCATATATCCTATTAACCTGTTGTATCCTATAGGATACATTGCCAATTTAAGGGTTAAATAATAATATTTGAAAAGAAATTCGAATATGCTTTTCAAATTAATATCGTTACATTTGTTGCGCATCTCAGAGAAGGAGGCATATAGGAGGCCTAGACAAGGAAGTATTGTGATCCTTCTTATAAGTTATATTTCGGGAATATTGGCTAAGTGCTTCACAATTATATTCACTATTTTGTTTAAATATTATGTTCGTGTTCATGTACGAGTGTTAGGAAAGTGAATTTTAATTTTTGTGATACTGGATTATAATAATTGTGAAGACATCAAGTTTGTATCTATTTCATCGGTTGTTGATTGTGCCTGGTTACCATCCATTCTTTAGAAATAACTACATACTTATACACTATTGGAAAATTATTTATTATTACCGATTCTAAATCAATATTATCTACTCATTCTACACAATTAATGTGTATGAAGTCATCATTCCAGACTTCTTTGCTACAATTAGTAGTTTAGATATGAATAATATAATAATTACTTTATAATTTTGTGATTCCATGTCCTGTAATGAGAATATAAATGTAGTTGCTGCTGAATGCCCTGTGTGTAGAAGATATGTAAATCTACTGCATGTGTTAATATACATTTAGGAAAGGCACATCCTGAATATCGAACAAGTAAAATAGTTGAACATTATTCTTCAACCAGCTCCCAACTAAACTCTCCATCGACTTCCAGCCAACCTGATCAAAATAATACTACTACAAATACCGTAATTTCCCATAACTATGGTCCAGGCACCCAACTATGATCCAAAACGCATTATGTACTACTTAGTCCCCCAAGAGTTCGGTGTTTGCCATTTAAGACGCCACTGATGGAATTATGTTCCCCATAAATGCTTCTATCTACCATTACACGTGGCAATGATATGGATGCTTAGCAAGGTCAGTGTGCATCGTTCTATTGAATGTGTGAAGACACGAAATCATTCAGTTTGTGTTTGTCTGTTTTATTAAGATCTCCTCTGTAGAACTGGTAAATTATAGATATATGATTGTTTGTACAATTAAACCTGGCTATATAGTGTTTACTTTCACGTAATAATTAGACTGGCAGAGGTTAAGGACTCTGCGTGAAAAATGTTTAACCTCAAGGCTAGAAGTCAGTCCTCAACTATGTACCATAATTTTTCGTGGACCATAGTTTTATTTCATTTTGAAAAATTTGTTTTAATGAAATGTGAACAATTTGATTATTTACTTCTGCAAATACGGTATCTCAGTATATTCTAAAACACCATTTAACATTATAGTCCAGTAAATAAAGAAACAGGCTGTTCCAGCATCAATGGTACTAGCACAAATAATGGTCCGGTAAAACGAAAACTTAGGGTAGAAGGATCACAACCGTCCCTATAAGTGACTATGAGAGCGAAGAAATTGAATTGGATACAGATTATGATGTTTCCGGTGTACTCTCCATATATACAGACAGTGAGTCAGATGTAGAAAAGAAGATGAAATCTGTTAAAATAATGCTAAAGGCATATAGTTATATGGTAGTTACTTATGAAGAGGAATTGTGGCCAGGGAATGTTTTGGAAGTGAAGAACAATGGAGCTGTTGCTTCGTGTATAGTAAGAAGCGGCAATTACTGAGGTGGCGAGAAATGGAAGACACTGTATTCTATAGAAAGGAAAACATAATAAAACAAATTGAAGACCCCATATGCGTCTCGAAAAAGAGAGATCTATTTTCAATTTCAGAATTACAAGAGAAGTGGAGATTCAAAGGATAGAAATAAGCCTACTGAAAATAGTTCTCAGTATTGTAAATAAACATTATCAGTGAATTTATTTGCATAATATTTTACTAAGAATGTGTTAGTTTATTTTGATACCGTACTTTTGTTCTTTAATATACACTCACCGCCAAAAAGAACCGGGCCAACTACATTTTATTTAAAATTTTTGAAAATTGTAGGATTTTTTTTAAATAATTGTAGGTGTGCTGAGGTTCATTTAGTTATTCATTTATTTTGTGATACGTAACAATGTAATACTGAATACATTATAGCCAACAATGATCTGAAAAGGAGATTCGTTCTTCTTGCAACATTATGTCTAAACTTCTCGGACTCATTTCAAGCTATGCTGAAGAACTACAGACTGGTAAGCTCTCTTGAGGGAGTATTAGAGTACTTCATTGTATACAAATGTCACTAAATCCTACCGATTGAGCAAAATGGTTCCATTGATAGAAGATGGAAATGGTTTGCGTTATGTGGCTGCAGTTCTTGGGACCAGAAAAGCCTTCCAGAAATTAACGTGAGTGAGAGAACTGTAAGCAGACGTCTGGATGAATGTGGGCTGAATTCCAGAAGACCATCTAAAGGCCTAGAATTGCTCCAGCAACTTCGTGTTGAACGATTACGTTTTGCTCACAATCACATCACAAATTATATCCATTGTTTGGCGTTGAAAATAATAGCGCAAGTGATAATAAAAAAGTTTTTTTTTTCTGGGAAGCAATATTTTCTTCATTTCATAATGGGGTTTCTGATTCTGACCTCATAAAAAATTGAGAAACTTTAGATGGTCTGGTATTTTTACTGGTGAGTGTAGTTGTTCATTATTGCAGGAAAATGACTTTCAGATTTCACTTGTTTATTGTGCGTTTATGCAATGTGTACTAATAAAAAGAATCCATGTACTTTTCATTTATTTTCAATATCTCTGTGCTAGATTATGTTTCTACCCTTAAATTAGAAACTCAATGTATTGATTTACGAATAATTACAGCTCCAACTATAGTCCATTCATGTTTTCAAGCATGAATATATGAGTGGACCATAGTTGGGCAACTCAGAATACAGCTATGTACCAATGCTTATTATTTTTTTAACACTTGTAATTAAATAATATTTAATATACACTTACGAGAGTCCGAAGCCAAAATTTCACTTAATCTGGATGAATAGTATTGAATATACAAAGAAAACTGTGACAAATGTGGACCATAGTTAGGGGAAACTAGGGCACTCCTCTTATACAAAACGCATCAGTTACGAATCAGCATTCGAATCCTAATTCTTGATCAGACCATACACTTCTTGAGCCTCCTGGAAGCCTGCATAATGACGAAGCCTTCGCAGAGAACTCATCTACTAATTCTGAAAACGATCAGCGATAAAATCCTATGTTTGAATGGGGGGAAAAAAAATTATTAAAATAAAGTCCGAAGGAAACATTGAAGATTTTGAAACACTGTCACAGGATATTTTTGACTTTATTGCAAATGAAATTTATGATCTGTCTGGACCGCAACATCCTGCTGTTAAATATTACAAAGCTCGCAAAGTAAGTAAGAGCATAAGCAAGCATAGTTATAAATTATCGGCAAACCCAAATAGAAAATTCAAACGACAAAGAGCTCTGAATAAACAGAAGTATGAATATGAACTCACTCAATACAATTTTTACTATCAGAGGCGTAAAGTAGCTCGACAAATTTTGAATAATTTAAATAAAAAGGAAATTTGTAAAACCCCTTTAAACATAATAACTGAACATTTTGAAGATGTATTTAGTACATCAAACGACAACTCTCCTCTTTGTGGTGATGTAAACAGTGAAAATGTTCCAGAACACATAATAGTGAGTGTAGATGATATTCATAAAGCTTTATACAAAATTAAAGCAGACACATCTCCATGTCCGGATAAAATAACTGTTCATGTCTTAAGACATTTAAAAACTGAGAGGTTTCTATCATTTTTCGTAAATACTATTCTCCATTTTAACTATGTTCCTAAATCACTGAGGTTCGCATGAACAATTTTAATACACAAAGGACGAGATGTTAATGGCATCAAGGAGTGGAGATCTATTTCAATCTTTTCAGTAATTAGAAGAATTATTGAACGAGTTTTTGATTCAAAACTTCGATCTTACGTTATCCTAAATACTCAACAAAGAGGATTTGTAAACTTGCCAGGAACACACATTAATGCTTCTTTAGTTAATGGATGTCTTAAATCTGCTAAGTTGGAAAAGAATAATTGCTGCATTGTATTTTTGGACGTTTCGAAAGCTTTAGATTCGATTGGACATGAACGGATTTTACGAGCTCTTAGGAAATCAAATATTCCAAAAAATTAATACTGCATAATTAAATCCTTGTTAATAGAAAACACACTACAAATAGAAACAAATGTATTTAAAGTAAACCAATAAGAATAAAGCGTGGTGTTCTGCAAGGTTCTCCATTGCCACCTATATTATTCAATTTGGCATTATATTATGTACTAGAAAAGCTGACGGATTGTGACATCACTAAGCAGTATGGTTATGCTGTTAACACTGACCTGCCTTGCGTAAGTGCATTTGCATTTGCAGATGATTTGGCTTTAATCGGAAAAGACGAGAGATCAGCAGTTGAAATTATCAATCTGGCAGAGAGTAAGCTAACAGAAATAGGCCTTGAAATTAATCCTAACAAGAGTAAATGTATTATAATTTAAAAAGGAAAACTATCGCCAGGAGAACTTACATCATTACGTGGGTCTGTTATGCAAAGTTTGAAGAACAAGTTAGAAAGCATCAAATACCTGGGTGTTGACTTTAATGATGAAATAAAGTTAGATAAAAAGAAAATTATAACTAATGTATCACGTGACCTCAATAATCTCGTCCGATGCATATTGTTAAAACCAGACCAAAAAAATGAAAATAATTAACGAATATATATTGCCAGGTCTTGTTTATCCCTTGCAATGCGCTCCACTCAGCCAACTTCCTGAATTTTTTTTTAATATTGATAAAACTATCAGAAGTGTAATCAAGGAAATATTGTCCCTCCCAGATGATACTCCGAATGCCATGCTGTATGCATCGAAGAACGTAAGAGGTATTGGAATTCTGAGAGCTGAATGGGAAGCCAGTATTCAACACTATAACATCTGTAGGCGACTGGAACACGTGAATGATGCACATCTACATCACATGAGAAATCTAGAAGAGGAGAAGAAAACATCTCTCACGCGCCTGAAGATTGCTCCAAAACGGCGTCACTCCTCAAACTAAAGGAAAACATCTCAGAGAAGTTCTCAGAAAACAATCATTCCAGTCATGGTGCCAGCTCCCACATAAAGGCAAAGGTGTTTGTACATTTGAAGAATGCCCCAAAGCCAACTCCTGGATCTCCTCTAAAAAGTGTCTTTCGTCCTCGGAATACATCAATGCCATCAAGATGTCTTGCAACGTCACCGCAGTGAGATCTGTCCCTGGCAGAACCTTCAGTACTACCCTTTGTCGCCATCCCGGCTGCAGCGAGACAAACACTTGGCCACGTATTGGAATTCTGTAAGAAGGGAGAGCTACTGCGTAACAACAGACACCATCGTGCCCATACAGCAATTGCCAACCTGCTAAGAAACAGAGGATGGGAAGTACATGAGGAGATACATTGTGTGTCTGAAGATGATTCTCATAGAAGAGTCGATATAATTCCCATCAATAGAAGAACCCGGAAAGCGATGGTCTTAGACTCTACGATTTGCTTTGAACGAGATACAAATCAAGCACTGCAGATAAATGATGATAAGCGAGCTAAATATGTACCTTGCCTTCCATATCTCAGTGAAAAATATGGTATTTCGCTTTACAACTGGGATATTACAGGCTTACTATTTGAAGTGAGTTGTTGTTTACCAAAATTTACATATAATATCCTTAAAACCTTTCAAATTCCCTTTTATGAGGTTCAGAAGATTGTAATGGAAATTCTGAAGGCCTCTTTTCAAATTCTACACTATCATCTATATGTTAACAAGTAAATTTTTGTTTTAATGCACAAATCGAATCATTATTTTACTCGTTTCATTTCCCTTTATCTTTTATGTTTGTTAATTCCGGATCCCAGTGGTCAACCTCACTTGAGGACGGATGATTTGAAATAAATCTTAGTAGTATTGTCCTACATAGCTTCAGAACGTGTGTTTGCATTGCATATATATTTTGTATCAATAAAAGCCGCCCTAAATAAGGGTTCAGTAGGTCGGCCCACTAATCAATTCAGAATGAACAATGATTAAAAGCAATTATGTACGTGAAAATTTGAAAGATAAATGATAAGAAAACATAAGAAATCATTTACAATAAAAGTTTCTTGGGTACAAATGATAACTAATTATAGCTAAGGATGATTTTAACACATGAGATCCTATGGCATCAAACGTTGCATCAGAAATTTTAAATTGTATAAGTTGATTTGAAGTTTCTCGTGGGATCGTGCCACGGGCACCGAACATGAGTCCAAAAACTGTCCAATGTGTGATGTGGTATTGTGCTCCGAGATGCTGACAACAAGGCTCATGTATGACTTGTTTTTCACGACACACCTCCAGTGGCTGTTGCTCATGCATCTCGAAACGGACTGCGGGATCAAGAATGACAACCTTATCCTTCTGCCGATCAATAATGATGATATCAGCACGTCAATATATTTCAGTAAATGGTATCTTTAACTTAGTTTGGATGGTTTTTCCATTGCGTGTTTGGATAAAATGTGGTGGCTCTTGAAAATAGAGAGGCTGACACCTGAATTTTCTTTAATTTCATCTATCCCTAGGAAAAATTGTTTCATCAATTTTTATAAATCCAGTGAAGAATTTTGTATTTTTACCGTATTGCCTCGATACGGAAACATTTGTGGACACTAATTTATTAAAACGAAATTAATTGCGTGCCCTCTAACACATCTGATAATTGGGAAGTTTTATTATTCTGAAACACATTATTCAGAAATTATTCAATCAAATAATAAAGATAAATTATGAGGCGAGGTTGAACTGACATGTATAAGAAGAGTTCATTTTTCGCAGCGAAAATCTTTCCAGAAAATGTGAAGACCAAAATAAGAAATTGCCCGCTAACGAGACACGTGTTGCAGGTTGCGGAAACAAGCGGTATTCAGCGGTGGTGTGGATATCATGCCACTAACAACACACACGTTCCTGACATTGACAGGTTGCTAACAAGCGGAACTAACTCATGGTACAAAAAAAAAAGAATCTCTGACAAGGATATAAAAAATATCAAATGCGAAACATTAGCATTTTTCATTCTCATAAAATATATGAGAGCTTGTGCACGTAGTTGTTGATTACGATCTAAAATTGAATATTCATAGTCAGTCGAATTAGTCGTCGGAGGTTTACACGTCACATTAAATGTAGAGTGATCCATGATGTTATGCTATTAATTAATGAATTTATATCTGATACACTCTAAGTGAAATTCACATGAACATGGGCTCCATTCTCAATAATTTTGTTACAGCAATATGAATCGTTAGAAAAATAATTGCCAAGTACAGGTACTAATTATAAAAGAAGCGAAATGTGCAATAACAAAAGAAGTCTTGAAAAATTAATATTTTATAAAATTACAAGGTAGATTTTTAGAAATGTTTTTCTTCGAAGTACACAATACTTTTTTTTACTTTGGCCTTGAAAAATTATTTCGTAATTAGCTTCTTTAAGAGGCTATAAGGATATAATTAGGGCATTGCGGATTATACTTTTATAAAGGGTGTCTCAGGAGAAATGTCAAATACATTCAGGACAATATAGATTTAATCTACATCGATTTAACCTTATATACCTATGTGTTCGAAATGTAACGGCTGGGAGATTATTGATGTGCGAACTTTATAGAGAGAGGCTTTATAGACGTATTTCTACGTTTCAGGCTGTCCTTCCTTAATGAGAGCTGTCCTTCCTTTTGAGGGCTGTCCTTCCTTAATGATGGCTGTCCTGCCTTAATGAAGGCTTTCCTTCCTTAATTGAGGGCTGTCCTCCTTAATGAGGTCTGTCCTTCCTTTGAGAGCTGTCCTTCCTTAAGAAGATTCAAGAATAACTTAAAAAGTTGTGTATAAAGTGCAAATTAAAATTAAGGTGACATTTAACATTTAATTTTTTAAGGTGACATGTATTTATTCAGCCTGACGAGTTACTCCCTTGGTTTGAATTGTAAATTATTTAAAAATAACGTGTAAGAGGGCCTTAGACTAGAAATGTTTAGCTTGAATGTAGTTCTGTTTATAAGTATGCATAAGGGTGTAATTATTTGACTTATTTGAACTGTTGTATCAGTGAAGCGTGGTGAGTCAGTGAAGTTAAGATTTTACAGTGCAGTGAATAGTTTCGATCAGTGATAATTTATAGCGTCAATGAAATGTGTTCTATAGTGTCAGTGAAATGTATCATAGTGCCACTACAGTGAGTGAGATGAAAGTAAAGTGAAGGACTATTGAAACTTATGTAAAGCCTATACATATGTAGGTTATATTGTAAAATTAGGTTATTTTATGTTTTATTATTAATTGTAATTATTGTATTAAATTGTGTTGTGTATTCTTATTGTATTGTGTAATGTATAATTGTATTGTGTATTGTATAATTGTATTGTGTATTGTTTATATTGTGTATACCACTGCCACCGGGTGCTTGCCCACTTGCAGTGTGAATAAATACATACATTCTCATATGATACAATGTTGAAAATGCTGCATCTTATGTTGTTCCAATAAGTTTATTTCATATAATTAAGTACATACTCAGTAAGAAAATAAAATAATTACACAAGACAAATTACGAATATTGCCATTTTCACGGATTCTATGAATTGTAAATTCGTATCAGTTACCGGTGCCAGTTCTCTTTACGACCTCAGTGAAACACTTGGTAACTTGCCAGTTTCAAACAATATAGTTAAACACGAGAAAACACACAGCTATATGGGAGCCTTCGATTGAGAAAACGTCATCTGTATTCCTCAACAGCAGCCAATGCATTGTCATCACAAAATCCAAAATTAAAAAGCATGTCTCAATACTCACTATGCGAATATGCGTGTATTCAGTTGTGTGTGTTGCACTGGCATTGCAGTGATCAGATGTTGTCGTGCGCAAAAAATCTGGCGTAACACGTCAAGTATACCTAGTAGTCTACACGGAACAGCAAGACGTTTCACCATTTCTCTCCTTAATTTCTCCCTAACCATTAGACTTCGGACATAAATCTAAAGTTAAATCGATGTAGGTTAACTCAAACTATATCCAGTATTTTACATTCCTCCTGAGACACCCTGTGTAAGCCAGTTTTTTTATGTGCATAAATAGAGAAATTAAATTGTATTGGAATTAAAATAATGCTTTTAATTTATTAAAATCTTATTTAAATGATAGAGTTCAAGCTACTAAAATTGATAATGTATTAAGTGAATTTATTAAAATTAAAATAGGTGTTCCGCAAGGAACAGTCCTTGGACCGATTTTATTTTTAATATATATTAATGATCTTTTAATGATAGACCTTAAAGAATATGAATGTGATTTATATTCGTATGCTGATGATACTGTTTTACTTTTTAGTGGAAAAACTTGGACCGATGCTTATTACAATGCAAATTGCGGCTTAAAATTAATACAAAAAATGGTTCGCTTTAAATTAACTTATAATTAATAAAGATAAAACAATAGCTGTCCCATTTTTCTTTAAATAATAAAGGTAATAAACCAATGTCATCTATACTACAAATTAAAATGCATAATTCTGATTGTTCCGATATAAATTGCAAGTGTTCAGTTATTAATGAAGTTAATGAGTTTAAATACTTAGGTATAATTATTGATAGTCATTTAAAATGGAATAATCATATTCATTATATTTTTAATAAATTACGTAAAACATTATGTTACTTTGTTGTTCTAAGAAATATTTTGTCAATTAACTGTTTACGTATAATTTACTTAGCATTATTTCAATCTATATTTATGTATGGTATTATCGGTTGGGGTGGAACTTATAAAGCCAATCTTTATCCGTTAATTTTACTACAGACAAAAGTATTAAAATTTTGTTTAGAAAATCAGAAAGATTACCCAACTGAATTGTTGTTTAAACACTTCAAAGTTTTCAATATTAAACAAATGTATTATTTTATTAAAATATTTTCATAGAAATTTTAATAACTTTGAAAGGTATATACATAAATACAGAACTAAAAATATGAATTCTCTGAGTTTGTGTGAACCAAATTATAAAACCAATGCAGCTTTTTATCATAGCATGAGTCAAGGTCCCAGATTATTAAACAAATTTTATTCCAACATTATTTTAACCACGAATCCTCTCCAAATTAATAAAAAAATTAAAAAAATTATATTGGATTTATAGTTTGGGTTTAAACATATTAAACACTATTTAATCTGTATTCACTCTCAATTTTAATTTTATTTTTGTCTGTATTGGAATCTCCTCCTGAGCATGAGTCTTACTCATTCAGGAGTGGGCTAGTTTACGTTACATTGTATTTATAAACTTGTATTCATTTCAAACTTACTATCAATAAAATAAGTAAATAAACGACGCTGTAGAAAATATTTATACGTAATGTCTTTGATTTCAGAAATTCACTCCACTATTTTCAACTCTGAGAAATGCAGCATTGTAGGCTAGATTTTGTAGCACGTCTGCATGTTCACGGTCTTATCGAATGTACTTGTGTTAAACGTATAGGTAGCACTTCATTACCTAAAACGTTAAGATGAGGGAAAAGATTGTTAAAAAAGTATAGCCATATTCTACACACGTTAAATTTTATTCCCACGATCATTCGCATTCGCGGTCACTGCAATAATGGAGAGTATATTCCCTTCACAAATAAAAGTGTGTCCTCTTAGAACTAAAAGAAAGTACTAGATGTCTGAGGTTAGTTTCACAACCAAATATTATTAGCCTAGTGCAATCAATCACAATTAGAACTTCTCAGGTTTGTCACAATAATGGTAGTGGTAGTAGTAGCAGCAGCAGAAATGGTTTTAGAGAATCCGGAGGTTCATTGACGTCCTCACATAAGCTTGCCATCGGTTCCTGTTCTAAGCAAGATTAATCCAGTCCCTACCATCATATCCAACCTCCCTCAAATATTATTGTCCCTTCTACGTCTCGGCTTCCCAAAAGATCTTTTGTTTCATACTATATCGAATTTTACTTCTTTCCGTACTCCAAACCAGTACGGAAAATGGAACTTTACGTTAGAGCTACTTTCCGGACATTAGGCCTACGAACATACGAATACATTATGATAAACCTAGCATGACAAAACTCAATTATTAGCCTTTTGGACAGGTCTGTGTTATTGGATGCATTCTTAATTTATTACGGTTGAAGATTAGTTTGAACAAAGAATGGCTATGGACATAAATTTCCACAAATAAATTAAAAGCACATGGCAAAGTCTAAGTTCGACATTGCTAATAAACTTGAAATGAACGGAGGTATTTAATGATTCTGTTGAACGCTTAAAATAAAGGAGTTGCAAATTGAAAACAAAAATACTCGTCTGAGAAAGAAATCAGTTCTCTATTTTCTTTGTGGGTAACTAAATTATTATTAGAAATGGAAAGATACTGTATATATTTGTAACTCAATAGTTAAACCGTTCTTCTTTATGATTCTCAAGTATGATAATATAATTAAAGAACAAATTAAGATATCAATAGATGCCACGGAATGCCAAGGCGATAAAGAACATCCAACGAGCAAATAAAGAAATGATTAGAATGGAAGTTAAGCAGATATAATGGAGTAAGTTGAACAACCAAACTATAATGGTGTAATTATATGTCCATTAGACTGATGAGGGAGACGAGACGAGACGAGACGAGATTGCCATTAGCTATCTTAGAACAAGAAGATCCAGACGAAATTTGCAGTGTGATGTAACCGAAGGTAAGTTATAGTAGTCAGATACATAACACAGATCTATACAATATGCGCAAGCAAATTTAATATAGCGAAATCGGTATACCGTTGAATGATGAAGCGTCAGTTTTATAGGCTGGTAACCCGGTTTAAATCTCGCTGGATACAAGTTGAATAATAAATCTTTGACAAAGATAGTTCGAATATAGTTTTTCGCGAGGTACTGCAGTTTCCTCTACCACCGTTCTACCATTGATCCAATAATTATAATCATCGCACTGGTACGCTGCAGACTATCTCACTGGTGCACCAAGTGTAATGCTAAAGCGACAATTACGAAGTATCCCTCCTAGATGGGGACTCCTAAATGAATTATGTTAAGTCATGCACCAGCCTTTGGAGGAAAAGTAGCAAATGAATAACATTTTAATTTTGTTGAACTTTGGAGAGGAAGTAGAAGACATATGCAAATTAACGACATTCATAAATATTGATATTACCGTCATGTTCAATCATCGAAGAACATCTACAAATGCATATAAATCTCCTGTTTCGAAAACTGGTTCTATCTTCGTTTTCAGATTTAAGAAATGGATTGAGAAAAGTATCCCATACTTTCGGGCCATTAAAAATAGCTAAATTTGCTTGATTTACGAAGGATTTTCAGACAAATAACGAAAATCATATTATGCAGATTACAAGACAAGTCAATTTACTATTTTTCACTCACGTCAAAATTCATATTTAATCTATTCATGTTGTTTAGTCAACTGTCCGAAGACAGGTCTGAACCTCACAAGTGATACCAAGAAGTCACCACTTATGACGCAATTAGACCATGAGATAATAGGATAGGGTGGCCAGTTCCTTTCCCCCTCCATTGCATACATCGCCGACTAGCTACATATTACACTATCAGACTTCAGATGTATACAAACAATTGTTCTTCCTCCAACACACATCGTCAAGTGAGATGTACTGGCTGATAACAGATGTACGTATCAGCCAGAACATCAATCAAAGGATATACTATTGATATCGCCTATAATCTTATTATCGTTAATAATGACTTCTGTCTTACAGTTGCCCTCACTTCAAGTAACAAATCATCTCATTTCCAGAGCACCAGAGTCCGGAAAGTTCTTAGTTGACCATACATGCAGTTATCGGCGACCAATAATCAATGCATGCTTCTAGAAGACGATCAAGTCTATTTAAAACATTAACAGGACATACCCTATATACATGTACAGTTAGTGTTGGCCACGATTTATTCTAACTTATTAACGGCTCTACGTAAAGATTATTATTTTTTGGTCCAATAGGATACATCTGTTATGGTAACAATTAATATTAGAGGAGAAAAATTCGCTCCGGCGCCGGGGATCGAACCCGGGTCCTTGGTTCTATGTACCAAGTGCTCTCACCATTGAGCTACACCGAAGTTCAATCCATAGCAAAAAAAAAAAAAAGTCAACATACATCTCGAACTTGCAGTCAGGCAACAAAGGGAAAAACACTGGAGGAGGGAGGGGATTTCGATCCTGTGCTGTGGATTGAACTTCGGCGTAGCTCAGTGGTGGGAGCGCTTGGTACGTAGAACCAAGAACCCGGGTTCGATCCTCGGCGCCGGAGCGAAATTCTCTTCTCTAATATTAATTATTAACTGCTATTCGAATACTCTAAAGCTAAAAATGTATATTCCAAACTAGGCTACAATTTAAAAGCACGTATACTATATAATTTTATGATGGAGTAAACAGTTACGGAGGTGCAAGGTGACAGATTACCCCATATTTTTCCAAAAACAATTTTACCAATAACTATATTTCCCAATACACTTGTTTTCAAAACCTGATTTCCCAATACAAATTTTCCAACGCTTTTTCTCCTAATATCCTTACTTCCCAATATATTTGGTTCCCAAAATTTTCCAATACCATTTTTTTATTCCCCAATATAGGGTTTCAAGATTTACACAATTTAATAGTGATTGTAGTATGTAGTAGACATGTTTATATTATTAGTCATTATTCAACAGTGTTTTCATTCAATCATTAAAATATACATAGTATTAAAAACTACTTGATCAGTTAAAATTCGTGTCAACTAGACATACTTCAGGACTTTGCCGTCCTATCTTCAGTAACTATTAAGCCAGATCAGTTGTTCTTGCTGATCTGGCTCAACAGCTACTGAAGATAGGACGTCAAAGAGTCCTGGAACATGTCTAGCTAACACGAATTTTAACTAATTAAATGTTTTTAACATTGTAATATTTTAATACTATGAATATTTTAATGATTGTATTATGCTTGTATTTACATCTTTCTGATAATTTTATAGCACAAAAATGTTTTCTAATGCTTGTAAATAGTCATCAAGCCTTTCTTCTTCTCTATAGATTTTATACTCATTAACAGTCTTATAAATACGAGCTTGAATACGGACACACTTTTTATTGGGTTTCTCGCAATTGGGTTTCAGTCAGTCAAGTCAGTATTCGGCCAAAGGACAGGTCTTTCACTGCAAACTCACTTTCCTCCAATCTTTCCTATTTTCATACTATCGAAAATAAAGAAAACGGAACAGTCAAAATCTTTAAAACTATACTATCACCGTGTAACACTAAGAGATTTTCCAGGTACTTGTAGATAACAAGGACGTATAGAGCTCTGAGAGGCATCTTCCTTTAGTCTTGACGTATTAGAGTTTTCTGAGTAATAAACATTTGAATATCGCCAGTGGGTACTTTCATTCAGCGCTAGTGAGCGCCGGCAAGCCCATTTATCCACCTGAATGAATAAAACAGTTCGGCGCCCAACGTACGGGTCTGTTATTGACTTGCAGCCGTGGGAGCGAATCAATCACGTGTTTTACGCGCACAAAAATAGACACGGGAGTTCCGTACGAGTAATCCGGTAAGGCAAAAAATAGCTAGTAATTTAGCGCCAAACATTTGAGGGCACCAGCATCGACTACAGTTCACGTGTCAATTTTCAAACTCAAAGTGAGCAAATTTCCAAGTAAGTTAAATGGTGAGTGTGATTGCGCCTTTTATTAAAAATCCCAATACATTTTATTAATTTTCTAGTAAAACTAGCTTGTTTTGGGTGTTAATTTTGTTTTGTTTTGTTTTTTTTTTTAGGTGGGGTGTTCAGTTGCTTTCTTATTATTGGAACAAGTTTCCTCACAGTGTCCCATATTGCCTACCACAGTTCCACAATTATTCCAAAACTCGATTCAACCTTAACAACATAGCAATGAAACTGCTACACTTTACTAAAGGAAATTATTTCAGAATTCTTGAAGTCGCTTGGAAGCTGTCGAATTTTATAAGTTTCGTGCAAGAATGCGAATATCGTGACACTATTTTGTGTAGTGTTAGATTATTTTAAAATTATAAAAATATTCTAATTACGTTCCTAAATATGCAAAGCGTTATTGTTTGCACTTCCTTATTATATTAAAATTTCTTTAGAGATTATGTTGTATTCATTTCATTATATCATACCTAATGGTACAAGAGTTTGCGCCAATTCTATGGATATTGGATGTTATGATTCTCTTGAACATTTTGGCTTTTCTGTATTTCTATTTTCATGATTGATCCGGCATCAAATTCTCTTTTCCAGGACATAGTGTATATATTGTCGTACTAGTTTTTCCAGTGCTTATCAGATTTCGCAATGGACATGTGCTTCAGAATGTTGAAGTTAAATATACAATTTTAACATATAAATATTCTATAACCTAAAATTAAAATAAAAAATATAATTTTTACACCGGTAAAATATATAAAGTTGAAGTGAAAGAATTATATTTCTTTTCAGATATTATTTCTGTAATTATTATGAATAAAATATAGCATTTTGTTGGCTTGGTTTAGTTAAAAAATTGATTTTGTGTAAAAATTTTGATTACATCAGATTATTTATTTTACTATAACAAATGTTTGCGAACAGTAACATAATAATAACCAAGTAAATTCTATTCTACTTTAAGAACCACAATCCATTTGAAGTCTATGAATTTGAAAAAAATGAAATTGAAAGAAACTAAATCAAAAATTAATTCCTTCAATGACAATGATGGGGTTTCTAACATGTTCAACACAGTTGATAAAATCAATTCCATTAAGAAGTGCAACAATTTAGAAATTCGTAATGGAAATAACCAAGACCAGAACCATATTCACAGCGAAGACGACCAAGAACTCAACAACTTGGAGCCGAACGAAGATGAAAACAATCAAGAAAAAACACGGGATGAATGTGAAATCGAAGAGAGAGAGTCTCAAAATAATGAAAATAAAAAACGTAAACATTACCATAAATGGAGAGCTAAGAGAGATTTATGGGCTATGCAGATTAATAAAAATAAACGGATGAAATGTGAAAAGTTCTTAGGAAGGAAGAAAAATGGTGACCAGGCACCAACTTTTCATGCACGGAAGGAAGAAAGAAATTTGGGACGACTCTGTTCTTGTAATGCAAGAAAAAGAAATTTAAGTGTAAAATGTCGAAAGTTTTTGAAGAGAGAAGACAGAAACTGTAGACGTTTGGAAGAAATCACTCCGAAAAGAGAATCATGGTACAGCTTCTCGTACATAAAAAATATGTTAAAGAAAGGAAGATAATAGCTAATAATTCTAGTCGATCTAATTCATTGTACTACCATCTACAATGGGAAGAAACTGGTGAACAAATGCAAGTATGTAAATCGATGTTTCTGCAAACTTGTGCTTGGGCGAATGGACAGTAAGAAACTGGGTGCTGTATCAAAAGGCAACAGATGCTGTAGTTTCTGAAAATGAAGACGAGTTACAAGAAACAAAAAAAAAAAGGAAGAAAAATTCGAATACGAGTAAAGATAATATCGATTATGTAAATGGGAATTATTTAAAAGTATTCCTTGATGCACTACCAGTGATAAAATCTCACTACTGCCGTAAACGAACAAATAAATTGTATCTAGAAGCAATCTGGCAATCAAAAGCGGTCCTATACAGCGAATACGAAACGAAAATGGACGAAGAAGGAAATAGCAAGAGAATTGTGTCTATCTCAAGTTTTAACGATCAATTTGATGCCCATAATCGTGGGTTATTTTTGCCTAAAAAGACCAATGTGACGAGTGCTGTTTATTCAAAACAAAGAATATCACAGAAGAGGAATACACAAATCATCTTCATAAAAAAGAGGAAGCAAGAGCCGAGAAAAAGAAAGACAAAGACAATGATGATGTGTCTACAGTAGTTTTGACTATGGACATGCAAGCAGTGCTCCTTGCTCCATCTCTTAAAGCTTCTGCCTTATACTACAAGACGAAACTGAAAGTACATAATTTCACAATTTAGGATATCAATACAGCTGAAGGCCACTGCTTTCTGTGGGACGAATCCGAAGGTGCAGATGCAGCAGATGACTTTGCCACACTAATTTGTGAATTTATGAAGAAGATTAAATTAGACATGCCCACCATGAAGAAAATAATAATTTTCAGTGAAGGCTGTACCCTTCAAAATCGTAATGTTATTTTGGCAAACGCATTTCTTCTCAATGCCGTTCAAACTGGTGTTACTATTGAGCAAAAATACTTAGAAAAGGGTCACACACAAATGATGTGCGACTCTATGCACGCTACTATAGGGGCGAGATTGAAGAACAGAGAAATTTATTCTCCATCAGGCTACGTTCAAGCATGCCGCACCGCTCGCATTAAACCTAAGCCATACCATGTAGAAAGTCTTGAACACTCATTCTTCAAGAAATACAGTTCCTTGAGCTACATTACATCAATTCGTCCGGACACCAAATTAGGAGATCCAGTTGTGGTGGATATACGATGCCTGAAATATGAGCCGGATATCTCGATACAGTACAAATTGAAATTCTCCGATACTGCAGACATTTGCCAAGGAGAATTAAGAAGCCTTCCGTCTGTAAGACAGAAGGATTCCAATTAAGACAACCAAGTACAAGAATCTTCAGGAGCTGAAAATGGTGATACCAAGAGACGTTCATAATTTCTACGATAACTTGCCTAAGAGCGTATAATCTTCAGGAGCTGAAAATGGTGATACCAAGAGACGTTCATTTCCTATGGTGACTTGCCTCATGCATAATAGTGAATAATTGCTCTTTCCTCGTATGTAAAATATTACAGTGGAACATTAAGAACACTAAAAACATTCAATAATATTATTATTAAAGAAATATTCAAGATTTAAAAATTATAATTTGATAATCTGTTAAAGTAAAGATTATTAAATCACTGTGAAAAGCTCGTAAGTACACGACTATTAATGAATGAAAACCACATGTCTGATACTGCATAAGACTCGTACAGTGTTGCCAAATCAATAATTATTTTATTTTCATGTACTTATAACTAAATTTAACAAATCAGAACAAAAATAATTCAAATTATGTCAAAAGTGTTGAGCTAAATTAGTTTTTTTGCTCTCCTGTAAAATTTAGAAAATTGGACATACGAGATTTTCATTCTTAGGTGTCGATATAGGGATTGGAATTTTGTTGAAAGACGTATGTTATTATTTAAACCGAATTGTTTATTAACATTAGCAGATAAATATCCAGATTTGTTAAAAATAATAGCCTATTTAATCCCAAAGTACGGTACTGAATGCGTTCTGTGATCATCGCAACATAATAATCAAGATCAAATGAATCCTGTATTATCATTTTCTTGCCATCTACTAATTTAAATACTCTTATATTAAAATGTAAATCCTTCAAACAAACATGTCTCTGTATTGTTGTTTTAATTTTTATTTTTGAATTTAAATCCAAAAACATAAAAGGCCTAAGTATTAATTGCTTTACTTAATAGCTATCTTGTTTAATATGGGAGAAAAAATAATTACAAATTTTTTAATTAAAAATGAATAATTTACGTGAAAAATGACCTGTTCAGCAAATAAATTGATGTCCTATGGTCTACATTTAAGGTATAGTTTACTTCGAGTATTTGTAATAGTCATTAATATATACGTTTACATGTTAATGAAATAAAAATCAGTCTTTGCCTAATAAAGTAGACATTTTAATAAAAAGGGAACGGAAAGAGTGCTTGCAGAATAATAGGAAGCTCATGTATAATTTAATTTTTTCACTGCAGAGCCACGACGAAAGTGGCTAAAGAATACGTTCCGCCACGGAATTTAAGAGCTTCATTCGAATATTACCATCCGCAAGCAAGGGTTTCCATTATATTAGAAACTAAAGCAGGGAAAAATGCTTTAAAATAAATTAACGTCGACTGATGTCACATTTCATATTTCAGAATTCAATTTCACGCATATACCTTCACTGGAACAATGTTATGCCTGTCGTGTGCAACGGAAGTACTTAAAACATACACACGCATACTAAACAACTCCTGGAAATCGTAATTAATATTTTGATATCACAGTAACATTATAGGAATGCTGTTAATACTTAAATATTCTTTACAAAATGCATATTGTAAAAAAAAAATCGCCTGCAGTAAATCTCTATACAAATGAAAATTAATCCATCATTTAACGATGCTGTATCGAATATGAGATTACCTAGCATCGGTAGGATTTGTCATAATGAGATGTTACTTGGCAAGATGAGTCCAAGAATTTTCCTTGGATGGAATGATTTTTGCCTTCTATTGGAAAAAGTATTAGAGAAATTCTGCAGTGCTTGGGAAAAGTGGCATAAGTCAGTTTTCGCAAATATTTTTTGATAATTTAGTGACAGCTTATACTAGTTTATGTCGATTTGATTTTTTTCTGAATGAATTATTGTAATGGGAGGAATACCTATATATTTTTTTTCCAAGCGAACAGATGTTCCTTAAATTATCAATAAATTATCAAGAAAGGTTTGTGGAAAACCACTCGTGTCACTTTTCCCGAGCACTACAGATGATCGGCTCAAGTGGGATTCTAAGTTACGGTCACACTAACGCAGCTGTAACAAAAACGTACACGTACAGTATGACGAATTTCTAACATACAGGGTTGTGGTTAGGTCCTAGGTAAGTATTTTGAGAAAGGAACTAGGAGTCAGCGTGAAATATATTTTTTGGACCAATATGCAACTGATTGAACCTGCATGTGGGATAGCGGTATATTTAGAAATGTGTCTGTTACAATATCACAATGTCTCTGTGCCACAATCGGTAAACGCTGTAGATGGTTTCCGTCAGAGGATGAGGTCGAACGTTCAAACTTCAGCAAGTACTTTATTTTCACTTGAGGTATGTAGATCGATTCTGAACGTGTGTTTTAACATTAAAAAGCCAGCTGTAATTGAAGGGTTCAGAATCATAGTGGGCCAAGCGCCATTTACTAAAACCGTGGAAAACAAGGGTTAAAATGAAGTTATTACCATAATTCAATAGAAACGTATAGCAAGTAATATAAAGCATACACATTAAAACTAAATGATATGTCAATCTTCATTAAAATATGGTATTCACTTAACTTTAACCCTTGCTTTCTCCGTGTTTAATAAATGGAGCTTGGCCCACTATGGCTCTGAATCCTTCAATTACTTTGTAACATAAGTACGTAAAAATGACAATATTTGTTAGAAGGGTGAAGAAAGAATGTAGTTTGAGAAATAAATATTCATTACTCTGGATAAATTACGAATTTCGTACAAATTAAATATTACAATGTAACAAAAATGCATGAAAATAATGCCAGAGAAAAAAAAAATCGTTACATTTGCACCAAAGGTCAGAGCGCTTTTAACAAATAACCAACTGAACTCCTAGACGTTCAATATCACTGACTTGATCTCAAGCGAACTGTATTGAACCAATGGCTAGTAGACTCTTACCGAAAGCATAATAAATAAATATTACAGCACGTATTTCGGTGGTTCAGAAAATAAATAATTCAGAGATATCGTCAATAAAATAACAGGTATTGGAATGAAAGAAAAGTTACCACGATGGGACTCGAACGTAGTACCTTTTGGCCTGCAGAGTAACGCTTTAATTGTTACACCAAAGCTTATACCTATAATTCTCTTCTAAAGTAGGTAGAATGAAGAAAATGAATGTGTGTCAAACAAAAAGCAGTGCAGTGACATACTGTCTCATTACTTGCCAGCAATTTTACAGATTCTATAACAAATAGATTTTTAAAATACGATTAGTTCTTAACAGTTGAACTTAATCCAATCCCTAATAAGGTCCGAAATCATACCATACCATACTATTCCATAATTCTTATTTCGTTTTAATGCTGGATTACAAATAACAACTGTAAACAACTTTATCAACTGATAACTTAGGTATTTTTCTTCGGAGAATCTAGGTTCCGTATCTCAAATTGCTTGTCCATAACCTCCTGATAAATTTATTCGGTTCAATTCTGAAACACACTGTATACCGTATCTACGAGAATGTTCATTAACTAACTTCGATGCAACAAAATGGCAGGATACAGAAACGTTTATAATTTTAAAACGAAAACTATAGCTATGTAGTTGGTGATTTAATTAAAATCGAGCCTTTTGGTACCTATCTGAAAGACAGTAACTCGTGCTAACAATTTCACATGGGCTTTAAGTAGCCCTACAAATATGTGTATATTCATTTATAGTTTCCTGTCCAAGGGTACGTCTTTCACAGCAAATCCAGCACTCTCTAAGAGCCCCATTTTCCGCCTTCCTTTTAGTCTTCGCAATATTGCTAAATATACAGTACAACAGACCTAAACTGCTTATTATTTCATGAAAATATTTTTCATGAAAGGTGTTTACGTCCCAAACTAAACGATTTCAGTATTAAAACTCCAACAAGAAATAGCAATCGTCGACATTAGACCCAATAAATATGAAAACTATTTCGCAAATTTTAAATTTTTTAATAAGTGTGAAAAGAATGAAATAACATTTAAGGAAATCTCTATAATTGCGTGCAACGTCTTAACATTCTTATTACCGATATGGTAGCAAAATAAAAGAATTTTATAATAATATTTTTTAAACATTACATTACACGTTAATAAAACGCTACTACAAATAATTTGAAATTTTGTAAAAGAACCAGATATTTGTGTAATGATGGAATATGTTAATTTATTTTTTACATAAAAGGAGTGTTTAGAGTTTCCGCCTGACAGTAGAATATACGTAGATAACCTGTCAACTTGAAGAGAGCCTTAAGAAGTAAAGCTGTCAAACGCATAAGAAAACTTCTAGATAGGCAGCAGAGTTAAACTTTCAGAAAATGAACTCACTTACTTCAAATCAAACCTCCTATCTAAAATTGAGTTGTAAGAAAATGAATATAGACTTTTTTGTCAGAACAATGTCTAATATGTTTTACAGTCAATAAGAACATTTGTAACAAAAATGAAAAATCTAAGAGGAGCTCGATTACAGAATTGCGTCATCAGTTTGAGGGGTAACATGTCGAGGTTATGAATTGAAAACCGCAACGTAGTCAGTAGTAGTCACATTAAAATAATTTTATTCTAGTACTACAAAAGAAAAAAAGGGAATCTCATTAGCTCGCATTTTAACAGCTGGAGTGTGCTACAAACAGAAATGAAATACGCTTGATGTTAAAATTAATTAATTGCATTTCATTGTATAGTCAAATACTATATATGTAGCGTGTAAAAATACTCCACATAAATGAAAATAATTACATCTGGAATAAGCCATTGAGCTAGCCCCTGATCACACAACCTAAAAACTTCCTGTAATGTTTACTCAAATGTCACGAAAGACACATTTAGCCGAAATTATAAACATTCTGATGATTATGATCGAAAATAGAGGTCGTATTATAATCAAAAAGTTAATATCTCTGTTATACAAAATGTTACGTGAATTATAACAACAATTTTACGGCAAAGTGTAACTGCATTCAAACCATTTATTATTACCACTTTATACTAGAATTTCCTAGGTAATCGCATTAACGGAAACGAGATATATGATTATGTCCCACTCTATCGCGTAACCGACCATATCACAGTAATGGAATTTCCATCTCCGAGATAGCATTTGCTTCTGAATGCTGTGACTATGCTGCAGTAGACCTAAAGCATTTTGTCATTTTGAACATATGCCTCATATAAAAATTAATTATAAAATATATTAGAATTTCATTCAATATTTTCCCTTATCATTTAGGTTCCATTATTAATTAAAATGTACGTTTCGATAATTTTATCTATAGATAAAGTAAAAATATTGTATACTGGGATCATTTTTTCTATTTTCTATTACATTCTAGAGATTTCTATAATCTAGTTCTATTTATTTTTGTTACATAAAGTAATTGGATGAATTAATTATCGTGATTCTGCAAAAAATTTGTATTTCGAGATTTTTAGGAGAAATAATAGTTTCCAGTACCATAAAGGCTATTTCCATCATACGGTTTTTGTCTATCTGTCTGTGTATATAACAATTTCTCCTGAAGAACTGAACGCACATTGTTCGTATTCAATATTTAGAATTCAAATTATCGGAGAAGATTGCACAAGAAACAGATTAATTCTTAGCGAAATAGTAATGTCTTTATTTGAAATAAAAAAACACAATTACGATCCGCTCCAAGAATGATCAGACGATTTTCATCTTATTACGAAAAAAAAAAAACATAAAAACTGTGAAGTTCGCATCAAACGTAAAATTGTATCATTCCCTTCGCTTCTACTTTGAGTTGCGAATTTAAACTACATTTCAATTAACCTATTTGCAGCCAGATGGCTGAACAGGTACGCTGACATTAAACATAATTTCATAATATTGTAAAGAAACCGTTTGTATATATTTCACAACTCAAAGTAGAAGCGAAGGGAATGATACAATTCATCGTTGAATTCACCGTCCCAACAATTTCTTTTTACACTTCGTGAACTAAGAAATGTTGTTACCTTCTTTCATTTTAAACACTTTTCTGTGTTCCACAAGGTTCCCTGTGGTGTTACATTGCACGCCTCTTCAAGAGTTTTTATACACATTTCAAGAGTTCCTTAAAATATTTTCTTATATGGAAGATATAATTGGTCGTAAAGTTAAGCTACATACTAGTTATAAATTGTTGTTGATGCTCACTGAAAGTGAATGCATGAATGAATGAATGAATAGAGGCAGAAAGAAAGAGAAATAAATAAATAGATAAATATATAAAGAAATAAACAAACATACAAAGAAATAAAATAATAAACAAACAAACAGTATATAGCCTATATTTACCGTACATGTAGCTATATTCAGTTGCATCTTTTCCGTTTTACCCTATACTTTCGTAGGTGTTATTGAATTGCATTTCTCGTTTGAAGAGAGAAATTACAGGGGCGTTACAACGACCTCACATGGTACGCAGTTTTATACATACGACACAACAGCTGCTGTGAAATCCCACACGAAAGCGCTGCTTGCTGAATTTACAATTGTGTTTCATTAGAGTTTATCTAGGCATTTCCATTTCGCGCCTTATATAGGGAGAAAAACGTGGTTAAAATTTCCTTCCTATAACTTGTATTCCTGCATCTAGGTTAAAAAGTTCTACTGCGTGCAGTGAAATAAAATCCCTACTTGTTTTTCTAATGACTAAAAAACTGAACTTAATTGCCAGTTAATTTATAGGACAAAAAATTATGAGTCACAAAATAAATACGAAGGTATCGTAAAGCCACAACACAGAATCTAATATGTACAGTACATACATATTTTTTGTTGAGATTTTTAAGTTTCCCCTTCCGGTGGCAGAAGCGTCTGAATGGTTATGGAGTCTTTCATGGTGTAGAGTTATTTTATTGATCTGCCTCTCTGTTGCTGTTGTCTTCTCAGACAATAAGCTTATTCAAATTTCCAACACGTGTTTGCGGTTTTGTTTGTGTGTTTTAGTTGGTTGGGACTGGTGGTAGTTGTAGAGGAGTATCTCCAGTGTTGTTCTGTTGTTTGTGTTCGGTGGATTTGCGAAGATGTGTTGTGTATATACGCGATTTACTGCCGAATGTGTGTATTTCCTGTTTATGTTTGTTTAGATGTGTGAAGAGTGGCTTCGTTTTTGTCATAATGTAAACTATGTTCCTTCTGGTGCGTCTGTGCAGGTGGAAGATTTGGCGGAGAATTCTTCTTTCGCGGACTTCGAATTTTGATTGGGTCGTTGGAGGGGTTTGTATGAGGAAAATGGAGGGATGTATGCATAGGGATCGAACCAATGCTTTGTATAGGTGGAAGAGTGTTTCGGTTATACAGCCAGGTCGATTGATGCCTCTTAGGTAGCTTATTGCTCTGGTGGTTGCGTTATATTTCCTCCAGGTTTATTTATGCTACAGTAAATGTACCATTAACCTTACGTCCACGGGACTGAAACCGCCAGGCTGGTTATCACACTCATCCAAAAGGATAGTACAATTATCAGAACTCCATAAACAGTAAAATTAATTAAAACGAGGCATACCAAGTACTGGGTGACATCTGTCCCCACGCACCTAACGGAGGGTTAAATAACAAGACCAGTAACAGAACAACACGGATTGATAACAGTACGCACTGTGACTGCGTTCCGACTTCGAATAACTAGAGCGAGAGTACCTACGAATCTGCGCTGTGACGGCACATATACTTCGAATCAGGCAACTGCATTCCAGCTTATAGGTAGCTGAATTAGGAAGCTTACTGACAAGATGCATTGAGTTTGTATTTCCCAAACTTCTACGAAATGCAACCGAACGTAAATGAACGATGACGGTAATCTCAGACTCAAGAAACATGACGTAAGTAAATTAGAAGTAACTGATATTTATTCATATACTAACACCAAAGAAAATTGTTCAATTTATTTCAGTTTCAGAAAGTTACAAATATTCAGTGCAAAATAACGACATTATTTCAGTTTAAAGTCTATTAAATGTATTAATATACGATAATTAAAGTGTAAAACGATAAAAAAATGTTAGGAAATAGCCACATTTAACTTGAATTCTGCGACACATTTCGAGTTCCATTTAAACACTACCATTTACTATCAGATAGCAAGTACAACAGCACTGGAGTTTTTCTGTCACTGTTTTTTTGCTTCGAGCGATTAAAGAGTGAAATTCGTTCTGCTGTGCATATGACAGTGATTGACTGAGTGTACGAGAGTAAAAAAGAGATACCACGCTACGGCAATCCAACACCTTTTCTGGCATTTTTCAGTTTAAAGCGTCATATTTAATATACTGCAGTTCTGTTACGGTTTCGAGGACTTTGTATTATAACACTTTGAATAATCAGTCTACAATTGTTGTACAAGTTTTGTCTACCTACGTTAAATCTGGCTTTCCGAAATTAACAGTGTGATAGATATTTTCATCTTGCAAGTACTGTGAACAAAATCCCCACTAGACAGCTACAGATAATGGAATTCCTTGATCTAGTGGCTAGCATAGTACAACATTATATCTCAAAATAAGGAAGAAAAATAAAAGCAAGGAACTCATATTTAGTCCACGTGTATAAAGCCTTGTTCCCATGGCGCGTGGCTTGGCAAATCGCGTGTTGTCTCGAGTGGACCACTTCTCGTCTATTACACCATTACCAGACGTTCTTCTTCAATTACATTTGTTTCGTTGTTCAATTTATTTTTATTACTTTTTTCGGTTAATGGAAATAATGTTTAATAAAAATTAATTAAGTTTATGAATTATATAGTGACGAGAAAGTAGCATGACGTGCAGCAGCGGTTTGTGTACTATTCAGTGGAGAGTTTTTGAAGGGGAAAATGGTGAAATGCAAAAGGCGTTGGTGGAAGGTGTCATTCAATAAAAGTCGGAGAAGGTAATTATTAGGCTTCGTATTCCAGTTACCTAAAGACTGGAGTTAAAGACACATTAGGTATATAGTACGCCGAACACAGGTAATGCAACGGATAAGGATATAAACAAACACGTTTCGCTGCGTGTTCGTGGAGTACAGTCAACTCCGGACATTCTGAATCTATACTAGTAAACACGTGCTTAAGCCGTGATGTTCATTTTCGTCGTGATTTTTGCAGTGAATAGGCCTAATAACGTGCATTCGTAAGTTACGAAACTTGAACATAAGCGAATGTCACTTGAAATGATTTTATATTGCAAGAAATTCTGTCAATGGCACATGACGTTACTGGTGCATGATGTAGTAGGCCTATTGTCTGATATATTTCGTGTTTCGTTAGGATACTGCATATGTCGCTCATCACTGAAAACCACTAATTTTCTATGTACTTTTCTAGAAATTCCTAAAATGTGGATTATTTAATTTATTAACTGGGATTTTGGCAATGAACATCATGGTAAGCTACACAAATCCATGCTAAGCGTCGAGTTAATTTCTTCATGATTTTAAGATTGTGATGGTACTTTTTTCTTTTGGATTACGTTCAAAACACTTTCTGTGCCTTTTGGTATTGTGCAGTCCCTTTCAATGCATTGTTTTGGTCATTTTTATGTTTGTTTTACACAATTTATTCTATGTAATGTTGTCTATACTGATAGTGAAAATATTAGTTCAAATGTCCTCAACTATACCCTGCAATACTACACGCTTGAGCGTCTTATCTAAGGCATTTTATCTCTGCAATGAACCTACAATTAGCAACAAAGCTGTAGTTATTTAAATAATACGACTAGTAAGAGCATTGATCGATAAGACTACTCACTATAATATAATTGCGTCCCAATTTCGACTTTCTAAAGGAAGAGAGCAGAGGATGCGTAACTAATTTGTATACGAACATATCTGTACCTGCGCTGTGACGTCACATATACTTCGACACAGGCAACTTCATTCCAGTTTATAGGTAGCTGAAATACGAAGCCTAGTAATTATAATAATACCGAAACTATGTAATAAATTAATTATAAAATTTAATTTAGGCCGTTTAAACAAATTACAGTCAGACTGTAAGGCAATAATACAATAGCTCCAAAAAGAAGTAAAGTTAAGCGGTAGCTACTGAGTATAAAAGAATAAACTTTTGTTTACAAAAATTTAAAAGTTTAATGCTATTTAAAGAACTACAATTCAAAAGTGATTAGTGTCATTATTATGAAGTGACATATTATTGGAAAGTTATAACAAGTATCATTTTCAAAAAAGGCAGTAAAATAATCATAAACATTTACGAAATATAAGCCAGTGTTATTCACTAGTAGCAATGTAATAATTAAGTTCGATATTGTTTTCACGTAGGTAGCCTAAATGAACTAATTGACTTTCATCGCCAACTTCCTGTAAGCAGTCATCAGATTTTCTTTCTTTCTTCTTTAGCTCTTTCAAAGAATAACTCAATACTTATCTTAGAGCGTATTCCGAATCTCAGCGCTGAGCAATCTGATGGCATCACGGTGTTCCGAATTTCACCGATGGCTTCACTGATGCTCCACCGGTGTCGCACCGGTGCCATCAGCTTGCAGAGGTGGTGGCAGTCTCCATCAGCCGCCATCAGTGAATCTGATTAGTTCTTGTATAGGGCGGGAATTAGCAGACGAATGACATCGTCCGCTGATTTGTCAAGGCGGTGTGTTCTGCTTTGGTTCTGCTGTATTGTTTGTAATGAGCACAACGTAAAAACAATATGTTAATGGCTTATGAGCGAACATGTCAACGGACCAGTTATTACTATCGGTTCAAGAAATAAATTGTTTATGCTCTCTTTTCTTTGAAAGAGATGGCAGTACGGAAATTTCGCAAAATTTTGCTAGCGTAGCACAGATAACAACTTATACAGTCGCCATGACCATCGATTCTTCCAGCAGCTTTACTCCTAGTTCTCTGTAGCGTGACGTCATTGTTGTCCACCGGTCCGTTGAGATTCGGAATACGCTGTTACTTTGAATTCGTTTCAAAGCATCATAAACCTGGTTCCTGTCTTTATGATGTTGATTTTGTGGATTCCATGTGACAGGTTCTCCTCCGTACAGATCCAAAAACTGCATAAACACTTCATTACTCCATTTCATAATGAACTACTTGAAAACTGTGATGTGAAAGCTGCGCAAGCACACTTCACAATCTAGCTATACAATCTACAACAGACCGTGGAAACTGGTGCACGAGCCGCACTCAGGGTTGTCACCCACAAGCCTTTGATGTCTGAGCATTTACCTAGCCATACAGAGTCACCTCGAGCAATAACGAGTCTTTACATTCCCACGGCGCGAGATATGACAAACTTCATACCAGGGTCGCTAAGCCACATGCCGTGGAAACAAGGCTTAAGAGAAATATGCAATTATGTATCGGGAATAAGCAAATAAACGTAAGGGACACAAATCTAGTTCCTGTCTAAGAAAGAGAAGAGTCCACATCTCTGTCGGGAATAGAACTGATGTCCGATGAAAACTTTGTCCACTACTAATGGCAACCTTCAGCGGAAAATTGTAACACATAACTGAATATTTTTAAACTTGGGTCCCTTTTACTTTCAATTAATCATGGTTTCTTTCTTTATACATCACTACTCTTTACTATTAGAACCTTTATATCTAATGACCTGAAAATGTAAGTCTAGCCTAATTATACACAATGAAAACTTCTGGTCGACATACACAGTTTGCAACCGACTTACGTATTTGCTACGTGCAATTAGTTTTAATTCAATTACACAGACATTCTGAACAGAAGGCCAATTTTATGGAATCCTAATGTTCTCAATTACGCAGATAATGGACTGAAATCAAACACATGAACTCGCTCCTTCTGGTAGATTACGTACAGTTTGCACATAAACAAGTCATTTTCCAGTTCGGGCGACGGTGATTGTATAATTGCTCTCTGCTTATACTACGCTGATGGGAGATCTATTTATAGACTAGCCAACAGACGAATGGTGTTTTCATTCCATCTGGTTCTATTTTAAATTAAATCAGGATACCCATTAACCATTTTAACACGTCGAACGACGAACATATAAACTCTGGAGTAAGGAATTCAATATTATTAGGATTAATTACTTTATTTCATTACCTATCGGCCTACATACATTAAAGATACACATATAATTATGTATACATTTACACAGATACGAACAAACACTAATGCGTACACTGGCAGAAAGTAGATTTACTGATATCAGGAATGCGTGCCGATATTTCGTAGAGTTGTATAGTGAGTTCACCATTGAGAACCACTACCTCATAAATATATTATCATATTTTAATATAGGAATTAAAACAGTTGTAGATGCTGGGCGAACCGTAAGTAATGTCATTAATTTCAAGGGGTTATTCTTTGAGAGATTTCAAACAAAAAGTTTAATACGAGTACAATTTGCTCGTCTTTGCTACCTTTCCGAGAAAAAATTATATGAAATATTTCATACCGTATTTTGGTAAAGCTATTGAATTATTTTCCAATTTGCTCACTTAACTTTAGAGAGTAGTGAATTATGATAATAAATTATTGAAAGAATTTTAGTTTTCTTCCTTTAATGTGCTGAAATTTGATTCGAACAAATGTAATTTTTCGTTCTGAAAAGGTATTTTAAAATGTAATGCTCTCTGACAACGCTGTAAAGGTTATTGTCTGGAGAGAGACAAACATACGTAGACCCAGGTACCATGAACAGCTGGCGTATGCGAGTGACGAGTGAGGACACGAGAAATGTAAACGTCACACACACAATTGCTTTTAAAAATGACTCAGGAAATTTGATTTATTTTATGTAAGTTCACTAGTTACCACTTTAAAAATGAAAGTGGGAGGGAACTATTTCCAATTTCTTGAAGCAAATGCTTCCAGGATGACAAACGGAGCTTTTTAATCATGGAGTAGATTTGTATAACATAAAATAAGCTTTTCTTATTTCCTGTGTTCACCGAATATTTAATTAAAATTAAATCAAAAGAGTTTAAAAATAATATTTTTAATTTTATTTGTTAAACGTAAAATAAGCATATCGTATTTTTATTTTTGCCTTAGAGTTATAAATGTTCTAAAATTTTGCTTTCAGACGTGAAATAAGCATCATTATTGTTTACATTCTATAGAACAGGACTGTACACGATTTGTACTCACTGAGCAGACTCGCGACTCGCGAGCGGAACAGATTGCTTAGAACGCTCGGCCGCTGTACGGAGGAGTGAGAGGGGTTAAGAGGTAAAAGAGGGCTTGGGAGTTTACAGGCGACTGAAAATGTATACACATACACACAAGAAAAAGCTTTTTGTTAGAATTAGAGTTAGAGTTAGAGTTAATTGATTTTCTTTGTATTTATTTTGAGAGTATATTGATCAGAGTCTTATAATTTTTGTACGAAATTAAAAGAAATAAAGTTTTCTACATATGCAACTTTGAATTTAAGTTCATTAACTTTATTGTCACTCCAGATGTAAAAAATATTTTTTTTCAGTAGTAGTAGTATGCTTAGGAACGCTTTGACCCATTATGTGCCCTATAGGTGGCCCGGGTGACATTCGTGAATCGGACGCTGACAGGTAGGTCATACTGCCTCAGCCCCTGATAGATCCAGGTCCCGTTTAGCGGATGAGTAGCCTGATAAGCCCCAGTGACCCGTAGTCCAAAGCCCTTCCTGATAAGCCCCAGTGACCAGTAGCCCAAAGCCCTTCCTGATAAGCCCCAGTGACCAGTAGCCCAAAGCCCTTCCTGATAAGCCCCAGTGACCAGTAGCCCAAAGCCCTTCCTGATAAGCCCCAGTGACCAGTAGCCCAAAGCCCTTCCAGATCAGCCGGCTCCGACAGGTAGGCCATCCTGCCTCAGTCCCTGATAGAGCCAGGTCCCGTCCGCAAACGAGTAGCCTGATTAGCCCCTGGGCCCGGAGCACCAAGTCCTTCTTATATCAGCATCGAAAACCCGTACTACTATTGTAAACAATAAATTATATGAGGGGGAGGTGGAGAGTGTTGGTGAAATGGAGGAAAATGGCAGTATCATTCATACCTTCACAGCTACTTACATATGCACCTAATTACATACACATATGTAAATGTGCACTTTACACGCACACCTGTAAAAATACAATCATTCACATATGAGGGGGATCAGAAGCAAAGGGGTAAAGTGCACTTAAGTTATTTATGAGGAAATGTGATTCAAAGTACTTATGATTTTGTAAATTCCGTGAATTTTTTTTATTTCAATTTTAGTGTGTGGCGTGATTAAAAGATGTATTCCTTTGCCACTAAAATTTTAAATGTATTAACTTGCCCTGGATGCACTTAACTCGTGTTCTTAGAAGTGTCACTTGTACCCCTTTGGTTCTTTTTTAAGTAGGTTATTTTACGACGGTTTATCAACATCTTAGGTTATTTAGCGTCCGAATGAGATGAAGGTGATAATACCGGTGAAATGAGTCAGTGGTCCAGCACCGAAAGTTACCCAGCATTTTCTCATATTGGGATGAGGGAAAACCCCGGAAAAACCTCAACCAGATAACTTTCCCCGACAGGGAATCGAACCCGGGCCACCTGGTTTTGTGATTAGACGCGCTATCTGTTACTCCACAGGTGTGGACGCTTTGATTCTGACCCCCTCATATCAAAAACATACATACATGTCTGTTTAATCACACACACATAAAGGAAGTAAAAATACAGTAGATACACGCAGATAAATGCGTCACTACCACGTGTTCTGCTTACAAAGGGAACTATATTTAAGGCTGTATAGTAAGTTTGTAAAGGCAAGAGAAGCACTTAACTCTTAAATTGACAAAGTATCCTACAGGATACAACAAGGGTATGTATTATGCTATAATATTAATAGAACAAAAGAAAAAAATTGGTAGGAAAATTAAAATTTCACAATACTACAACATATAAAATATGCACATTGTGATAGTTGTTTTCTTTACAGTCCGACAAGATATAATAAACTAGTGTGAGAAATGTTCTGCCAATTTAAGGGTTAAAATATTAATGTAAATATTTCACGCGGATTGATAAAATAGATATAAATGGTAATATTATGAGTTCTCACGCAAAGATTTATGGTCATTAGTTCAGTTCAGATTCGTGTAATTTATTTTCCTACATCTTATGTCGTTGGCAGGTGACGTCAAGTTTTCGAGGTGACACCTTTTCACCCGTATTTCTTAAGCAGATTTTTTTTTACCAAATGTATTAGTTACCTACACGTCGTTGCTCTTTATGTTGCTTTTTATGAAGTACTTTCATTTTTTCTCTCTCCATGTGAAAATTTGTATTTGCTGACATAAATAATACGACGAGCTTCTTGAGAAGAACCTTTTAGTTCTTTTTATCGCGGCTTCCAGAGTCCATAGCTTTACGATCCATTGGGCTTGTTATCGTAAATTTAGCATGGGAAAATATAAGCCTAACTAATTTTATTAATTTATTAGAAGAAATGCGCAAGGTTTTTGTGGATGATATACCATAAAATATGTCAAACTATGTCAGAATTTACAACAAACGAGAATTTTGTATGTAATATCACACTTGATTGACTTTAAGAACCACCATTTCCACCGGTTGCTTCAGTTTGTTATAGTCGGTACCAAAATGAATCGCTTTTGCGGAAATTGGAATCAGTCTTTTTTTATTCGTAAACGAATTCTGTAATTTTTAAGAACCTTTACTGCTTTTCATTTCCATATTTCATTCCGATATAAATAATATTATAAATTCGTACATAGTAAATTTATAGCTTTGCGATATGCAGTTAACTGTGAACAGGCCATTTGAAGCGAAGTAAAGTTTTATCCAACCATCCCAACCTACATAAGAATATAAGCATTCTTTTCTAGTGTTTCGACATAGTTCAGTCAGTTAAAGGATTCTACAATCTTCTAAAACACACCCGTGTGTATGTTTCCCAATATAAGCTTCAACAAAAGCTCTTTGAGCTCTTCAAGATATATTCTCTACCAACGCACTAATTCAAGAAATACACCAGCTACTCACTGTGATGAAACAAGGACGAAAAATAACTCTAATCTGGATCCCTTCTCATCAGAGTATTCCAGGTAATGAAATTACAGATGCTGCAGCAAAAGAAGCTACATGACTTCCATTGCATATGTTAACGTCTGTTCCACATACAGACGCCATTAAATACGTATCCAGAAAACTGCACAACCATTGGCAAACATCATGGACAGAGTCATCATCCAGCAAACTTCACGAAATAGTACAACATTCCAGAATGAAATACCCACTACAGAATTTTAAACGTTAAGATCAAGTTATAATCACCAGATTGCGAGTTGGCCACACCAAAATTACACTAGACAGAACTCTTCCTCCAACATGCACCAATTGCCATAGTAGGATCTCTGTACGCCATTTAATTTCTGAATGTCCACTATATCACCTTCATCGAGATCAATTCCATATACCAACAGATTTATCAACAATTCTAAACAACCCATCATTCAGTTCAAACTTAATTAAATTTCTGAAAGCTGTCAACATTTACAAATGTATCTAAAATGATTATTGTAATACAGTAAACTCTATGTAAACTGTAAGAATTATTTATGTATTGTAGCGATATGACTTCCTAAGTTAAAGCGACATAAAATGAATTAAATAAAAAAAAAGCTCTTTGTACTTTAAGTTATAAATGCGATGGAATAGCCGCTACAATTTTGCTTTTAATAACATGATAATGATGACTACGACTATGATGCTAATAATATAATAGGTGATGTAGCAGTAGCAGTAACAGTAATGATGATGATGATGATGATGATTATGATATAATAAGTATATGATATAGTAGCAGTAGCAGTGGCAGTAGTAATAATAATAATAATAATAATAATAATAATAATAATAATAATAATAATAATAATAATAATAATAATAAACCAATATACTACAACGCAAAAGGTGATTAATTATATCATGAAATTTTATTAAAGGTTTGCTATATTTAACGTATTTGTACTACTCTTTCATCATTGAACACATTGAAATATATGTCTAGAATAACATTATAAATCAGCTTGTTTTCTATTTATGTTCACTGTTTATTTATATTTATTTATTTAAAATACAATTACCATTGTCTTAATCAACAATTGAACATATCATCCAGCCATTTAACATTATGGCCAAAGCAAGATCACTACTGAAAAATAAGTCAAATTACAAAATATCTCATGACAGACATTCACTTAGTAAAATAAAGAGTTTCCAGTACGTCGCTAATATTTTTCCCTTCTAATTTTAAAGAAATATGTTAGGAAATGATATATGCACATGTAGAGCCTTTATAGCATTTCTAAATAGTCGTTCTATATAATTTATATACAAAGTGATTCTTAAGTGTTAAGGAATCAGTTCTATAAGTCATTTTGGGGAAAAAAATGTCAAATGAACTTAGATCAAATTACATGTATTTTATTTATGTATAAAAACCCATACCTCGTTTTGTGAAACAGGCCTGTAACTTTTTAGCATCTTAATACAAACAGTGGTGCTTGTACTAAGGGAAGTGGAGTTTTACGAGAAGAGAAATAAGACAGATCAGGTCTGGTGACATAAGATGTCGATGGTTAGGGTTAACATCCATATTGCGCAATCCTACACTGGAAAATGTCACGTTAGAGACTAGGGGTGCTATTCATAGACATTTCGCTAGCCCGCGCTACGAGCGTGCTAAACTAGCCCCGGCTATCGACTGGTTACTTGTACAGGATTCATATCATATCATATCGCTAACACTGGTTTATGAATACGAAAAACGTAGCCCGCGCTAAGAATGTCTATGAATGTGGCCCTTAGTCTCTAGACTAGATGGTCAGCGAACTAATTGTTTTTGTATTCATAAAGCGGTGTTAGCGATATCATATGATATGAATCCTGTACAAGTAACCAGTCGATAGCCGGAGCTAGTTTAGCACGCTCGTAGCGCGAGCTAGCGAAATGTCTATGAATTGCACCCCTAGGGTCTAAATAGTATCATATCATGATGGTACCCCCTCTCGATTTTCTCGTGCAGATTTCCCTGTAGACATTTCTCTGGGCAATGGATCGACAGCAATGGGGCAACGAACTCTACATTTTTTTTTTTGGAGGGGGGGAGATTGATGAAAGACTACAGTATGTGCCAGATGAAATTACAAAGAACAGAACAGTAAATTACTTGTCCGTATTTGGATATGTTTCGGTTGGAGCATCCAAGTCGCGGCTAAGTTCAACCGGGGACCCAGTATTTCGAGGTATATCGAGGTCTCTTTCCAAGGAAATGACGTGTGAAGACTCCGACGGCCATCGAGGCACGAAGTTGGTATTCACGGACAACAATATGGTAAAAGGAGATTGGAAGCATTGAGGAGGCAGCTCCTCAAACTTTCTACAGTATGGTTACTCGGAAGTCTTAGCGCAGACAGAAATAGTTTATTACCGTTTTCAACACAGACGTAAGTAATCTTAAAAGAGATGGAGTGATAGATATATGTTATGACGACTGAATAGACAGTTTGCCCATAGCGTGGAGTGTATAAAAAGAATTGTTCAAATTGTAAGTAGAATGTTCATAAGACATTGTCGATCACTAATTATTGTCAACTCCACTTTCAAAAAGATTACCAGTTCCTTGTTGTAGGCTGCTCTAGTTTGTATCGAAAGTCTCCTAGATTTAAGATCTTACAATAGTTCAAATAAAAATTTAATATACCTACTTTAACATTTCTACTCTTATCACTTTTAAATCTCCAAATTATTAAGTACAGAACGAATATTAGATTATACTGTAATATAGGAATATCATAAATTGTACAATTTCACGGGTTATTTTTGAGGTTATAGATTACACCTTATATACGCAATCCATTAAACTGATATAGCCTATATTATCTTCTTAATTTGATGTATAACGAATCAAGTGCAGTATGTCATTAAACGATAGTTCAAAAAAATAATGCCACCGGCGTAGCTCAGTCGGCTAAGGCACTTGCCTACCGATCCGGAGTTGCGTTCGGGCGAGGGTTCGTTTCCCACTTAGACCGATTACCTGATTGAGTTCCCCCCCCCCCGAGGTTTTCCTCAACCGAAAGGCGAATGTCAGGTAATCTATGGCGAATCTTCGGCCTCATGTCGTCAAATACCATCTCGATGTCACCAGTCTCATCGACGCTAAATGATCTAGTAGTTGTTACAGCGTCGTTAAATAATAAACTAAAAACTAATAAAAATGAAAATATATATTGTCAAAGTCAATCCCAACACAATAAAGAAACTGAATTATTGTGAAACACGTAAATGGTATGAGAAATTCTGTGTCACTTTCGTGATAGTTTTTTTTTTTCTCCAATATTATTTTATACTTAACCCAGTACAAGTAAAGGACGTGATACTGTCATTACTCGTGTATTTTTCACAAAACATATCAGAACCATCATTCTCAATGTTATGCTTCAACTAAAGAAGTACATGACAACAGAATTTCTGCTCTGAGTCTGAAATTAACAATCCAAGCTTGCAGAGGGAGTAAAGAGACCGAGTCGCTTATTCTTTTTCAGGACAAACTTGGCTGAAACAGGGGGAACGGTTTGACCTTGATGAGGCTCTGAACAGTTAACACCTTCCAACCAGAAGCTTCCTGCGTTGCCATACATGAACTCCTGCTCTAAATGCACGTTATTGAAGAGCGAAATGATTTCAGATTCTGCATAGAAATGATCTGATTTAATGCTCACTACTTTATAAGCTAATATTTTTTCTTCATAAGCACCGCAATCTGACGGCTTACTGTTTTTGTGGATGAAATTATTGACATGGAGATGATTTTTAGCTAGATTAGTCCGAGAATTTTGCATGGGTTTACCTGGCATTCGTCTTACAGTTGAGGGAATCCGTGGTAAAAGCGCTATTAGGTGTTCAGCCCAAGAGAGATTCGAACCCGGTCTCGAGCATAACCTCAGATTTTTAGTCAAATTGTTTACTGTCTGAGCTATGCCGATAGTCTTACAAGGCAAATACATAACAAAATGTTATTTCAAACAGGTACATTGAAAATACATACTGCAGTTTTAGTACCCGCGTTTCCATTGTGCACTACAGAATTTTTTTTTATTAAATACGTACTTGTCGCGATAAAAAAAAACACTGAACAGGGACTCACAGAAATCATAGACATTGCCTTCCTTCTGCATAGTAATTCCCCTGTCGCCTTACCAGATATTTTTATTGTTTCGTAAGTGTAAGTGAATTTTTCAATCATGCCAAGAAAACTTGTAAATCATATAGAATGATTGAATTCCATATAGGATATACAATTATGCATTTATAGCAAGGATCAAAGATCAATTGGCAGAACCATGAAACCCTGGAAAGACCAATTTATTCCCTACATCTTGGAGACGGAACAGGCGAAATGAATGGCATAAATCGTGTAGTTTTTACGATGTTATCACTCATACCATCAAGAAAATATATTCTGTTCACATGTATAATTGTTCACACTAACTACTGTAGCCGAGCATTTCTCCAACGAACATTACACCACAAATAAAAAAATGGAAGCTTAAAATAAAATAATAAAAGATAAAGAATGTGTTAAAAGTTGATTATCCATTTACTGTATATAATATCAATAAGAAAATAATTTTTAATTTTAAGAAGGTAATTCTAAAAGAATTAAACACAGTAATTGTTACGACATAAAAGCTTAGTTATAATAAATTCTGAATGAATGAATGAATCAGAATTCTATAGCCTACTGCTAAATGCCAGAAAAATGAAGAGCGTTGAATTTTGTTTAACATCTTGGTCGCATTCTATTTCGTTTGATGACACAACAGTAAGATTATCCATAAAGCAGTTGTCTCCTTTGAACATTTCTCCATGCCAATGAGAGTAATGCAACCTAAGCATTGACAGTAATTAACTTGATATTAGGCGAAAACAATCGGACTTTCATGAAGTAGGATAGGCGTGATGCCAAGTTTTGTTTTACCACAGTAAATCTCTGGCAACAAATAAACATCAATGTCCTACATTCGAACACGCAACCTTTGTCGACACACGGCTTAGATGAATCTGTGTTTTAATTCTTTTCTAACCACATGACGCACTTCTTACAACAAACTATTCACACAAATTTAGAGCAGTTTATTCCCGAGGAAGTGGAGCATAGTTTCATCATCATCATCATCATCATCATCATCATCATCATCATCATCATCACCACCACCTTCACCATCACCATCACCACCACCACCACCACCATCACCATCAAAATAGTCTATGTAATATGCAGTAAGCCTAAAGCAATTTTATATTTGAAAATAAATTATTAATAACAAAATACATAGGCCTAAAATTCACAACAAATATAAAAATAGTACAGCCCCAAGATTGAAATCATTTATCATGAGTAACACATTGCAGCATGTTATATTGATTCAAAGTGAAGATATTGCGAATTTTTTTGTCACGACAAGAAGGAAAAGCAATGAGATCAAAGAGAAAAAAATCCAAGTCATAGATATTGGAAAAAAATATAACGTTTCCTGATGTAACTCAATAACAACGCAGCAGCATCTATATCTGAAGACTACAACGGTCAGTTATTTAATAAAAGTGAAATATTTTGTTTGGGAAGGATGGCTAGGCCGAAACTCGATTCCTAAAATGTACGTACATAAGAATCGCATTTTCTACAGTTTTCCACATCAAAGCTTTTCAATTAGATAAGTAAGATTTAAAAACGTTATGTTTACGCTGTATGTACTTAGAACAAAGGAATATTTTTGCGCATTGTACGTATTTACTGTATATATGTGAAAATGTATAATTTTATATAGTTCTATATATACGTCCATAATGTAAATAAAATGTATTACATGCACGAAATTCATTACATAAATCACTGTGCACTTATTTCTTCGCTAAGATTAAAGTTTTGCGAAAGAAATAGAATAGAGCATTAAGCTCCTAATACAAGTACTAGATGACCTGAACCCAATGTTACAGATTACATACATAAATGCGTACCCACATTACATATAAATACATTTTATGCATATTACTCATCCTCCTATCTGCTGTGAATTATTCAAAGTAGTATTCACACACATACACAAATATTTCTAATTCTTTTTATGCATCGTCATTCTAATAGTAACATGTATAAAACACCGAATTTTGATAATATGGACACATATTTAAATACAAGGGAAACAAGTAATTTCACTGTAATGAATCTTCCACGTTCTCTTACCTCTGTAATCATGAAACCCAGCTGCACTAAAATGGACTTTGTTACGTAGGTTATTATTCCATATAATGAAAGCTTATTACTGATTCACTGTTTGCAATACACAACACACGATATTTTAAAACTAACTAATCTTGCAAATAATTACAGCAAACATGCGTAAGTACGCTCTCAGAGAAAGAATCCTTGTGACTTTCACGTGATGCGTCCTTCTTTCAACTTTTCTATAATCGTGTAATTTCGGCTATGTTCGTTGCACACAACATGGATCATCGCTATTCAATATAGTGCAAGCAATCTGTCATTCTTCCGTGCGACGTGTTTTGTAGCTCGCCTCTAGAATCAAATGCATTCGCTTTCGTTATTCGCGCTGAATGCGGGAAGGTTGGATCTTTTTTACATAGATCTTACAACTGCATTAAGCTAGGATGTAACCACAGTCTACTATATACAGTCGCGAAGCTCAATATGTAGTAAAAATGCAAACATGGGTAGTTGCCCACCACTAGGATCGCTACTATCGCCTCATCATCGCAGATCTCTCTCCTAGCAGACGACAAAATATGTTACACTTTCGTTGTCGTGTTCTTTTGGAAAAATTAACACCTTTCTTCCATTATTGAAATATTAAATGCATAAAGTTAATTTATTATTTTAATGAAGTATATTAAATTCCACCATAAACTCGAAGATACCTGCAAGAAATAGGTTAATATTATTTTTGTTTGTGCAAAACGAACTGAAATTTACTATAATCGCTTCACTCATTCAAGATTATAGCGATAATTAACTATGAAACCAATAAATATTAATTTGCATTTCCCTTTACAACGATAATAATGGAAATATGAATTAATGGAGTAACTTACGTGTACCGGTACTTGTAGTGTAGGCTTATGTAGTTAACAAAGTGGGATGAGGTTAAGCAATAATAATCACACCAGAATTGGAAATAAAACGTGATCAATAAATTTTATTGTAACAGACTTTTTCTATTACTCTAGTAAAGTAAAAAATAAAAATAACAACAAAATTAACAGCTATAATTAAAAACATATCCTTTGAAAAAAAAAAAAGTAGGCCTAAGCAATAATAATCCCACCAGAATTGACAATAAAACGTGATCAATAAATTTCATTAAAACGAACTTAATTTTTCTACGTCTCTAGTAAAATATTATTATTCCAATTATTGTATTTTAGCCATTAACATTTTCATTACAACCAATAACGAAAATTTCACAAGCATCAATGTGAAATACGCAACGAGCTAGCACTCGATGGAAATACGACACAGTCCAAAGTCGACCGTGGACAGTCTATTGTTTCTAGTTGCTAACCGCTTGGAGCGCTTTATCACGAGATTTGCAAAAAATCACCTCAAGCTTCGCGACTGTATATAGTAGACTGTGATGTAACCGAAGCACCAGAGCCTTCTTCAGGTAAAAGCCGGAGCATGGGTAGGTTTGGCAACGCTGAGTGGAGGCGGGAAATTCTAAAGTGATATTGATGTAATTGTGCTTGCTCATTGCTTTCATTGTACATAATGTGTATTTCTTCAATATTATTTTATGCACAAAGGTAAGATCAAGATTCAGAGTAGTGAAGTAAATTATTACGGATTCGAAAATAGTGTTTTATTGCAATCACTTAGCTATACTTCAGAATACGGAGTATGTAGGCTACTTACATACAAAGACTGCCACTTAAAATAATTATAAAAAAACATGTTTTTTATTGATAGTACAAAGGTAAATAAATCATTTTAAAAAATCCCTTGCACCGAAAATAATAAAATCAATAATGCAATAAAGACGTAAGTTCCTACGCAGTATTCTTAAGTTCCATTCAATTAACATATTTGTGGCTAGCAAATTGGCAATGTTTTGCGACTTTATGATGTTTCACCTGTAACGTGAAAGATCTAGGATAGACTACATTTTAATATTATCTTATGCGATTATCTATCGTGCTTTTCTATAAATATTTCAGATGCCCAAGAATCCAGTTTTAGTTTGAAACTGGCCAGTCACCATAACAATACTGTTATCCTAAATTATTTGTTATAAATTTTTAAAATGTAATTTTAAATAAATATAACTACAGAAAACAAGCTAAGAATGTAAATTATGCAAATAAAATAAAAATGTAAACAGAGGAAACTATTGGCATACTATAATAAAGTATGAGGATGTAAATATTGTTAGACCAAGTGTAAAGATCTATGAAAAAATGAAGAAACATACCTTCAACATAATACGTAACAAAACACATCATTATCTACTCAGTATGTGATGAAAGAGTAATGGAACGGAGAAAAATTCTCTCTGTCGCCGGGATTTGAACCCGGGTTTTCAGCTCTACGTGCTGACGCTTTATCCACTAAGCCACACCGGATTCCACCCCGGCGTCGGAAGAATCGTCTCAATTTTAAGTTCCAAATCTTGGGTTCCCTCTAGTGGCCGCCCTCTGCACTACGTCATAGATATCTATGAACCTAGGACCGAAGTCCACACATGTGCTGAGGTGCACTCGTTATGAGTGACTAGTTGGCCGGGATCCGACGGAATAAGCGCCGTCTTAAATCACGAAGTGATTTACGCATATCATATGTATTATTATAATGTACCGAAGTACATATGATATTTCCATGCAGATATTCTGCGTCATCATACGATGAAAGAGTAATGAAACGGAGAAAAATTCTCTCTGGCGCCGGGATTTGAACCCGGGTTTTCAGCTCTACGTGCTGACGCTTTATCCACTAAGCCACACCGGATTCCACCCCGGCGTCGGAAGAATCGTCTCAGTTTTAAGTTCCAACTCTTGGGTTCCCTCTAGTGGCCGCCCTCTGCACTACGTCATAGATATCTATGAACCTAGGACCGAAGTCCACACATGTGCTGAGGTGCACTCGTAATGAGTGACTAGTTGGCCGGGATCCGACGGAATAAGCGCCGTCTTAAATCACGAAGTGATTTACGCATATCATATATATTATTATAATGTACCGAAGTACATATGATATTTCTATGCAGATATTCTACGTCATCATACGATGAAAGAGTAATGGAACGGAGAAAAATTCTCTCACTAGAGGAAACCCAAGAGTTGGAACTTAAAACTGAGACGATTCTTCCGACGCCGGGGTGGAATCCGGTGTGGCTTAGTGGATAAAGCGTCAGCACGTAGAGCTGAAAACCCGGGTTCAAATCCCGGCGCCGGAGAGAATTTTTCACCGTTCCATTACTCTTTCATCGTATGATGACGCAGAATATCTGCATGGAAATATCATATGTACTTCGGTACATTATAATAATATATACTCAGTATGTGTCAATTAGCGTAAACTCAGTGAACTTTAAATCCTGTAAATACGAAATGAAAAGAAACATGTTTGTAACTAATTTCTTACAAAAGAAATAATATTGATAAATAAACCTTGAAAACCAACAAAGTGAGTGTATGCATCTCCAAATTATAGGTAGTTCTGACGTATAGCAGACATTCCGAATCTTCAACAAAATTGCAACATTTATGGGATAACAAAATAGTTGTTTACAATGAACTTGGGAATTAATGACATAACTTTATTGATGTAGCAGGCGAGACCCAGCAAGTTGGCTAGAATTCTGATACACCACAAACCACAAGTAAGACTATAAAAATGTAGTTTATACAATATTTAATATGTAGAAGAATTGTCAATCACTTTGTCATTATTAATAACCGTAAAAGTTGCCAAAGACTGCAGCCATATTTTCATTTATTGTCTTGCTTTAATCGCCAATACGCACTTAGTTTATAATACATCAACAATTATTAACTTTTGGTATGGCCGCGAACATAATTCCATTGACACACACTTAGGCCTATATTGTACAGTAATTTTAATTTACATTGAAAATCGGCATTAGCACAAACACATGTTCTGTATCGTATGCCTCTGCTTGACAGTTAATTACGGTGTTGCCGACGTATGGCCTCTGCTTGTAACTGAAGAAGGCTCTGGAAGAACACATCATAAAGAAAATAAAAATACAGTACTCGAAACGTGAGACCATTCTGGTGTATCGATCTGAAAATATAATCATTTAAAATACAGTATAACATCCTATTTCAAACATATAGGGAAACGAGGCTTAAAAACGGCACTGCTATAGACCTGCCTACGTATACTGTATATTATTTTAATGTACTTTCATTGACTTTTTTGTTTTACTGATATCGGTGTATAAAATAAAAGCCACAAAATAAATTTAATTTCCTATTTCGTCATTCTCATAAGTTTCGACGAAGTAAAGTTCTTCATTACATTAGATAATACGCCTACATTGGTTATTCAATTTCTCTTGCATGAAGCACAATATATACAGTGTAATTTACAATTAGCATTGCGACCTCGTGTACTTCCTGGACAGATCAATATGTGAAGAAAATATTTTATAGGTATTTGGACGTGTGAAAAGATGCAAAATTATACCATATAAGAACTTATGTTCCTTCAGAAACATTTTAGCCTTTGTACAGAGAATGGGCATCCCGCCTCCTCAGACTAATACCATCTATACTCATAATACTACATACAGGAGTTCCTCAGGGATCAGTATTAGGCCCCTTGCTCTTCCCTATTTATATAAATGGAATTTCTAAATCATTTAAGCACTGCAGATATCAAATATATGCAGACGACGTTCAATTGTATATTTCAGCGCGTCCTGATGCACTAAATGATAGCATTAATAGTCTTAATGAAGATCTTGATTCCATCTCTTCCTGGTCTCAACAATTTGGGCTTAACCTAAACGCATGTAAATCACAAGCTATTCTGTTTGCGAACCGTAGATTAATTCCTGAAGTCAACGACCTGAATATTCCACCTGTGAAACTGGATAAAACAATCATCCCGTTTAGCTTTACCGTAAAAAATCTCGGAGTGCATTTCGAATGTAATCTTAGTTGGGATACGCATATTAAATATACATGTAAGAAGGCATTCTCTATTCTCCATTCACTAAAAAGATTGTATCATTATCCATCTAAATTAAAACAGACGCTGGTACAGACACTCATTCTACCTCACTTCGATTATTGCGACGTTTTGTTCAGTGATCTCAGGATTGATTCCGCCCAGAAACTACAGCGTGTTCATAACGCGTGCGTCCGCTTAATTTGTAATGTTCGATACTATGATCATATCTCACCTTCTTTCGAGAAGTTATCATGGCTTAGGTTACATGAGAGGAGAAATCTGCACTCACTTTCTCTCCTATATCGAATTATGCACACTTCATCCCCCTCTTATTTATTCGCTCGTTTTCATATTCTCTCTCGCTATCATAATATTAATACTCGATCACAACGCGATAACACGCTAGAAATTCCACTTCACACATCATCTCTGTATTCCTCATCTTTCACTGTTGCTACCTCTCGTCACTGGAACTCTCTGCCGCCTGAAGTCAAGGGCTGCCGAACATTGAAATCTTTCAAATCCAAGTTAGAAAATTATCTTATGACGAGTTGCCAAACTAACTTACTATTATGACAAGTGTTGTATTGCATGTTTCCACGTATTCACTTTTTTTTTTTATATTCTAGTGATATTTAACTTATTTTATATTTTTGTTTTCATATTTTCCGATAATGGTATATCTCTAATGTGATAAGTTGAGCTATATATAAACATAATTTACCTTACTGTGTATACTTAAAAATATTGTATTCATTGTATGCTTTGTACTGCACTATTTTATTACTACTATTATTAGTATTATTATTACTATTAGGCCTGTTATTATTATTTTATTTATTATTATTATTAATATTATTATCATCATTATCATTACTATTCTTATTTATTATTATTATTATTATTATTATTATTATTATTATTATTATCATCAATAATTTTCTTATTTTTTTATACTTTGTAGGCCTAATTTATTTTTGACCTGCTGTTCACATTTTATTATGCTTTTTTCTTTCTTTCTGTATGTTATATATTATGTCTGATTTCTTCTTACTTGTTGTTTACATTTTATTATTATTATCTTATTCAGTTTTGTGTGTACTTTGTAAATTTGTAGTGTTTCTATAACGCAGTTTTTACTCCTGGTTGAGTGTCAGAGAAGGCCGTATGGCCTTAACTCTGCCAGGTTAAATAAATCATTATTATTATTATTATTATTATTATTATTATTATTATTATTATTATTATTATTATTATTATTAGGTCTATATCGCACAGTTTCTGGTGAATAATATTGAAATGATGATGATACTTGTTAATATTGAAATGGGGAGTGACGATGGAATGATGTAGGGAAACGGGAGAACCCGATAAAAACCGTCAGAAATATTGGTTTTGTCCAATATAAATACGACTCCGCTATAATCATTATTCAAACCGGGGTAAAAACATCGTACGCTAGCGCTCTGCAACTGAGCTACCAAGATGGAGGAAATTTAAATCACAACGGCACACATTTTATATTGGACTTCAAGTTCTTTCGAGTGTAATAATGTTTGTGCAAGAAGGGCGAAATGACTCAAAACTTGAAAGCCGATAACAATAATAATCGTGATAACCTATGGAAGGTCGTACCGAAACAGCAGATTCCTGTTGAGTACAGCGAGGAGTATAGATGTCACCCGCGCCTCGCCCTGTTCCTGCTCGCTACAGACGATATACAGTTCATATAAACAACGCATATTATCATTCTGGGGAGTTATGTACAGTCGTGAATAGTTTGAAGAATATTGATAATATATATTAATATTTTACTTTCTGAACAAAGTGAACTATTCTGCTATTATTGTATTATTTACGTACTGTTAATATTATGCATAATTCCAAAAAAATAAACTTATGTATTATTAAATAATTATGAAAACAGGAGTGTTTAAAACGTTTATTTTTTCCCTGATTATTGTTAGTTAAATGCTGACGTCTCGTGCTGATATGCATTCCGTTGCGTTACAGTTTAAGTTCAACATCGGAATTACGATACGAACTTCTTGTTATTACAGTATAAATGAAACATTTTCTTGAAAACAATTATGAGTTTAATATTATGTGCCACATAGCGGCACACTATTAGACTTAGAAAGTAGTTGTCCACCTGATGATAGTAAGAAGTACTGTGTCATAGTTATTTCAGATTTGCTCCAGTAACGTCTAGTGACATGAAACGAATATTTTCAGAGTACAAATGTTGCTTTTTTTAACACAAAAGGAGTACCGGTACCTATTTCTTTTGATAACATGAAAATATTCATTGTTATTTGTTATAATGAGGCTAGAACCATGATTGTATACTTTGTATGTTATGTTTATAAGTATGTATGGGTAAATTATTTTAGATTGGGAGTTAAGAAGTTTATAATTACAAATTATTGTTTTTTTTTTAATTATTCGTCTATTATTTTCTTGTTCTAAGGCCGTGGACGATTGGAGCACATGTTTGGTTACCACTCAGCTGTACTACATGTTTGTTGTTCTGGTTCACTAACATTAAGAGTTGCGATACTACTTTTCATTCGGTAGAGATATAGTCCAAGCTCATATAACTTAACAGTTTTGGTACCAACTTCCTAGCTCTGGTATTAACTACTCGTTATTGCTTTTTTAAATAATGGCGGGTATTTCACTGTTCGTCATTCACCCATATGAAATTAGTTGTGTAGACGAATTTACCGAGACAGTCGTTGCCCAGGGTGTGACATGAGAGGCTGGTCTACGCTACACGCTCGATGAGATAATGATAGAGAGTTTTTGGCATACCACGTGGAAACCTCAGCTCCCGGAAAAATCACTTGTGTTGCCAGAACCACTGGCTTTCCCAACAGAAGTTATAAATTTGGGGTAAACCGGGAATCGAATTGGAGTGAACATGTTTAAAGTCCAGTGCTCTAGCCATTAGACCACTGTGGAGGCGATAACTAATTGCAATAAATTAAAATCATGTTTCTTTACTAGAAGTTTTCAATCTCTTGTACAGGTGAAGCTAGATTTTCTATAATTTTAATGACACAGCAAGATATTTTATTTCCAGAAATGTAACGGAATTTATGTAAGTTGTGGAAAGGTAAATCAATGAAAAATATCTGAAATAATGGTAAATTTTATTTGAGCATTACTTCTATAAATAAATAATGTATAAATACAGGCAGAACTGTTGATGTAACTTGGAGAAGATAATAATTTATGGCGATAATAAATCAGCGTTATTCGCCGCCTTGAATGTGTGGATAATCTATACACCCTCCACCCAAGTCGTCCGTAGTTCGATCCCCAGTGTTGGCAATAGAACAGATTTATCTTCCGTCCAGAAAACTGATTGTTTGTCCCTTGTCATATGCTGCCCTGTGTTGTCTCAGCGGTGGTCTTGTACTGTGCTGACAACACGGATATACTCTCTCCCTATACCGTATTACAATGTAAGTCGATAAGAAAGGAAGTGAAACATTAACAAGAAAATAATAAGTTACTGTTGCAATATCAATTGATCCAAAAGTATATAGATCTGAGTATGTAAAAGTTCAAGGTGACTTAATACTAAAATTAAGGTTATGTATTGTTTTGCAATTAAAATGTAATTATATCCTTCCATATCAAACAGCAGCGAACACTGTAGACTGAAATTTCTATGTCACATATGTTTCTTTTCTGAAAATACTGAAGAGCTAAAAAAAATCCACTTTTTTTTATCATGCGCTTGTAGAATGAACCCAACTGCGTTCTAAAGAGAACAGTTATGAATCACGGAATTGTGCAGAGCTTTTCCTATAACGCTGCGGTTTTTGTTTGAGAAACAACGTTTTTAATGTGACAACGTTTCGTTCGTTTTGCCTGCAGGAACTGAGCCTATGCAAACATCATTTGTGCACTACCTAAAAGTTACGTTTCGAAATCCTCATACTTCGCAAAGCATTCACTCAACTAAACGACGTTAATTAGCAAAATTTGTAAAGGTCATAAACGGAATTTTCGAATAATAATTAATTTCATATAGAGCGAAGAAAAATATTAAGTTATCAAGTCCATGTAATAATTCTTTCTTTGCCAGTTAGAATACCGAAATTTCGTCATTTTTTTCTCTTGGAGAAACATTTCAGATGATTTGTTTTGGCAGTACAACAACTATCATTACCACAAGCACATTGGGATTAGATTTGTCGAAGCCCTGAATTTCTACTTTCAACATGAAACATTATTTATACCGAGTGCCAAATGAATAAAATGTTGCGAAAATTTCAACATCTGATGTCACTTGTTTATCAAAGGTAATGACTTGAGTCACGCTACACGGACGTCATTGCTTAACAACGATCACATTCTCATATAATTATTTTCTTGCATGAATTTACTCAATTCATTTCTCTCATCCTAGATCTAGACTCATACTAACAGCTCTCCAACAACCCATTCAGATGAAACACGGTAAATTCTATTGAAAATACTTGTACAAATATAATACGTGGTATAAATTTAATGAAGGAATAAAGAAAAAATGCCGTAATCATTAATTTTGTTTTTACTAATGACGGGTACTAGAGGGTTCGTCATTCATCCATACGGTCGGGCTCAGTAGCGTAGTTGGTATAGCGCTGGCCTTCTGTGCTCGAGGTTGTGGTTTCGATCCCGGCCGAGGTCGATGGCATTTTAAATGTGCTTAAATGCGACAGACTCATGTCAGTAGATTTACTGGCATGTAAAAGAACTCCTGCGGGACAAAATTCCGGCACACCGGTGACGCTGATATAACCTCTGCAGTTGCGAGCGTCGTTAAATAAACCATAATTTAAGAATTTTTTTTTATCCATACGAAGCCAGTTGTGTAGACTAATTTACCAATAGTGTCGTTGCACAGGGTGCGCCACAAGTGGCAGTATACCATCGCTGAGGTGAGATGATGGAGAATTGTTGGGATGCCACAGGGGAATCGGAGCTCCCGGAGATAGACCTCGCCCGAGACAAGTTATAAATCAGTACAATAGAGATCAATGTTCATAAATAGGAACCAAATTCTTAAAAATCTAAATATCACAATAACATCCAACCGAGATGATAAACGTTTCACGGAATTATAGGAATACTATGAATCCCCTGTCACTATTTTTATTACGTCACCTAATTCCAGATTACTAGAAGTTCCTTCTCCATCTGGGTTGATAATGAGATGGGAATTTTGTAAATTTACTATCTTTCTCCGTTTCAAATTTTGTAACCCAATTATCTTGATAATTTTTTCACTTTTCTATATGTTTATACTATTTTTTTCATAATAATATTTATTTGGAGGTCCAAACTTGTCATCCAATGAGTGATTTTAAGACGCTCATCTGTGTGGTATTTAGATTTCTGAACGTCCCTTTCTTTGGAATAAGAACTTTGCTGTCATAAACCTGTATTTATTTTGAAATTATATTTCTTGCAGTTTCAACTTAGTCTTCTGTGCCATGTGTTTTAATTACGTTTCATCATTCAATTGACTTATTTCCTTTTGTAAATTCACATCAATGCAGTAGCTGCAAGGTAAATGAAATTTTCATATAAATACAAAGCATATGACAAAAGCGATAATCTACGTTCATTAGCAAATATTTATTCCACAATTTCATTTAACGCTCAACTTAACCGTAACAAAATGAAATAATAAAGTTAGCTATAATGAAATAAAGTAAGCCACTAAAATACAAATAACAAATGAAACCTATAAAGGCAAAAACGATAATAGGCCTATTTATATATTAGAGCAATTCCACGAAAATGTCATACTGAGGTGAATTTCTTGAAATTGATGTAGGACTATTTTTGTTGAAGAAATAAGTTTCTTTATGCTTTAAATTGCCTTATTTCGTAAGACAATGTTTAAAATACTCTTTCTTTTAGTCTATAACTTGCTGCAGATCTTGTCATATTCCAAACACTTAAAAAAACACGTATGGATACTTATGTTTCGTGTCACAATTTGGACACGTAAATATGTTTTATTTCGAGCCGTCTTTTTTGTATACTATATTTTGGTCTTTTCTTGAACTACTATGAAATTAGTTGAAGTATCCTAAGAACCTAAATAACTTAAAATCATTATAATTATTTGTACTGTAAGTTACGGTCAGTCCGTCACAAGAAACATACAAAAACTCTTCCACACAGCACAATAATTGACAGATTAAAATTTCCTTTGGTATTCTGCGTTATTACTACATGACCAATAAAAAAGTATTAGAACATTTTCTTCTAAAGTGATTTCGTTTTCCGCAGCGGCATTGTGAGTAACTGACATGTCGCGCTCTCAGCTGTTATGCTGTTCATTCTCACAGCGTGCTTAGTTACTTGGAAGGCCTTGGTGAAGTTATACGTGAACTGGTGTTAAATGTGCAGTAATTACACCTGAAAAAAGCAAAATGAGATTCAGGCAGCTCATTGGAGCAATAAGCAGGTCTCAATATTTACTCCTGTTGCCTGGTTTAAAAAGGAAGGTGATAGAGAAGTTCAAAAGAAATCCTCTTCATTAGGGTCAGATTATGTAGCACATGGCAAATATGCAGTAGATGTTTGTCTACGAAAAGTGTTTTCGGAAATTTCGGCGATTCTTCCGAACATTGAGGTGGTAAAAATATTTTCAGATGGAGCAGCGAGTCATTTTAAACAGAAGTATACATTAAGCAATGTGACATTGCTTGCTCGCATATTTGGATTTAACATAGAATGGAACTTCTTTCAGTCATATCATGGCAAAGGGGCCGTGGATGTGATTGGAGGCCAAGTAAAAAGGATGGCATGGATGCCTGCGAAATCGGGGAAGAAGATACAAAGGGCTACAGAATTTTGTAATATTGTGAGCAATAAAAGCATCCAAATTGTTGTTAAGGAGGTAGCACAGATTGAGATAGACGAAGGAAAAAAGTATCTCGAAAAACGATTTGAACATCTTGCACCTATTCCGGTAACTCATGGTGTTCATTACGTGAAAGTGTTAGATCCCTATATTATAGAATATATACAACTGTCTTGTGAACGATCAGTGCGAAAGATCCACAGGTTCCGTATGTGAAAAGAAACTAAAGTTTGTTCAGATAACAAGTGCAATTTTGACAGTGTTCCTGCAGTACATACTTGTTAGACTAAATAAGTGAGTCTTGTTAGACTAAATAAGTGAGTCAACGAGTGCCGTGGAGTGCTTCTACGTGTTTAATTCCAATGGTTCAAATTCAATCTAAAAGAAGAACTCAACATTCTACTCTATTATTATGAACATAATATATAACAGCCATAGGCATGGGAAATATAAACTGTGACCTGTGTCACCTTATCGCAATCGATAAGAAGGTCAGTGCCAGATGATTAGGAACGCGCTTGAATAACGTAACATACTATCTTACGCTAGGGCTAGGGAGTTGATGCCATATAGAGTGATAAGCACTGTCAAGGTTGCTGTGACACTCTTATGGTCCTAAAATTAAACACCAATGCATAAGGCTTGTATATGCAGTATTTAATCATAGAGAAAGAACTATATATGTTATTAAGTTGGCCTATGTAATACTTGTATGTGCATTAATTTGTGTCATTAAAGATGCATGGTTAAGCGAACTAATTTTTGTATTCTGGAAGACATATTATTCTTTTAAATTAATAGTTATGTTAATTTACTACTTATCAAGTTTCATATTATTTTGTACTATTTATGGTTCTGTGACTGCAACTTCATTTTAAAATTCAGAGATGTCAGTCAGTTACAGAATGAGGTCAGTCAGTTACACATCACTTTTTAGGCCATAACTCCATTACTAATCGTGGTTTGGAGGTCGTTTTCAACTTAAACTGAAGATTACAATTTCCTTTCCGAACTATATTTCACAAAATTGTATCAGGAATGACAATTCAGAGAAATCTGTGGAGAACCATGTTCACCCGAAGAGAGAGTTGACATTTATGTCAGTCAGTTACACACACTTTGGACGTAAATAAATAGTATACTTTTCCTATTAAAGACTTTTATTTTTATACGTATCTTAAGTGTACACTCCCCTCTATAAAATCCTGCGGTGACACAGTCTAATTTCAACCCATTATACAATTTAGGCAGACATTTTGCTGCCAAAGTGTACTGTAAATGTCAGTCAGTTACACGTGGAATTGCTCATTATAGTCAATCAAAAACTCTAATGGAATCCAATTCTATTTCTTTTTAACGTTTTTTTTAATTAATGTAACATCTAATACAGTTTATTGGCATCTAGATTCTAGATCAGATCGCAACTTCCTTGGGAACACGACGTAGCAGTTAAACAGAAATACAGCCAATTATGTAACACCAGAAACAAAACTGATAAACAAAAAATATCATTGTGTACATCATGATATAACACAGTAATTGTTAAACTGTAATCCGGAGACCATTAGAGGTCCGAGAAGTAATAATCAGGAGTCCGCGAGTGAGTTTTCAAACTAAAATTTGATTTATTTGATTACGAAAAGTATGCCTAATAAATATGGTCTGCAACCCGAACATTGAATGTATCCAAATTTTAATAGAACATATTGCAACTATACATTCTTATTATTAACAAAACTAATTTTTTAAAAGATTGTGAGATAAGCTCGAGTTCATAATAATTTGTGAAGTAAAAATAAATATCTTACCTAGATCAACATGAAAAGAATTTCTTACCACGTACTGAGCAAAAGTACAGGGACATAATTTTATTTTTACTATCATTTCTAATATTAACATGGCTATACTTTTGGATCAACGGTTGAGAACCGGAAACACTGTTTGCTACCCTCTTCCACGACCGGAGTTAGATGATACTAGCGTAATATATAAACAAATCACTTTACTAGATATAGGAGGGAAGAAAAGTAGTTCTACATTTACGTAAACTAGGAAATATCGAAATTTTTTGTTTGATAATTTTCATTAGGTTTCTGTTTAATCAAAATACAGTACTGTATTAACAATGAGTGTTTTTACTCACGAATTGAGCTGTCCATGCGGATGTATTCATTATACAGTGTATATTATACTGTCTATAGCACATTAGCGTACACTATAGAGAATGAAGTTAAATTGAAAAATAATCAAATATGGATATTTAAACACATTTTTGAAAATTGTGGCCGTTCATTTCGATACAGGCTTCAGTTCTAATGTGTATATTATAGCACTATAGACTATTGCACCTAATTCCAATTGCAAGTTTCGTCCTTCGTACCAGTAACTCATATTGAAATAATTCTCTACCTACTCTATAAAAGAGTCCCTTACGTACTGTAAATTCAATCTTCACTTCTGCCCGATCCGAATGGATAAAATTAATCAGACATGCTATCTACTGTCCGTCCAAGTGGTTACGTCGCAGGGTCGTAGAAAAGGGGAAAATCACGTGACAGTTAATTACTTAACGAGACCGTTTTATTTAAGTTATTTTAAACAGTCGTATACTGTAATATTACGTAGACGTCCAATTCCTAACAGAAATTAATGTTTTCAGAAAAGAGCTAAGACAGCCCAGCTACTAGCCTTTACAGAGATGCGAATAGAAGCGGGTGGAGGAAACCGAGATGCGACGTAGGCAAACGGACGACAGTACCTGTGCGAAAATGATTCAATATTGAAAGCTCTTTCGTCACTGGAAAACGCGAACATATTTTTGGAATGTAATATTTACTGTGACCGTAAAATTACTATGACTGCATATGCGGCCTTGATTCTGTGTGGAGGATGGTTGAACTTCATTAGTAGAAGGGGTGGGAATGAAGTACAATCAAAAACTCAGGTACAATAAAAATTGAAGTAAAAATAAAATGATGTCCCTGTATCAAGTTAATATGTTACGCAGTCCGGAGTCACACTATATGAAAGGGTCCTCGGATTCTAAATTTAAGAACTGCTGATGTAGCAGGAGAAATACAGTCAAGTCCACACCCGTGGAGTAACGGTCAGCGCGTCTGGCCGAGAAACCAGGTGGCCCGGGTTCGAATCCCTGTCGGGGCACGTTACCTGGTTGAGGTTTTTTCCGGGGTTTTCCCTCAACCCAATACGAGCAAATGCTGGGTAACTTTCAGTGCTGGACCCTGGACTCATTTCACCGGCATTATCACCTTCATTTCATTCAGACGCTAAATAACCTAGATGTTGATACAGCGTCGTAAAATAACCCAATAAAAAAAATACAGTCAATAATTTAAAATGTGACAGGGTATTGTAAGGAAATCCCTATGACAGAGTGTAACGTTTATAAAGGAATTTGGATAACTAGGCCTACATAGAATTTGCTGTAAGGTTTAAGTGTGTCTAATGAACGGAATTAAATAAGACATGAATAAGTAAATCTTCTTCTTCTTCTTCTCTTTCTTCATCTAATAATAATAATAATAATAATAATAATAATAATAATAATAATAATAAAACAGCCTAAACTATCAAGAGGATAAGTTAAGAACTGTTCTCATTGCATTTTCCACGTTTTCCTTTTCTTTCCCTTATCCTTGCATTCTCTGTGTTCTTCTTAAATTCTCCTTGTTTCAATTATCGCATTTCATTTGATTTTTTTTTTCAAAGTTAACATCATTACAGTCTTAGAGACTATTTCAGATGTTTCAGTATCCTTCTCAGTTTCCCATAACACAAGCGTCTAACTTTGTAGAGCAGTCACTGATAAATCACAACAAAATTATATGTATTAAGCAATAATCAAACATATTGTAAAATATTTTTGCGACAACCAATGTGAAATATTCGATATTCATCGAAAGTGCGACTAATTGGCTTTGTGCCCAGCACGGCGCTAAGGACACCATTTAAAACAAGAGAGCGCCAGCATAAACGAGGGACACACCCAGTCATATGGGAGGGAAATAAATTTTCATTTAAATGTCAGGAATCGAACGCGATCACTGGATTTGTAGCCGGATATACTACGACTAATTGCATATGTTACTATCTCTAACTCGCTCAAAACATAAGTTCTCCTTCTATTTGTAGGCCCCATATGAAACTTTCCTTCAATCTAACGGTAATCGAAACAAATGGTAGGATTCCGTGACTTGAGGTCAGTCACTCGGAACTCCAACCAAGACAACAGAGTACATCAAATTGGCAGCGAACAAATATCCAAGTCCTAGGCAGAATTCAAACTCACGTTTTTGCCTTCCATAATATGTTATAATTGTGCCTGTTATGTAGGCCTACATCATAATCGGTCAGTTTATATTACAATTCCAAAGAAGTTAAGTAAGTTGTCAATTCCCCGTCTTAAAACAATGTTACACATATTAAGGAAAGAGATAACTGTTTCGAACTTCGAGAGAGAACTCACTGGCTCTGGTCACCATGACGGAAGAAAATGTACGCAACCATCGCGCAATGTGATAAATTCGGGGGGATAGAGTAGATAGTGAAAACCGGTTTCGCGAGCTAGCTATAGCCTACTGGTTCAAAAAAGTTTCGCATAATGCCATAAATGCCATAACGTTAGAGAATTTTTCCTAGTTATGACTTATTGGATACGGTAAAGACAAAAAAATGGAAGAATAGCTTCAGATCAAAGAATTTGGAGGCATTAAAGATGATATTTGAAGATATATAACTGAATTATTTTCACAAATCGTTCCTTGAATCGAGACTTGGCGCAGTCCAGATTTGATTTAAATCAATTAATTGGCAAAAATGTTGACAAACAATATTGGAGGTTATGTTCACGCGAAATCAAACTTACGCTTATGCCTATAGTCAGCGTTGCCAATTTAGCGATTTTTTCAGCACCATCTAGTGACAAAAACCAAACTTTCTTCATTAATGCACGGCCGACTTGATGCTCCCTTCGCTTCTCTGTATACGGGCTTGACAATAGTAATCTTATTCTGAAATTGTTTAATTTCTCAATTCCACCACGAGGCGCTTTCTGCCAAGGATTGGTGTCCACCGAAGAAATGCTCAATATGAATTAAAATAAATGATTAAAGAGTAATAATAACACTTGTAAATAATAAATAAGAAAATAATAAGTATTATTATGTTTAGTTCTGTTAATTATGGTAAAAGCGTGAGTTTAAAAGCAGGGAAAATAACACATATTAACCTGTTCAGTTTAAGTAACATGACAGAGGCGTAATTTTGTAGTTCATTCGCTGAGTAGAACTTCTAGGCTAAACTGCGATGTTTAAAGTAATCACCATATTACCATATTTATTTACCATAACTTGTACGAAGTTTTATAATTTCACTCAATAAACTGATACATTCCACTTGATATTGCAGATTCAAGAATCAAAGTTTCAAGATTTTGCGAAATTTGTTAGGCCACTTCTATATAACATTGCAGCAGCTTTAACTGGAAAGCTTGTTCCTTCGAAGAGTGCGCATGATCAGACATACAACGAAACAAGACTAATTTTATTACCTCAACCACCGCCAGTTGATGGGATTATAGTAATGATGAATAATAATAATAATAATAATAATAATAATAATAATAATAATAATAATAATAATAATAATATTGATGTGATTTGTGTGAGGTCGTTTAAGCGATCAGGTAATGGTGATGGAGATGGGTTTTTTACGACGCTTTATCAACATCTTAGGTTATTTAGCGTCTGAATGATATGAAGGTGATAATGCCGGTGAAATGAGTCCGGGGTCCAGCACCGAAAGTTATCCAGCATTTGCTCATATTGGGTTGAGGGAAAACCCCGGAAAAAATCTCAACCAGATAACTTGTCCCTACCGGGAATCGAATCCTGGCTACCTAGTTTCGCGGCCAGACGCGCTAATCGTTACTCCACACGTGTGGACTTGTGGAGATGGTGGTAGTGGGGTTGATGATATTGTGATTTTGATGATGTGTTTAATAATTGTCCGAATGATCCATATTCGTAGAAATTCCTTTATAGAGAAAAGCTCAATTTTTAAATTGCAAATAAAAGAACAAAAAGGACTTAATTTCGTATTCTTATTGCGGAAAATTGCAGTTCATTGTGGGTTTTATGTTTTGTTTTGAGATGTAGTTCCCGCTTGTGTCTCAAAGTGGAGTTGATCTTAGTTTGTCCCAGTTGTTGGAATTTGTTTTGTTCTCTACTTCATTATCGGTCCCTTTTTCATTGAAATTCGAGACAGTGGGAGGTGGAAGGAAATCTAACAATTATTATTGACTCCACGTTCAGTGACACAAAGGATGTAAGTCAGCTCGACAACAATGACTGAATAATTAAAAGAGCCATTACTTATTATTCCGATATGAAAGCGCTTTAATGCCTACTTCAGAACTTAACGCTGGTGTGTAAACAGCGGCTGTAATTACTAGAGTATATTTGAAACTTTATTAAAGTTGCAAACATAGCACAAGACGGACTTGTCACATTTAGAAAATAATAGTTCATGGGAATTATTTACACGAGATTTATGCTTGATATTACTGCATGGCGCAAATAAAAGTAGCTTGCCTCCCGTTTGAATGCGAATGCAATATTTTGACTGCTTGAAATTCCATTATCGTATTCTATCGTGTCGTATCTATTACAATAATAATAATAATAATAATAATAATAATAATAATAATAATAATAATAATAATAATAATAATAATAATAATAATAATAATAATAAATTGCACTCGAAAGAGTATCGTATCATAACGAAATAAGTAAACAGTTACAACAATGGACAATTTTATGCAATAATCCATTGTTGGCATTCTTCCTGTCCAGTGTTGCCAGGTTGAGAGATTTACCCCTCGGCGTAGGGGTTTCGAAAAGGGATTGAGGGATTTTTTGACAGAATGACAAAAAATGTAGGGATTTTTACGCACTCCCAATTTTCCATATATTTTTTTATTTTTATTTTTTTAATATTTTTATTTTTCAGATATAAAATGAGTTTAATTTTTATTAAAAGCCTATAAAAGTGACTTAACACTGAATACTCTATTATGTGCTTAATATATGGTTGGTCAACAATGAGTTATTATAACATATAATTTTAATTCAAAGAGTTGAGTGATTCAAATAAAAACGACCAATGAGATTCATGATTTTCTTTTTTAATAAAATTATATTGCTTGTTGTGTGCCATTTACCATTGTCGTTTACGTCTTCCTGTTCTATATTCAAATAAATTCAGGACTTCAGTAGAGAGTACATTGTTGCGAAGATGAGTACGTTAGAAATGTACTGTAGTTTCAGTTCTTGTGTTAACAGCCGGGAAAAATGTACATATTGCAGTAAGGTCCAAAAATCTTGTCACGCCCCCTTGTTTGTATGTTGATATGCATCCATTTTCTACATGTCATAGCAGATGTGTGACAATGGTTGATACTTTACGCTCCAGCTTGTTTAGTGATCCAGAACATCAGTATGGCACCATCACTGTAGCGGCACAAAATAATGTTGCGGCGCTATGTCCTGTGTGAAATTGTCCGCAGCAAAGGCGGTGTGATTTCCCTGTGGGGAATAATTAAGCAGCATGTCTCTTAACATCGATACTAGGCAACTGAAGATTTGAAGAAGCTGTTAGGGAGGCATTCAGGGAAATCACACCGCCACTTTTTAATCACACTCTGTATTGCTCTCTTTGCCGGTTGTCCTCTGTCCGGAAACTTGTCCCTGAAAATTTCGCGGGTTTCCTTCACTGAACCTGTTGTCACATACGCTTCACATTGTTCACTCTTTCTTGTACCGAGTAAGTAATTTTGCAGAATGCGAACAAACGCTACACGCTGATGACATGAAATACTGACAGGAACAGTGTATCAGGTTTTTACGAAATAAAATCCCTCAAATTGGTTGAAAAATCTCCCAAATTTGGAAAAAAATCTCTCTTGGATGGTATGGTCTGAATTCCAAAATACACTTACGGGTTCAAATCCTGGCTGGGATAAGATCTGATAGTGCTACTAATGGTAATGATTGAGATCATCGTCTCGATATGGCAAGAAACACCGACAAGCATTTGATTTCTTAAGAATTTTTCCACTTCAAATAAAACTTATACACTGTGAACTTATTATTGTTCAAATATACTGTATGACCTATATTTATCTCAATTTAAACTTGTGCCAGTTGCGACTTCAGTTTTATAACAAATATTCGATCACTGGCACTAATGTTGTGTTCACACGAGAAAGGAACCCACGCTCAAACTTCTCATAATAACTTTCCCGCTGTTCCTTCTAAAAGATTGAGTAAGAAATTTATCATTACGCGAACTCAGTTTCGGTTTTAATACTTTTTTGTGTGGTACTCGTGGTGGATATTATTTCAGAACGGAAAATTTCTGATATTACCTCCATTTTAATTAATATCACTAATCTTTTACCACCAATGAATAGACGACGCATGGAAAATGGTTTCCACATCGAAAAGAAGGGTTAATATACGGCATATTCGAAGTGTAATTTGTGGTGGATGAATGATTCTTTTCCTGAATGTGATTTGTCCAAGTAGTCCTGTTTCCCCATCACTTTTATCCTGTTATTCCATTTTCATTTGCAAAATTAAAATCATAGGCAAATTCGTATTACCATAATATTATATGAATCTCACATTTCACAACAGACCTAACAAATATCCATCTACGAGAGATATTAATGTACTTAGGAATGTGATAGACATACAATATTCCCTGACTGTCACGTGTGAATACATTATCAAAATAAACTTAAGCATGAATATGAAGCCTTAAATTGATTCTGTCACAAGAAAACCCCTATCAATAAACTTGTTTATTAATGTAACGTGTTTACTGGGAACTTCGAATAGTATGTAAACAGAACTCTCGCTTCCGTTTCTATAGAACTGAAATGTATTTGCAGATTGAAATCCGGATCGATCTGTTTACGAACTTGTGTAGAATTCGTTTGTCAATATCTAAATCACAGTTCTTTGTTTCTATCCAGAATTTTATAGATTAGCTCTCGTGAAAATAATCTACTGGAATACGACATTAAATCCTATCTCATTATTATTGTAAAAGAAAAGACACACAGAATACATGAATCAACACATTTATGTGAACTGTTATCAAAAGCATCCTTTTCATGTATGTTAAATTTGAAAATAAAATCAAAACAAGTATGATTGAAAGCTGTGCATGCTCTGAGGCCCTCCCGCTCTATAGATTCCCCTACGGGCCGTCCCCTTACTCCCCTACATCTGTAGAATCCTTTTACTTTCCACGTAGGCAACATCGCAATCCCCCAGCCCCGGTCCCATGAGGTACCATGAGCCCAAGGGAGAAACCACGGTACATAGCATCCGGAATTCTCGTCATTATACTACCTCGTCACTGCTCTTTAGTCATCTGATTTTCTGGTCACCATGACTTCGTCACCAGCGTTCTTTGTCATTTTGACCTTTTTTCCACCGCTCCCTTGGTCACCTGTTTGGTAGAAATGAAAGGTGAACCATCGTACATAAAACAAGAATTTAATTCAGTAGAGCGTATACAGCATTTTGTAATTTATGTTTCAAAATTTCTAGCTAGATTATGTTTGATGGCTCTTAGGTAAGCCAGCACGTCTCCTTCTTTATAATGTGGGTATCGTTTAATAATAATAATACGATAAATCCTTTCATCCAAATCCTCGTACTTCTTTTTACCCGGAGAGGAATGTCCTCCTTCTAGTCCAGGTCTGCACAAACGGCGCTCAATGAGCGCGGCCGCTCCTTCGGAGCGAGAGAGCCGTCTAACAACTCGCCAGAAATAACGTAGGCCTGCTATAGGTAGAGGATAGTGCACACAGCTATCTGGTGTAGTCTGTATTATCAGTGGCTATTTCACTTTCCCTATAATGGAGGAATCTAAAAGAAGGAAAAGTGATCATCAGGCATATTCTTTCAATACTGCATGGGAAAATGCTTATCTTTTCACAGCAGCTGGAGTCAATTCTTATCTGCACAAAAGTTTGAAAGAAAGAGCAAAACATAATACAATGCGTCATTACTAGTCCACCCATAGATATACGATGGTTTTGTTGGTGAATATCGCAGTAAAAAGGTTCAGGAGTTGGAAGTTGCATTATTACGTGAGATAGGATACGTTAGAATTTATTAATCTTCAACAATTTAAATATCTCTCTTCAGGGAAAAGGCCAGCTCATTGTTAATAATATGTTGAATAAATTACGGGATTTCAGTCGTAAACTTACACTTTTCGTAAGTCAGTTTCGGGAAGATAATATGGCTTACTTTCGAACGATAGAAATTGCTCGTGATAAATCCTTGTTAAGCGATTATGTGCAAATATTAATTGAAATTGAAAATTAATTTAATTCTAGGTTCCAATATATTTTCTTAATTGGAAAGAAGTTTAAAATTATCATAATAAATTCCTTCAACACCAGTTGATACAGTGCTATACGATTTACAGCTTGAACTTATTGATCTTCAGTGTGGCTTAAGGGCTAAAGACAGTTTGAATAATACTACTAGTCTGGTTGAGTTTTACAAGACTAAACCTCAGCAATAATATCCACGACTACACAAGCTGGCTGTGAAAATGATTGCTGTGTTTGGTCTCAACATTTATATTTGTGAGCAACTGTTTTCTATTATCAACTTTAATAAAGGAAGACATTGAATATCTGTAACTGATGTTTCATTACGATCAGTACTGTTCCTTTCAGCTGCCAACAGCATAAAATCCCGTTTTGATGTACTGATAAATAAGAATATAACAAAATTATATTGTATATTTAAGTACCTATAGTTTTTTCTATTATTGCTGTAAAATAAATATTTGTTTATTAATTAATAATAGTCCAAGATAGTTTTGTAAACACTGCACGAGAATTCATTTCATGAACACTCGTACTAGTACTCTTGTGTACATTTTGTAAGAGAGCACCCCTTCTTCCAGTCCACCCTTATACAGAGTGCAGCCAATATCCGCATTCCCCTCTTGAGCTGTGAGCCGACTCGGAGAGCGCAAACCTTGTGCAGGCCTGTTCTAGTCGGTCAATATCTTGATGTATACTTTAGGTTTCACTCCGCAGTAACTTCAGGACAGAATATAGGAAAGGATGATGCTTTCCCATGAGACTGTTCAGGCGCCTATGCCATGCCTCACATGAGTTAATTGTTCGAGTAAGATTCCCTGTAGTACTTAACAGTTTCATACGTCCGGGGGAAACAGTGGCCACTGTCTACCTCTACCGCGTCTACGGCCCTCCACATAGTTGTCTTCCACAGAGTTAAATATCGGAATTAATTACTCGACAGCAGTGGCTTCCAAATCTTAAAACATATCGACAACATCTTCCTCGGGTACAAATTCCAGGGCTATAAGCGAATGAAATTGCTCCTGCGCCCTGATCTCAATACTATCTTCATCCGAGTACAGTCCTGACAGTCCCTCGGCCTGTAAACGCCTCCAAAAAGCTTGGTCTAGATGCAACAGACAACCGGCTAAGTGAACTCCTTGAAAAGCAATTTGTATAACGCTCATTACAGTTCTTTCATAATCTGTGGCGAAAATATAAGCGGTGATCACAAGTCCGGTGGAGAAAATTTAATCGGTGACCACAAGTCTGGTGAAGAAAATTAATCTGTAACGAAATAGTACAATGACGACAGTTCAGGTGACGAGAATTCCTAAACCCACATAGCACTACCACCTGCAACTAATGACCATTTAACACAGGGTCTAACTTCGGTGGCGACTCTGCATCGGTTGCAAGCCCGAAATGGGGGGAGAGAAACGGAAATACTGATGAAAAGGGGGAAGTTACGACATTTTAGCACTATAAATAAGAACAAAATAATATTTTTTTTCGGAAAAAAAACGTCTATTAAGGTCAGAATTTGTGTGATATATAGAGGGCGGAAAAATATACGTTACCACGCGATACAGGTTAGTTTGGTCTGAAGTATGGATGACGTCACAGGTACATGCGCGTTAACATAAATGCACTACAAGAGGCAGTACAAGTAGGAACCAACAAATGACGTTCACTGTTAACTTCTAGTATCTGGGGAAGGAAGTCAGGACTTCATAATATTGTTTATTGCCTTTGTGCAGGTGGTAGTGTTGTGTAAAAGTTATTTAAAATGCTTAAGTCGAATGATTTGGAATTAAACAGTCTAAGAAATAAATATATGGAAGAGAAATTTTGATTCCGCAAGGGGAAAATATTTTTTGTACCATGTGCAAATGTGAAATTAAAATAACATATGTAGGAAATATTACATAGAGCGGCATTGTGATAGCAAGAAACATACCGAAAAAGTACGAAGGTCTTCGACATCAAATAACGAAACACATACACAATCTGAATTTAATGAGGATTTATGTAATATGATGATTTCTGCAAATATTCCGCTCAAGAAACTTGATAATCCAAATTTTAGAGGTTTTCTAGAGGAATATACGAAGCAACATATACCAAGTGAGTCTGAAATTCGTAAAAAATATTTACCTGTTTGCTACAATGATACTATGACCAATATTAGGAAAAGTGCCAATGGTAATAATATATGGGTTTCAATTGACGAAACAACATACGCTACAGTCTACGATGTACGAGTATATTGTAGTTCAGAGTAATGCATCCTTTAATCATTCAGGTGGTGGCAGTTAACATTTGAGGTAAGTTTTTAAATCATCATAACTGTAGTCTATTACAACTTCATTTCAGTATTTATAGATCGATTGAATAGAGTGATGAGTTTCTCATTATCAGACTGTACTCTCTTGCTGTTGTTTACGTGAGTGAATGACAACAGTATAGTCCGTTGACACTGTAATTAAGTATTCAAAATGGCGCCTATGAGAAATGCAGTGGGTACGCGTTTCCCATGAAATTTCTATATTTCTCAATATTTTTATGAGCCCTTTTCCAATATGTTCCTTTTTTTAGTGGTTATTTTAAGATACAGTATCATCCCACGTTATTTAGCGTCTGAATGAAATGAAGGAGACAATGCCGGTGAAATGAGTCCGGGGTCCAGCACCGATAGTTACCCAACATTTGCTCGTATTGGGTTGAGGGAAAACCCCGGTTTTTTTTTAAATTTGTGGACTTTAATTGAAGTCAATTTATAATGGCTGACAGAGTAACTATCTCATGCCCACATGTTTTATGTTGCTACCAGTGCACTTCATTAGAACCAAATACTCAACTTCGAAGCCGTTAGCCCTGTGAAATTACAGTGCATTTATTTTCCCCTATTATCAGATTACAGGATTATCTAAGAAATTAGCAATTTCTTTGTGAAAACTCCGAAAAAACCTCAACCTGGTAACTTTTCGACCGGGATTCGAATCCGGTTCACTTGGTTTCGCGGTCAGACGCGCTAACCGTTGCTCCACAGGTGTGGACTCCAATCCATTCTTAAATCTTTTAACAATTTTGTAGCGAGAATAATTCAAATAATATAAAATATCAACTGTCCTAAAAGTTACAAAATTGAGTAACCATAAAAAATAAATTTATTTACTATATAGATACATAAAAGATTCTGTTACAATTTCTAGATATGGGATTTAAGAATAGACTGAAAAATAAAAATAAATTGAGAAATATGAAAATTATGTTGGACACGCTTTCCCTCTGCATTTCTCATAAGCGTCATTTAGAATATTTAATTGCTTGTAATTTTATGCAATTTTTAATGTCTGAATATATTTTATATAGTAGAGATAGTGAATATTTATCACACCAATTCTAAGTTTAATACACGTTCTCGCTTCTAAGAAAAAAAAAAACATTTTTTACGATAATGTGTAAAGTTGTATTTTACCTACTGTTATCAGTGCGTAAAGTGAATCTTTAAAACACTAATTTTACGCACTGCCGAAGAAAATGCAATATTGAATGTACAAACTTCATTCAATAAAAATTAATGAATTGGCTCGATCTTTCACGACGTAAACATTACACAAACACAAATAAGTAACAAATTTAATATTCATATTTAGATTTTAGCCTATATTTGTCTCAAGTTACATCTGTAATAGACCCTACTCATTGCAACAAGATATAGGCCTAGCATTCAACTTTTCCTGACCACTTTGTTGATTATTATGCCTGTTTAGACTGCCATGAAATCGTGATTATCATGAATAAAACAGCTTTAATTCCATGGATACTTATTTCTTAATGATTCCGAGTTTAACGACAGTGAAATAGTGATCTCCCCACCAACTTGAAATATTTATTTAATGTAAATTTGTACTATCGTAGAAAAAAATCATTGTATGATACACACTTGTGTCAAAAATAGAACCTTCATGAACTTGTATCATAATTAATAACAGTGCTCAAAGGTTTGTTGTACCCCCCTTAAAGGGAATGATTCTTATGCTAATTATGATGATGGAACTAAAATATATAGGAACAAAATATCATTCAATTCAGAGAGAGAAAACCACCGGTGTAACTCAGTCGGCTTAGGTACTTTCCTGCTCATCCAGAGTTGCATGGGCGTGGGTTTAATGTGTGGTTGGGTTTTTTCCCCGAAGTTTTCCGAACCGTAAGGCAAACGTCAGGTACTCTATGGCGATTCCTCGGCCTCATCTCGCCAAATATAATCTCGCTATCACCAATCCCATGGACACTAAATAATCCAATAGTTGATACAGTGTTGTTAAGTAACGAAGAGAAAAACAGAAAAGAGAGTTCACAAGAAGAGAGAATTTTTTACGGTTTGATACAAACGAAAGGAAACTTGAAGAAAACGACAGACATAAAAATGAATACGATGATGTGTGAACAATAGCTACTTTAAAAAATATATAAATTAACTGTCATTCATTACAGAGACATCAACTCCCAGAACGCTTATTATTAAAAATGAAAATTGGAGGATCTAGCAAGAATGACACCAAGTAACACATGGATCACGTCTCCAATTAATTTGCTTCATCAGTAATTACTAGAGATGCGAAACATGCAGGCCATTGTGGGCCGCAACACCAGGTTGCGATACAGTGATAAACCTGTTGTCAGTACGCTCCGAAATCCAATAACACGCTCCAGCGCTTGATGGCCGTTCGAATCATTTGAGTTGCTTTATTTGTCATTTTAGCACGCAGCTGAAGAGCTGCGAAGCTAGCGGAAGTTGTAGTTGACAAGGGGTTGACGAGCTGACAGCTGAAAAGCTACGTCCAGTACGATTACATAACACAATTATGACTATCGACTATTACGGAAACTATGTACTGCGTTCAATGAGAGTAACGGACATTGTGGGCACTGCACAGCACGAAGCAGCAGACGATGATAGAGCCAGATAATATTATGTTAGACTAGGTTACCTCTAAACGCTTCACCTCTAATGAACCAAACGTACTCCTCTATTTAACATCGGCTATCTAATACTGTTAACCCAATTTATTCCTTCCCATAAGTTTAAAATTAATTTTTAATGGCAACAGTCGGCTTTAGTGTAAGAAATGGCTTACAAGTGAAGCTTTAGTTTACAAACCAATATGGAGTAGGGTAGGATATATCCTTTAATAAACACTGAATAGGTACACATTGCGGACCTCTCTGGTCATTTGGTTAGCATGACACAATACAACAGGGCCGGCAAGGAATATTCCCCGCTTTGTGCAATACAGAATGGAGCGTGCCCGTATAACAGTCATGTCAATTGATGCCCACAGGCGCAAGCGCGCGCTTTAGAGCTCAGGAGAGCCAGAGCGCTTTACAGCGGAAAGAAAAGAGACAGACGGAAGAGGTAGTATATGCCGCTTGGTCAAGCTATATACAGGGATGGCCAGCACTGATTCAATAGATCAAGAGAAGAGAACTTATTAAAACAGTATCCATGTTAATTTTTAGATTTATCTTAGAAGTATAAGTGCATTGTAAGAATGTAAGTTTTAATTTTAATGCTCATTTTTCACAAATTCGTTTTTTTTTTCAAAAGGAATATTTTCTCTACTTTTTTTAATTTATAGAAAAGTGATATTTTCAGTAATAGGTATATTTATTTAGTAGTCTTACAGGTACTAAAACAATGTTTTCGTAAATCTAATATAGGCCTACCATAAATACGTATTACTGAAGATAGCGTATTACAAATTTTGAAAATATTCGCATGGAAAATGTTTATAAGGAAATGAATTAACGAAGAAACTACCGTTACATCATAAGCAAAAGATATGTGCCCAGCTCTATAGCTTCAGTAAGTTTCGAGAAAATAAAGTAATATTCTCATGACAGGAAGTTGCTCACCAATATCACCTTAAAAGCACGTGATAAGAGTTTTGTTATAGAATATTAGTTAGAATTAAAACATAAACAGTACTTAGGTAACTTTGCTTTGTACTATAACATTGTTTTGATTAGTTCATTAATTACTTTTATAAGGCTAAAGAATACCATCAATATCAATTCCAACTTATCATGTCATACTCAATCTTTTTTCCTTGGGGGGGGGATATCACTTTCTTTATGAATGTTGTGTTTCATCCACTTAGTACAGTATAGTTGTACTACTACGGAATTTATGTGACTATTCCTTCTTAACTCTTTATTATGCTATTAACGATTAAAACACAACTGCAATATTAATAAATTGGTGTTAGTACTCGTACTTTTGTTTTACAGACAATATAGATAATATCATACAGAAAGAAGCTATACGTTCCGTTTGAAGTTTGAGCACCACTGTTTTCTTAATCCAACAGCCTGCTTATTCCTCCTTCCATGCCTAGCGCTTGATGCCCACGGACGACTTCAAGGTAAAAAAAAATGCGCTTGCGTTGACATCACTGCCGTATGGGAACATAGAGTAGCTTAGTAGCCGAGGTATCTGCAGTATGTGTGGAGACGTGCACTAGGGCTGCACAGTTGTGGTGTACATTAGCGGCGCGGCTTATTTCTCATCAGTAGTACCACTGCTTGTTTGGCATTGCAAATAAATTCTAATTAATAAAATAAGCAATAGGCTAACTTGAGAAACAAACTAATTTAAGAGTAACTAAACACGTTTATTCTACTCGTATTAAATTATAATACTATTTACTATGTTTGAATAGTAGTAGTAGTAGTAGTAGTAGTAGTAGTAGTAGTAGTAGTAGTAGTAGTAGTAGTAGCAGTAGCAGCAGCAGTAGCAGCAGCAGTAGCAGTAGCAGTAGTAGATCTTTGGTTGTTTCGTATGGATCCTCCTTCTCTGTATTTATGTATTATAGATCTTACAGTAGAAAACCTTATTTAATTCTATTGAGTATTTGTGGGAATATCTTGGAAAGGGAAGGACCAAGCGCCGCCCATCTAATAAGGAAGAGTTTAAGAGATTCTTAGATGTGTGATATGAAATTTCTCCCGAAATGACGAGAAATATGGTTCATTCAATGCCGAGGCGTTTGGAAGCTGTCATCCTGATAATGGTTTGCATACAGGATACTGAGAATACATTACAGAGACCTATCATATGCATTACTATAATGTACAAATACTTTTTAAAAAATCAGAAAATATATTTTCTTTTGTTAATAATTATTTAGTGTTATTGTTGTGATTTCTGTGAAATATTTTTAGTTTTACATTACATTAAGGAATAAACATATTATTTTCTTGAACTTGCCATTTATACAGATCTTATACGGAAGAAATTGAGTGTACCAATACTTTTTGGTGCCAGGGTAGTTCATCCCTGATTTGTACGAAACGAACTGCCTAGTTTCTCCTTCCCCGCTACCTTAGAAAGGGGAGGCAGTCCTCCCCGCGAGGGAACAGACATGATTTAACTTACCCGTATGGTAAACCGCTGATATGGGAAGCCAATCGCCAGCCCTGCAATACAGGATAGGCTAAGACATGACAAGAGAAGAACACCGAATCTAATGGACAGAAGATTCTCTCCATTCCCTAAGCCCGGAGTAAATCCGAAAAGTATGTTTAACATAGACTTTCAACTATTTGCGCCGAATGTGAAACCCGACATTACACGACAGCAATTGCAACCGATCAATAATGAGATTGAAACAATGCCAGGTCTACTTTTAAAAATAATTGTTTTCGACTAACAAAAACACAAATTAAATGAATTACTGCAACAACTAGTTTATTATTAATTATATGAAACAATAAGAACTAGATGTAATTATAATAGAGGGCACCAGGCATTGAACCGGGAAGCTCTCAATCTGTATCGAAAGCTCTATCACTAAGCTATACCATCGCCTGCTTTTAATGTAATAAAGTTTCACTATTAATTACAATGAAGCGGGATAAAGCAGTGAAGAAGTCGGGGAAATTGTTTCTATAGCGACAAGGGCACGAATGATTTCATTTTGTTCCTAGAGTTTCTACACTTAGCCTGTAGATTCGTTTCGCCAACATTCCTACTCTTTCTTTTCTTTCCTGCTTTCTTTCTTTAATTCCTTCTGTCTTTCTTTCTGTCCTTTCTTTAACTCCTTCCTTCTTTCTTTAATTCCTTCTGTCTTTCTTTCTTTAATTCCTTCTGTCTTTCTTTCTTTCTTTCTTTCTTTCTTTCTTTAATTTATTCTGTCTTTCTTCCTTCAATTCCTTCTGTCTTTCTTTCTTTCTTTCTTTCTTTAATTCCTTTTGTCTTTCTTTCTTTCTTTCTTCTTTCTTTCTATCTGTCTTTCTTTATTTAATTCCTTCTGTCTTTCTTTCTTTAATTGCTTCTGTCTTTCTTTCGTTCTTTCTTACTTTTTTAACCGATTTATCTCCACTGTAGTATCGACTTATAGACGACTGCGATGTAGGAGAAACGTCCCTTCTCACAAAATATAAACTTCAATTTTTAACACTTGTATCGTAAATAACAATTATTCCAAGAATTACTGGTAGGTTACAGTAGACACATTACAACCGCATCTTATATGAGAGTATATTTTCATACGAAAAATTGCGGTGTTTTACTTTATCTTACTTAGGATAATTAGATGCACATGTATGTAAGTAATGTTTTATATACGTATAAAATAATTATTTTTATTAACTTGAAAGGTGAATAACATGTTATTTGTTACTCAGTTTGAACTGTTGATGCTCCTTTTTTCTAAACGATCTCTATAATCTTAATCGGTATATCTATTGTTTTCAATTTTTTTTTGGTACCGTACATCTTCTTTATTGCTATTTTTATGAACAGTTCTGAAAAATCAACACTGGCATTTTTATTAATAAACTCACTCTCCGTCATCTTCAGGCTATTAGCCAAAAGGTGCTCATCAATCGCTTTGTTTATTTCTCTTTCTATTATCTTGAACTGAAAATTCTACGAATTTGTATATTAATGTTATTGGAACCTACATAAAAGTAATAAAAAAACATTTAATTTTGCACAAATGCTTACAGAGTAAAACAAACTAAATTGTTCTGTTAAAAATAACACATTCATTGAATGCATTTTCATTCACAGAATCACAAATCTTAACTTCGCAGAACTTTACTAGAAGCAATTTTATCGTTAATTGTTTTTATATAGTTATTAAGTGGGATATTTGAAATGACTAACAATAGCTTGTTAATTAATTTCCCTTTTAAACTAACCATGGAGAAGTGTAATTCACAATTAGTCTAAAAATATTAATGAATACATTTCTTCTTATGAAAGGTCAACTAAATTTTTCTGCTTTACTTGTTTCACAAACTAGCTTCTTACACCTCTAAAATCTTGTTGAAAAATAAATTCTGTTACTCACGGGCAATTTTACTTGAAACTAACATAAAATGCACTAACAGATAATAAACTTTCACACAAAGTAATCAAGAGTCGTAACAAAATGACAACTAACCCAGCAGAGTATATGGTTGATAGTGAATGAAGGAATAGTAAAATTATGGAGAGAGAAGAGGGAGTACCACAGAAAAATCTTTTTCCAATATACAGGGTGATTCACGAGGAGATACCGCCACTTACGGAGTTTATTTCCAAAGACATACTGAGCAAAATCTGTGATAGAAACATGGGTCCTATTCTCAATATTTTCACAATTACACTAATTTGAAATTGTTAAAAAATACTTTTTTTCTTTTGTTTTAAGGGTAAAAGGATGTAAAAGAAATAAACTATTCAGAAGTAGACTTTATTTAATTGGCTAGTATTCTGAAGGGAAAAATGTGTTGTTAATTCCTTGGTTGCTTTATACAGATTTTTTTTAATCTAACTAAAAATTCCATTATTATTATTATTACACACTTAGCACAACATTGTTACAGATCACACGATTTGTAGCGACTTAATTCAAGTTCAATTTTGCATCCTGATGTACAGTGTTTTTAGTAGGCTATTTTACGACGACATCTTAGGTTATTTAGCGTCTGAATGATATGAAGGTGGTAATGCCGGTGAAATGAGTCCGGGGTTCAACACCGAAAGTTACCCAGCATTTGCTCATATTGGGTTGAGGGAAAACCCAGGAAAAACCTCAACCAGGTAACTTGCCCCAACCGGGAATCGAACCCAGGCCACCTGGTTTCGCGGCTAGAAGCGCTAACCGTTACTGTTGAAGAGTTTACAAGAATGATGTGCTTTGTAACAATTCTGGTGATAAGTGAGTAAGAAAAATGTAATTTTGTAGTTAAAAATTGAAAGAAATTTCTGCACGAAGTTTCTATGGAATTTACAACACATTTTTAGTTTCAGAATTCTAACCAATTAAAGAAATTATATTTTTACCCTTAAAACTAAAGAAAAAAAGGTATTTTTAACAACTTCAAATTGAAGGGTTCAGAGCCATAGTGAGCCAAGCGCCATTTATTAAAAAAGAAGAAAGCAAGGGTTAAAGTTAAGTGAATACCATAGTTTAATAAAGATTGATATGTCATTTAGTTTTAATGTGTATACTTTATATTACTTCTTATTTGTTTCCATTGAATTATGGTAATAACTTAATTTTAACCCTTGTTTTCTACGATTTTAGTAAATGGCGCTTGGCCCACTAAGGTTCTCAACACTTCAATTAATGTAACTCTGAAAATATTGAGAATAGGACCCATGTTTATGTGATATTTTTTGCTCAGTATGTCTTCGAAAATAAGCTCCGTAAGTGGCGGTGACTCCTCGTGAATCACTCTGTATCTTTCATCGCCAAAAATGTATTATACTTTGGTCCCAACGAGATATAAATTCATTCTCCAGATTTAAAATCTGACTCTCTAATCGTTCCCTGAAGGTGTGTGATATTAGTGAAAACAGAAATAAAATTTGGTATACTGACATCTTATCAACCATAGGCACAAGCGGAGAAATAGAGCAGAGATGTGGAGTAGGCTGTAGATATGAACAAATTCTCTCTTAGGATCCCAGTGAGTGGAATCAGGCAGAAGAAACGGACATCGGATCAATAATAAACTGCCAGAATTACAGGAGGAGGAACAGGGTGGTGAGAAGGAAGAAGTGGAAGTGAGTGAGGTAATTATCTGCAGCTTGGATCAAGTTTTCAGAAAAGTTATTAGCCGCAAATGTTCAATATCGCGCCATGAAAGTCAACGAGGATGATTGGAGAAAGAAGTTCAAAAGTGTCAATAGATAACAATGCTACTACTACTACTACTACTACTACTACTACTACTACTACTACTACTACTACTACTAACAGAATAATGATAATAATAATAATAATAATAATAATAATAATAATAATAATAATAATAATAATAATCATCATCATCATCATCATCATCCTTGCATGTACTGGGCCTAGTGGCTCGTTACGGTCTCTTGCCAACGCTTGAACGGTCTGCACAAGGATGTCTTGCCCACAGGATGGTAATTTAAAATTTGGCGTGGAATTCTAGAACGAGGCATTCTGATAATGATAATAATAATAATAATAATAATAATAATAATAATAATAATAATAATATTTTTCCGGAGTTTCCACATTACAGTGGCTTTCAGTTTTATCCATCGGACACAGCTTTGCCGAGTAAACTACTCCATCAGACTCCGTGGCAGGACTGTAGGGGGGAGATGGTAGAATGATAGATAAGTGTATGATGATTAAATAGTAATGATAATTGGGAAGGAGTCGGTTCCTGATCCTTGAAATGGACACTATGCCAGCATTCGCTTGCGGAGACTTGGGAAACCACAAAGAACAGAAATCAGGTTAATCGGCCTGTGGGGTCGAACCGCGGACCTTCCGAATGAAAGAAAGGAATGATACCATTCGTACTACCACACTCTGTATAATAATAATACTCGTAATAATAATAATAATAATAATAATAATAATAATAATAATAATAATAATAATAGGTTAGAATGCCTGACCGTGAAACGAGCGGGCGCGGATTCAAATCCTACTTGGGACAAGTTAACTGGTTTAAGTATTTTCCTAGGTTCTTCCTCAACACATAAACGCAAATGCTGAGTAACTTTGGAACCTGGACTTACTTCGCTGGCATTATCACCTACAAATCATTCAGACGTAGATAACTGTAGATTTGATAAAACGTTTTAAAATAAAATACTAATAATTATGATAATGATAACAATAATAAAAAATATTAGAAAAGAAACGAAAATTAAATGTTATAAAATAATGGCAGTGCCAATGTTGCTTTATAGGTCTGAAATTTGGATCCTGACTAAAAAGGAAGAAAGAAAAATAGAAGCAGCAGAGATGAAATTTCTGAGATCTATTGCGGGTTACACCTTACTGGATAGGAAAAGAAGTGAAGATATAAGTGGGGAACTGAACATTTAAAAAAATTAATAGACAGAATAAAACAATAAAGAAACGATTGGAACCAACATATACAAAGAATGGAAGCAGACCGCATACCAAAACTGATTATTAACTATAACCCAATAGGTAGAAGAAATGTTGGTAGACCGAAAACAAGATGTGCTCAACAGTGTTAAGAAAAATGAGACCGGAACGAGCCTTATAAGGCTTAACCCATGCTGCTGCTGCTGCTGCTGCTGATGATGATGATGATGATGATGATGATGATGATGATAATAATTTCGATATTTATAATAGCTAATAAAGATTAATTCACATGCTGTATTTCTATGCGACACTGTTTGCATTCTCAAATTCCATTTTAAATGTGGCATTTCTGCTTTTTTCCCTATCTAGTGGCCTCATATAAAAGTACAAGTGACAGCCGTACTGCCTAAATTCCATTTTGTCATCTTTGACTTGAAAAAGAAATCTTGAATCGTGAGTTTGTTATATTTCCATTATACGGAATAAGTTCATAAGGAAATATTACGATGGTGCAAAATGTATCAAGATGTTCAGAAATGTGCACATCTGCCGTACACGTCTTACAAAAGAGAATTTCTTGTTTGCTGCTTGCCTGCCTATTTATTTAATACGGTTACTCCTGAAGTATTGATCTACTTTAGTAGCTAACGTTCACTTAATCCTGTAATTCATAACGCATTAAAATAAATTCAGAAAAAATACAAGATTGAAATTAAAGAAAGTATTGACCGTTAACCGAAATGCAGAAATGCAAGACTTCAGAGATTACAAGACTAGACAGTATAGTGAAAATTATAATAGTTGGATTACATATGTAACTATTAAAAAGTATCCAAATAATCGGAACAACTTGGATTCACAATGTCAGTGATGGGAAACGAGGGACGTTTGAAATAGGAATAAACTGCAAGACGAAAAGAAAATATAAATAGGGTGATGAAAAGCCTGACTATGAAAGTCCTTTTGAAGTCTGATGTGCACAATAAGAGGCAGAAAAAATATAGAGACTCGAAGTATCGTGCATAAACATTGAAAGTGTAAGCGATGAATGAAGAATAAGCTGCAGGTGAAAAGGAAATTAAGTTTTGATGGAACTCCGAGAAAGTAGTTCATTTCCATGTTGAGTTTAGAACCGGCTTAGAGAAGAGTGAAACTACTTTTGAAAAGAATATTTTCCACGGAAATATGATGAGGTATTATGTAGAGTATAAATAACTCTTTGACAAGGTACTATACTTTGATTTCTCCATTCAATGTCACTTCAGTTTCACTTTCCTACAGTCACCTCACCTCTCTTTCAATCGCATGTGTAAATCAATATTGTGGCAATTTTGCTCTCTATCTGATAGAACCAGGCCCAATCCTCGAAAGAGTACCCAATAAGCCCCAGGGTCCCTTACTAATCCCAAAGCCTTCACTTCAGCCTACTTTTAACTATTTCAGATCAAAGATGAAACGAGAGAAAGGTGGACAGAAGTAAAAAAGGAAAACGGGAGTACTCTAAGTAACCACTCTGAAATATCTGTTTTCTCAGCCACAGATTCCATCACGCCTTATCCGAAGATCGAACTCGGACCACCTGGATTGAAAACCAGAGCGCTAGCATTTGAGCCACACACACTGCTGATATTATCCCTGAATAGCTCAATTTATAATTCCTCTTAGGCCGGCAGCATACTGCCTGGGACATTCTGTCTCGGACAGGATGGTTTTGTCTCGGACTAGATGTAACGGTGATCACACGCATTCTTATGACTTCATAAGGCTGTTTCATACCGCATCGGACGATCGTTCGATGCAATAAGCAACAGCCTCATAAGTAGGGCCGTGGCATCGGTATATTTGTATTAGTCTGAGGTGAACATAAGACGCCGGTCAGAATGTCGTTGAGGTTTCAAGTACAGGCAGCGGAAGCGAATTTGATACACGCCTAAAGGTAAGTTTTCCTCGGTGCGACTATTGCAATGATCGTTCAACGATTATTGTTGAACGATGAAACGTTGAACGATAATCGTTGGTTACCATTTTGCTCGGAGCGTCTACGATTTGTTGATTTTTCACCAGTCGCGTGTTTTCATTCGCAATCCCATCGTTCTAGAACAGCCGTGGCAAAAATGTGATCGTGCTCCGAGCCACTGTGTAACCTGCAATGTGCATAGCACCTATGGAGGGAGGCGGACACCCGAAGGGGAAGTAAGCAACTGTCTGACTTATTAACGGATTTTAATTTTCTTTACGTCAAGCACTCAAATATAATTTTATACAGTACAAGGCTACAAACTGATGTTCAGTACGTGTAACGAAGAAAGAAATGAATAAGAAAACATGGGACAAATTATCACAACCTAAAATTAACTGTCTTCAGAATGTCTCTGCGACAGAGTTTCAAAATCAGGAATTATGTCACTTACTGCCAGTCGTAGTTGATCACGAAGGTATTTGCCTGTCAGTCGTGATTTGAATTGGATTTTTACTATTTTCATTGTTGAAAATAATTTTTCACAAACGTAAGTTACAGCGAACAGAGCAAACGAATGAACGAAGCTTCGGATATTTATTTTTTTCGGCAAAGATTTGAAAAGTTTAACATTTTTCAAGTCCTTACATATAACTTTCATTTAACATCACGTTGTAAATCTGTGAGTTTAAATTGAAGATCTAACCGTATTATTCGTACATCTGCTGAAAAAAGGATCGACGTACAGAGGTAATAATAATAATAATAATAATAATAATAATAATAATAATAATAACAACACTTAACCTTTTAATGTTTCATGAGTAACATGTAGTATAATGCCGTTTTATGTTACTCAATCGTTTTCCTCGTAATACTTGTGAACAAATCATACATTTAATATTCTCATCATATTGGCAGCAAAAAATGCGTCCTCCCATCCTACTTTGAAATTTTCGTTTTTGTAGAGGTACATGGTCAGAGACACTCGCAGGTCAGAGACAAATACAAATGGAACGGAGTTTGATTCCAGTGAATGAGAGGGTGGGAGTTGGAGAAGGTAGGAGGCAAGAGAAATGCATAGCTATCATTACGAGCCACAATGTGCTCGTGAGTCACATTTTCGCCACGCCTGTTCTAAAGGAAGATTGTGTTTAACGGAATGAGTGTAATGAGTAGACGTAAAAGATTACTTAAATGCCTTTGATTGAGGAGATGGAGGACGACGAAATACTTCTCCATACGTATGGGATGAAAAGAGCCCAAAAACACCGTCTGCTTGAGCTCAATAATGAAGAGACACTGCATCAAAAATTTAAATCACCTAATTAATAACTTAATTTTCCAACTTTATTGACAAACTCAGCCAATATATTGTCCTTGACGCATGTGACAGCTGCCACAGTGAGGGATGATTCGCCACTTCCTCAAGAAGATTTTCATCATCCGCGTCAGAAAACGAAGGAGCCATGATACACGTCTTTCTCACAATAAACGTTAGCGACTGACGATTATATTCAACCTTTTCCTGAACGACTATTCAAGACGTACGATCGTCGTTAACGACTCTAGCGGCAGTCGCTCGAAGGAAAACAGCTCCATGGGATATACAAAGAAATAGTGCTCAATGATTATCGTTGCACAATCATCGTTGAACGATCATCGCAATAGTCCCACCGAGGAAAACGTACCTGAAGCAAGCACGTTCCGTGTTTTGTATACGATTATTGCGTGTTATAAAATCCAGACAATACAATTACTATATAATAAGGATTAATATCGGAAAGGTCTGAAATGCTGGTGAGGTTGAGAATAATTGTTGGAAATCATACTTAAATTGTCACAAAGTGGTAAAAGCATAAGTCTGAAAAGATGTTTTTCTTTATACAGTATTTAGAGTTTTGCATTACATATTTAGAATGCCGAGAAGATATATGGCGTACAATTTTGCTTTCCCTATAGGCCTATTTAAATGTTACATTAATTCATTTATCACATTTATTCCGTACCTTACTTTTCTTGCATGTTGTTTGCCTGGTTTCGGTTCCTGCTGCAATAAACAACAACATTCATTTTCAAACTTTCAAATGAAAATGACCGCCGAGTGTCGGATAGTATAATCTTGTATGCGGAAAAATTGCGTTCAACATCGGCTGAAACCAAGGGCGCATATGTAAAATGTTTCACATCATCAATTTTATTTCTACAACAAGTTTGTAACAATCGCATTTGTCATCTGATAAAGATTCTGCAATTTTGCATAATAATTTGTAACCACCGTTTTTTTTTTGTATTACTGTGTGATGTAGAAATGAAATTGATAATATGAAATATTTTACATATACGCCCTTGGTTTCAGCCGATGTTGAACGCATACAAGGTTATACTATCCGACACTCTGAGGTCATTTTCATTTGAGACTTTGAAAATGAATGTTGTTTATTGTAGCAGCAACCGAAACTAAGCGAACAACATACAAGAAAATTAAGGTCCGAAATTGATGTGATAAATAAATTAACGTAACAGTTAAATATAGAGAAAGCAAATTGTACACCATATACGTTTTCGGCTTTATAAAACTGTAATGCAAAACTCTAAATATAAAAAAAAACATCTTTTGAGACTTATGTTTTACCATATTTGTGACAATTTAAGTATGATTTTTCAACCTAGCCAGCATTTTAGACCTTTCCGATATTAGCCCTTATTATACAATAATATTGTATTGTCTTGATTTTATAATACACAATAATCTTATACAAAACACGGAACGTGTTTGCTTAGGTGTGTCAAATTCGCTTCCGCTGCCTGTACTTGAAACACGTCGACTACATTCTGTCCGGAGTGTCGTAGGTTCACTCAGACTAATACAAATATACCGATGTCACGGCCCTACTCATAAGAATGCGTGTGATCACAGTTACATCGAACGGTCCGAAACAAAACCGTCCTGTCCGAGACAGAATGTACGATGCAATATGCTGCCGGCCTAAATTATGGTTCGACCCCGGATGCTAAATGGCACTCCATTCTTATAATGAAAAAGCTCGAAGTTTGAGAGTATTCCGGGTTTCTTCGGTGTTGTAAATATTATAAATTTCATTCCATTATATCTTCCATTATGTCAATAGATTTACTGGCATGTAAAAGAACTCCTGCAGGACAAAATTCCGGCACACAAGCGACGCTGATATAACCTCTGTAGTTGCGAGCGTCGTTAAATAAATCATAATTTAAATTTCTAATTTATCTTCCACTTACTATCATTAACTATGTAGAAGTATAAATATAGAACTTCGTGATTCCGAATACCGGTCGACAGCCAGATTACTAATTTTGATCTCAAATTTATACATTGGAACTCCCCACTTGGCGAGATACTCTTGTGTATGGAAGAATTCTCGGTTCCAGCGGATAAATGCCCTGAAGGGTAGTCTCGCTAACATTCGGGAGCATACTCATAATACCCGTAGGAGAAAGTCCAGTTGGCGAGATCTCGTTGCGCATGGAAGAACTCCCGGTGCTAGCCGATAGATATACGGATGGCGAGCCTCGTTAACATTCGGGATATGGTCAAAATGTCAATAAAATAACGCTCAGTTGGCGAAATCCGCTGCCATTTAGGGATAGTATATAATAAATCGCGGCCGTTAGGAATCTGTGGCGCTGTGGTAATTCAGTAGTAGGGATTTAAGTCTCTTTATCCCAGTCTTCCTGCAATTGTACTCAAAATGAATCTATTGTCTCAGTGCAATAGCCAGGGTGCGAATTAACGGAGGGGTTGGGGGGATTTCACCCCTGTTGTAAAGTTATTCTCCCTCCTAACTTTATATTATCATCCCTGCCAGGTGTAACTTCTATCCTCCCCTCACAAAATATAACTGTTTTAACACGAGTATATGTACTTTATAAAGTACAAAGTAAGCAAAGAAAATAATATTGATATATTATCATCACCGGCAAGCTGACAACAGTCAATAACTTCGGAATTACACATCTTATCTTAAGCCTGTTCACAGATATAATTGAAGAGTCCACTGCAAGAATGATGGATGTCACTTTTTTGTCGAAAATGAACCAAGACTGTCAATGCATAGCTTAAGACATATAGAATGTACAAAGAGAGTTATATGGCATTAACACTGATAGTCATTGTCCAGTAATGATCGGAAAATCACAGTTAAGCTTGGAGCGCTAAGCATTTCAGACTTTAATTGCTTCTCCTGCAAAATGTATCCCAAATGACATCCATCATTCTTGCAGTGTCCTCTTCAATTATTATTATTATGATCAAGATGCAAGACAAGCAACTCAGTGCGACCAAGCGTTGAGCCGTATCGGATGAGGATAATAATAATTTTATGTATGGTATTCTCTATATAGGATTCTATCCCCCCCCATCATCAGAAATCTTAATTCGCACCCTGGCAACAGCACTTGCATGCGCCCTCCCCCTCCGTGCTCTAGAAGTGAGCTACTACAGAAACAAATGTAGTTACTGAGAGTCATTACAAAGCTGGAGAGTTAACTGCATCTTATTGGCTCGATGATTTTGACGCAATAATGATTTCCTGCACATGGTTCCACACTCAAGATTGCAATTATCTTGTACTGTATGTGAAGCTAATTTCTACACGTTAAAATTATGTCGATTAAATTATTATTTCCATGTACAGTACATCACTGTAAAAAGGTGTATTTCTGAAGTGATTTTGAGGAGTGGCCTGTAGATTTTCCTTTGTTATGGGGGATCTAAACTCGTACGATATGAAGTTCGGTCCAACTTTTGTTTAATTGATTTATTTTACGGCGCTTTATCAAGTGCGATGATTATCTAACGTCCGAGTGAGAAGAAGATAATACAATGCCAGCGAAATGAGCCCAGGGTCCAGCGCCGAAAGCTACCCAGAATTTACTCTTAATGTTTTGGGGGAAATCCCCGGGTAAAACCTCAACCAGATAACTTGTTCTAACAAGGATTTTAACCAGACCCTCTCGTTTCACGGTTATACCTGCTAATCGTTACTCCACAGAGATGGACAGTTCAGCTTAAACTTGTGGTTTTGAGATGTTACGAAAAAGTGTGAAATATATTTAATTGTATGTTACTTGTGTAATATTGTTTAGCATATGTGATTATATGAGTCTTCATCAAGTAGTCTGAATAAAACCTGCTGCACCTTGCACAATTTCCGGAAAGGAAGCGGAAAACTAACTTGCTTACAGAAGAAAATGATTTGTATCGCTTGTCTTTTTTCATATATTAGTTTCAGAAGTGACCTTGGATCATAATGACAACGTGACTAAAGAGTACCGCTATTGTGAATGTCTGATACTGTTTCAAAACTATTACAAATATGTCAAAGGAAAAAGAGGAAAGGCCCGAAACTTAAATATGCCTGTTGTTTATGACGACGACGACGATGATGATAATTATGGTAGCACAATTTTATATCTGGAATTTGATGTAATGAATTCCTATTTATTGATTACACTAGGGAACAAATGAGAACTTTTTTCTGCGGTATAATTATAAATATGCAACTTTTACTAATTTCGGTGTGCTGAATTCAAAAATGCATTTTGTTTTGCCGTACTACCTCAGGTTTTTTTTTGGCAATGTAGCAAAACGCTATTTTACCACAAAATAAAATTGTAAGTTACAGCTTGTTCGTAGAAATCATATAATTATTTTGTATATCTGATTCGTTAACAAGTTCATCTATTTTTTTCTGCGATGTATAAACAGTTAAGAATTCACAGAAACGTTAAGCCTACATAAAAGGAAAACATCTTAATAAACTAAATTATAAGAGCAGAGAGCTCACCTTCAGAATGTAGCCTATGTTAGACGTCCTCGGTTTCTATTTTTCTCTTTCCATGGAATCTTAGTGTGTGTGAAGTCCTCGAGTATTCTCTTCAACATTCCAACAGTAATCGGCAATTATATTAATATCTCAACGTCCCTGGTAGGTTGCTCTACCTCTTTTAGATCCTGTGGAACCTTTCGCCTTGCTCTTCGCTGAGGGCTCCAAAATTCGCAGGAAAGTAATCTATATTGTCCATTAGAAAGTGAAGCTTTAGGTTCATGTTACAACCGAGCACTTTGAACTTGTCCAACATGTTTTCTACGGTTTCTTTGTACCGTGGATCCTTCACTTTACCAAGATATTTCTTCACAACTTCTTTGAATGAGTTCCATGCACTTTCTTCTGTTTCTTTCATTGTAAGTACTGGCGAAATTGTGCTCCATCATCAGCTTTCGAATTTGTGGACCATCAAATATTCACTCCCTGATTTCAGCGTGTGACAATGAAGAAGAGTTCGTACATAAGCACTGGAAGCAAGAAAGATTTTTGTCTAGTGCCTTGACAAACTGCTTAATAACTCCCAGTTTTATAACAGGGGGAGTGTTTATTTTCTTATGAGCAACGAGCCTTACATTGTTAATATTTTTGTCTGTTGGCGTTAGTTGCTTTCTTTCAGGCCAGTGTACAGTGTTCCAATGTTTGTTCCTAGCCCTGCTATCCACTCGCACAGGAAGCACGGAAATTTTGTGTATCCTCCCTGTTGTCCCAATAGTAAACCAACAACCATCAGGTCACTTCATATTTGCCACTCATGTTCATAATATTTAATTTTTTTCGAGAACCAACCTTAATGTTCCATATGATTCTACTAGGACAGTAGAATGTGGAAATGGTATGGACGCTAATTTATTGCCGTTAAGAAGCAATACCGCCTTAAGGCTACTTTTCGAAGAATCAATAAAACCCTCCAACTTTTGGGCTCACATACCTCCTCTCCCAACTGTTTTAGCAGATTTCTCAAAACTGTACAATATAACATCCATCGTCCTGTGTACAGTATTTCCGGAAACGTTTTTCACGGTTCCTGTACCACGAAAATTTAACTCCAAGTGCCAACATGTTCTTCTCATGCAGTCTAGAGCCTAGTAATTCACTTTTGTTTTTGGCGAGTCCTAATTCCCTTACCAAATCATTCAGCTCGGTTTGGGTAAATTTTTTTGGTGAATTGTCAAACTCGTCTGGATCAGAAGACATCTCAGTATCTGCATTCGGGGAACTGCTTTCAGATTCACTGTCATCCAAGTTTGCTGGTGGTGTAGGTACAGGTAAGCCCATGAGAAACAGGCCTCAAAGCTGTTTGAAGATTTGGATACTTAATTGATTTCTTGTTTTCCTTGTTGTAACCAGTAACATTACACATACAAAAATAATAGTCATCATAGTGATTCCTCTGCTCACCCCATACCATTGCTATAGCAAATGGCATTGCTTTCCGTTTTCCTGCATACCAGTAACGCAATCCTTCTACACAATTGTTATAGGTACTTTGAGGTGCAAATGATTTATCTATGTTACCAACTTTTACTTTGAAGTAAGAAAAATATAGCTTCTTTGCAAACGAATCTATTTTACGAACTTTTCCATCGAACATATAACACCCACAAATATAGCAAAACTTTTAAGGATTTTGTATACACTGTCTCCTACGCAATCCTGATGTACTCGCCATATTCAATTTTTAAAATCACGCTTTTGCACTACGATTCTAGGGACTCCACTGTAACAAAATTCACACGTGTTCACAGAAGTAAGCCAGCTGCTCAACTGACAAGATTTAAGAACTGTATATTAGGGTTTTCTGTAGTAAAGAACAACTTCCGGGCAAAGTGAGAAAGGGGATGGGGTGATAGGGCATTGGATGATGGAACATCATTCTGAGATAAATATTAGAACAAAAATATTTAGTTGTGGAAATTTAGTGCCATCAGCTAGGGAGCACCTCGGCTTAATGTATAGTGAATACTGCGCGGCAATAAATATCGAAAAATTGAAATTGCGACAAAAGTAGACGTGATACATAAAAAATGAAATCATTTTCGCACTCAGGGCATCAGTTTCCATACGAATTACAAACTTTCTTTTTTACCGCAGAACAGTTGTTCCCTAGTGTTATTATTCTTTCATTTTTTACCGTATAGGCTATAGCATCATTTTTCAACCTTTTTCAACATGTGGCATAGGCCTACTAAAGTTGTAATTCAAAATCCCGTGGCACACTCTACCAGTTATCCCTAACAAGAGAGGAATTTCTTTCACAAAAACAAGTAAAATACGATATTTTTAAGTTCGCTCCATAGTGACACTTGTGGCGGAAAAAACTGTAGTTAAGATTCTTCTCGGGAATCTCCCGTTTCCCCATATTAGACATCTACATCATTCCGTCAACATTTCCGTCTTAATTCCATAGCATTCTGCGAAGACCACATGGTGACGCACGGAGGGGGCTGGCCTACGGACGAGTAGAGTTTCCTGCTACGAACCTGAGTACGTAGCGAACCTTAGTGTAGTCAGCCAGTGTGGGTTTAAGTATTCGCTAGCTTAAAGGTTAGCGCAATAGATCTCGAAAAGGTCGCAGTGATGGGCCGTAGTGTCTTTCTTACTTACTTACTTGCTTGCAAAAGTGGTTTTTGCCGCCCTCACATAAGCCCGTCATCGGTTCCTATCCTAAGCAAGATTACTTCAGTCTCTACCATCATATTCCACCTCCCTCAAATCCATTTCAATATTATCATCCTATATACGCCTTAGCTCCCCAAAAGTCTTTTCCCCTCAGGTTTTCCAACTAACATTCTATATGCATTCTTAGATTCGCCCATACGTGCTACATACCCTACCCATCTCAAACGTCTGGATTTAATGTTCCCAATTATGTTAGTTGAAGATTATAATGCGTGCAGTTCTGCGTTGTATAACTTTCTCCATTCTCCTGTAACTTCATCCCCCTTAGCCCCAAATATTTTCCTAAGAACCTTATTCTCGAACACCCTTAACCTCTGTTCCTCTCTCAGAGTGAAAGTCCAAGTACAGAACAATAGGTAATATAACTGTTTTATGAATTCTAAATTCAGCTTTTTCGAGAGCAGACTGGATGATGAAAGCTTCTCAATCGAATAATAACACGCATTTCCCATATTTATTCTGTGTTTAATTTCCTCTCAAGTGCCGTTTATATTTGTTACTCTTGCTCCAAGGTACTTGAATTTTTCCACCTTTTCAAAAGATAAATTTTCAATTTTTATTTACATTTCGTAGTGTTCTGGTCACGACACCTAATTATGTAGCCTAATTTGGTTTTTCAGGGTTTACTTGGAAACCTATCTCTTTACTTGATTCAAGTAAAATTTCCTTGTTTTTCCTATGCGTTTGTGGATTTTCTCCTAATGTATTCACGTCATTCGCATAAACAAGCAGCTGGTGTAATCCGTTCAATTCCATGCACTCATCGTTTTCCTGGACTTTCCTAATGGCATATTATAGAGCAAAGTTAAAAAGTAAAAGTGATAGTGCATCTCCTTACTTTAGCCCGTAGTGAATTGGAAAAACGTCACACAGAAACTGGCCTATACGAACTCTGATGTAAGTTTCACTGAGATATATGTTAATTAATCGAACTACTCTTTTGGTAATATCATATTCAATAAGAATATTATATAAAACTTTTCTCTTAACCGAGTCATATGCGTTTTTGAAATCTACGAATATTTGATGTATTATGCCCTTTACTCCCATTTTTCTCCAATATCTGCAGAATACAAAAAATCTTATCAATAGTCCAACTATTACGCTGGATAATCCCTAATAATTTCATCTGCATAAAGAGTTAATCTTTTCAAAAGAATATTCAACAAAATTGTGTGCGACGTCAATAAAAGTGATATTTCTCGAAAGTTAGTACAGTTAGTCTTTTCTCCCTTCTTAAAGGTATGTATTCCTTTCATTGTTCGGATACAATTTCCTTTTCCCAAATAGCATGTATAAGCTTCTAAGATGAGTGGCAGTGACCCTTCTCTTAAATAAAACTTCAATTCAAGGTTGGTACGATATTCTAACTTTATTGACCTGGCAACCCTGTCTGTGCGTCAGCCATTCTTTCTCTGCCGCTCGCACATCTACATTGTGTTTACAGTATGTTAACTTGTGTCGAGTTTGCTGTAAGTTGATTCTTCTGGACTCACTTTTTCACTACTGTTTTGAGTTTTACTTTTCCAATTTTGCTACGACAACCTTTACTATTTTCATTTTCTCGCAGCACACCAGCGGATCATTCGCGGCACACTACTGTGCCGCGGCACACCGCATAGTGTGCAATAATGCAAATCTAGCAGGACAATAGTAATATGCGTTACAAGAGCGGTATGTTGAAGTTTTCATGTTCGAGGAAAAGTTTGAAAAAGCGAAACGTAGTTGAGCTTTTTTAATTTCCGAGAATTGAAAGAAAACATACCGCTCGTGTATCGTACATTATTTTGTGCGAAGATCGTTTATTACATACCTGAAAGAGGAATTTCTAATTAGTTGCAATGAAATCTCCATCTTGGTTTCTGTTCAATGACGGCAAATTTGCAAAACAAAAATATCTATCTTCAACATTGTTGCTTTAAAATGTTTTCTGTGTTTACTATACTCCAGCAGGCCGTGATATACGTCTGTCTTTTTTTTCCCCCCAGTCTATGATGAGTCTGGAATCTTGTTGATTTTTTCAAGATTTCCTTAATGTTACTTGCATCACGAATGCAGTAACTTTAGCGGAGTTGTAGAGTTTACTTAATTTTTGCAAATATTTAAAAACAATAGTTAACAGTGCAATTTAGGTGAAATTGCAATGATAAGTTTCCAATTTATAATTATTACTATATTGAACGTCTCTAAAATAATATGTTAAAAGCCTAAAGCAGTAAAATCAATATGTCACTTAAGCGGTAAAAAGAGGGAAATTGTTATGTGTGTTAGGTTGGGAATACTGAATGTGGAATTTTAGACTTTTCGCGGATTAGTTTTGTGCGGAAACCAAGCAAATACGCACGATCTCGCACAAAATTAATAACTTCTCTGCATTCCAATGGACTGTTACGAAACTTAGTACAGACCTTATAAATAGCACATATTTTTTGTGTACAAACTCTGACTACATTTGTGTACGAGGAAATAGGGGTAGTTTTAGAGTAAAATAATAACTTCTCTCCTAACAGATTTTTATGAAACAGTGTACGGAAGTTACAGGTAGAATATATTCTTTGTGTACAAACTTTATTTACGGTTCCATAAGAGGAAGTACCTTTTTACAGGGAGTGCATTTACGCAAAATTAACTTCTCTCCTACGCAACAGATTTTTATGAAACTTTGTACAGGAGTTTCAGGTGGCATATATTTTATGTACAGATTCTCATTACATCTGTATGCTACCTGTAGGCCTAATTGTTGTACAAAGTTTCATAAAAATATATAATATAGGAAAGAAGTTAATAATTTTGTCTAAATGCACCACTATAAAGAGGCAGTTCCTCTTATGAAACATAACCAGACTTTGTAAAAAAAAAAAATAAAATATTCCACCTTTAACTTCTGTAAAAAGTTTCATAAAAATCTGTTAGACAGGAGAGAAGTTATTAATTTCGTTTAAATGCATCCGCTATAAAGGGGTAATTTTTTTGTGCAAACGTAATCAGAGTTTGTACACAGAACATGTGTGCCACCTGTAAGGCATGTACAAAGTTTCGTAACAATCCGTTGGAATGCAGAGAAGTTATTAATTTTGTGAAGCTAGTGATTTGCGTTCTGATTCACTGTGCGTTTGCTAAGGTTAGATAAAAATGTGTCCAATGTTTTTTTAACCTGATGTTCGATTTCATATGAATAATTTTGTAGACCTAAAACACTCACAAGTGATTAAAAATTTCCTTATTCCATTATTATTTTATGATGTTAAGCAAAAGTTACCTGATGCCCCGCCACTGGAAAAAAATTAATTACTGATAAATGCGCAAGAACGCGCAAACTTTAAAACAAAGATTCAACACTCTAAATGATGCTGTATTAAATGGTAAAAGAAATGTTGTAACCGGAAGTGACCGGTTATATTATCACTCACATTATATTTGAAGAATTTCAAAAAAATATTTTTCCAATTGTAATATTGTAATTGTAATTCTTCTGTAAGAAGAATAAAACTTCACGAACTTGTAATTGAAATTACATTAGTAAGAACGTACCTATCTGAACAGATTCCATGTCTCACAACACAATAAATCACCATCAATTGGCTCTTTTTCACCCACATAGTAAGTCTCTCTGTCTACGGCTGAACAGGAGCGAGAAGTGTTAGGAAGAACTCACTGTTTATACCCTTTTAAATATAGCTTGCTGCTGATAAAAGAGTAAAAGCTATTTCTCACAACATTCTCCAAATGTTAGAGAACATGAATTCATATTCACCTATGCCTAATTAAACAAGTCGAAATTTGATTTTTGTCCACCTAGACTGGGAGAATTGTACACTGTGCACCGGTTGAAAGTGGCTGGTGTATAGGAACCTGAAAGAGGGAAAGTTGAAACATATTTAAATTATTTGTTGTTTGAAGCGAACAGTTTCATTGAGACAACCAGATCTACGTCATAGTCAAGAATTATGAAGCTTGCTTTATTGTTTGTGGCAAATATGGAGGCAATAAAGGAAAAAAAATAAAAAGAATTAACTTTCACATCATGTAGAAAGAAATCTTTTATTAAAATACTCATTAACAATCCTAGCTTCCGCCTGTGTCGCAATAAGGATAGTAGGAATTTCAAAGAGTCTTTAATGCAAAATCTTCTCTTTGCTAATAATTTTCTTAATGCTTTACTTTGTGCTATTACATTTTTCGGCTTCAAGCTCTAATTAGTTTTTCCTTAAATTGTGTTTTAGTAAGCGTTTCTGTGACAGTGTGATTCAGACTTCAGATTTTCAATTCACTTTGAAAGGAATGATCTTGAAAACTTGAACATTCTTTATATTATGGAAAGTAAAGTAACAAAATTTCATTACAATATCCAAGCGCATTCTTGCCAGTCTGATCTCAAGATGACAACTATTATTATAGTTTTGTGTGTGTGCGCGTGCGTGTGTGTCATTTGGTTTTATTAACGTCGACTAAAGTTTATCTACATTTCGTTACGCAAAAATTAATTTTTACGCTGCCACGTAACATCATTAAATGCCAGTAACTGAATAGGTACGTCTAAAAGATAAACAACATAAATCTTTTGTAAATTCTGTTGCTCCAAGACAAGAGATAAGGCGAAAATAATATTTTGCGGTATCTAGATGGTACCTGTGCTTATTGTGGCACAAGATGACATTCATATTTCTATTATTTTTTCTCTCTAACCCGTTGTTACGAAATACTATTATTATGATTTGATACAGTCGTTGATATTTCAAATACTCACTCCTGAAAAACTGCAAGAAATTACATACCACATTTTGCCTTGGAGCCTCAGAATTAAAATGTAAATAAAGAGCTTGCTTTCTACCTATGTATTTTATTTTATTTCATAATAATTATTTTACACATTATTAGAGAATTACTGAAAACATTTGAAGCGTTGCGCCGAATAACGGTCTATGTTACAATGTGCTAACTGTGCAGGAGGAACAAAAATGTTACACTGTAATTCCGCTCATAAATTTACTATCGGACGGGCAACACAGACCATTATTCCATCAATATGCTTTGTACACTAAGCGAAGTATGTTACTGAAAGTCATATTACATACCATAGAAGTTTGTAACATCTTTAACTCCACAGAAATGCTACTGGGGAATACAGACAATAAACAGTTTTATACAATCAGATTATTATGAAATATACAAAATCAATGAAAAGGTTGAATTATGAACAAAGTGATTATGACATTTATTTTTAAATGCTATATATTAATATCAATTGACACCATGTAATTTATTAAAGTTACATTCAATGTCATATTATGAATAAACATACAATATTGATCAAATAATAACACTATTATTAGAAAATAACTGCAGTATTGAGATGTAGGGACACCATTAAATTAATTAAAGTTTTAACAATAACAAATGAATAAAGAAAATTAAATATTACATTTGGAAATTGTTTGGGGATAGAATTTGAATCCTTGTCCTGAATATTCAGTACCCATCCCAACAGATGGCTTATCTGTTAAGTATAAATTTTATTAATAATGAAGACAATAACAATCACAATTTTTAAATGCTGACTGTAAGACAGTAATAACAGCTCCTTTCTAACATCAAGAGGAAGTTGTGAGCACATCTTACAAGAATTTCCACAAATATATTCCTGAAACGAAATACAGCGATAAAATTCCAAGATAAACTATAGTAGACTAACTAACACTACGTAAAGTGTACTAAATTAAGATACAGCTAATACAATACAGTACTGCACAAATAACAGACAGGAACTTACATTACTTGGAGAATCTTTCGCACTAACTTGCGACTTCGTCTTCCTTATTGTATACTCTATACCACTATCTGTCAGCGATTTTCGTGACACATATTTCCACTTATTAATATTAATTTGTCTGGATCCTTTTTTTTTTATTTTTAGATTTATTTAGCCGATCAATATCTACCGTAGAAATCGTCACTGTCTTGCAGTCGTCCATTTTACGTAATAGATCAACCGAAATCTGACACACAGAGTTCAAATACCCAGTTTTCGTAAAGAGAATAAACTCCAGTGCAATAATTCCCGATACGCTAGAAGTGACTAGTGATACAGACCGTTGTTCCAACCAAGGAACTGATGGTTGTAACTCGTTTAGAAGCGCCTCTGGTACAGACATTGAAAAACTATTTTTGTGACAGTTGTGTAAGACTATACAGAGCATTATTCCATTAAAAATTCGATTTTTGAAAACTTGTAACATAGACCGTTATTCGTCCCAATGCTTCATTTAATAATTTTCGCTCACACCTAATATTCATTCGTTTGCCAAATCTGTATTCACATTTGAGCTCGCTTTCATGGTTTAAAAGTTTTGGCACAATTTGTTACATTGAAGAAGGCTGTTGCGTAGTCTGTTGTGACGTCGCGTCGTCTACAGAAAACATAATCATCTCGGCGCGAAGCAAGTGTGCCGAGTACATGCGCGAATATACAAACAGAAAGCGTATAGAAAAACTGATCAAAAGATGGCAGGGAACTCGTACCTATAATTAAGTGGAAAGTTCAAGTGTTTGGTTGTTAGATGCTTATAGTTTATGTTTAAGGATATTGCTTTATTAAGAGTTATTTTATTTGCAACTTTCATGCCATATTGCGAGCTGCATCGGCCCGCAAGGATATGTTGCGGGTTGCATCTGCGCGCTCCAGCTAAGGAGCATGATGCGCGTAGTGTATTACAGAAATCGTAATGGATATTTTTCCGAAATAGGTGCCCATTTAAATTTTCCACGTTAAATGTAGATATATTACTGCTTTATTGATTATAATTCAAATCATACATACACAAATACGTATGTTACTTAACGTCATTCAATGGTTTTTGTTTTACTTGGTTATTTAACGACGCTGTACCAGCTGCGAGATTATTTAGCATCGATGGAATTGGTGATAGTGAGATGATATTTGGTGAGATGAAGTCAAGGATTTGCCATAGATTACCTGACATTTGCCATACGGTTGGGGAAAATCTCGGGAAAAGCCCAACCAGATAATCAGCCCAATCGAACCCGCGCCCGAGCGCAACTTCGGATCGGCACGCTAGAGCCTCAACCGACCGAGCTACGCCGGTGGCTCATTCAATGGTAGTGCTGGAACCGAGGTTCCGCTGTTTGCACTTTTAACTATGGGTAACTTTTGTAGAATTTATAGGGCATTTTAAACAAATTATAGGTATGCATAAATATAGAATATTTCTAAAGAATACCGTACAAAAATAGAATAGCGGTTTAATTACATTATTCTCTTTTTCCTTGAAGGAGAATTAGATTAGAAGTGAGGACGCTGTGATGCAGGACTGCCACACATGGCTACAAGCTAAGCTGCCTCGAGATAGTTATAAGCCATGAAGTGAATTTACGTGTACCTTGTGATCCTATTGGGATTGGGTGTGAATTTCCAATCCCTTGCCATACCCTACTATTTTCCTCAAAATGATAACAAGATCCAACAGTAAACCGTTTTTACCGTTTGCAGAGTTAGTACACAAATCCTGCAACTAATTGTGATGATTCTGGTGTTAGTCCAAAGTCCAGAGGGCTTGGTTCTTAAAAATTCAGCTGTAGAATATTATTGACTCGATGGTGCGGTTTATATTTTTCGAGCTACTTTCTGTACTGGCGATAAGGATTATGAGGAAACGTGGAATGACAGCTTGAAATATGAAAGAACACTCAGAGAAAATCTGTCTTTATCCAGTAGATACATATTATACTTGAACACACTGGTATTTAGCTCGGATATGAAAGGAAAAAGGAAATGACCAAAATTCATGAAGTCTATTCCATAGTTTATTAATTTCGGAAATAAATGTTGAAATTCTGTGGTTCATTATGTCCAAGTGCTACTCTACTCCATTTTGTATAAAACTAGTCAGTTTGAGAAATGCATTTTTACAGATATAATAATAAATGCAACGCAACGAATTTTTGTTTCTTATTATATAGTGTGGTATTGCATTGAGAGAATGTTCTATTCTCAACAAAAACAAAAAACCTTCCACCGACGTAGTTCAGACAGCGCATTTGCCTGCTGATCCAGTGATGCTCTTGAGTGTACGTTCGATTCCCGCTTGGACTAATTGCCTGATTGGGTTCTTTCCTAGGTTTTACTCAACCGTAAGTCGAATGTCATGTAAGATATTACGAATACTTGGCCTTATCTCGCCAAATACCATCTCACTCTCATTAATTTCACAGACTATAAATAGTAGCTGATACAGCGTCGTTAAGTAATACACAAAATCCTACAAGCGAAATTTCTTTTTTAAATTTGCTATATTGACCTTTATCCGTCCCAGGTTCCGTAGTCCGAAACATTTCTTATATCACCATCGGAAACCAAGATTCCACTCCAGCTTCTTTTCAAATATTATTATTATTATTATTATTATTATTATTATTATTATTATTATTTATACTGGCAGAGTTAAGTCCATAGAGATTTATCTTATACTCTACCAGGTCACAAAGTACACAAGCAGTGAAATTTAACACAAAGTGAAAGTACAAAATACTAACATACTACAGAAAATAATAACATAACAAAAGTTGACATTAGTCTATACAAAATAAACATAATACTATAGACTAATGGAAAAAAGTAAAATACAGATCTAAAATCTAGAATATACCATAAAGAACTCAATTAGTACAAATATTTAAGAGGTAAAACGTAAGAAAGAATATAACAAGTGGAATGTAATAAAATAATAATAAAAACGAAATTTAAATAAAAGTTAGAATAAAAAGACTACGATAATAAATTAGCCTGGTGATCAAAAGAGTTCAGTGTTTGTGAATAAAAGGAACAAGATACATACATGCATACATGCATACATACATATACGAGGGTCATTTCATAAGTCGTACCAACTATATTATATCAGCCAATTAGATGTAGGAGTAGAAATCCACTATATGCGATTGAAGGTCACTGGAATGTGCTTCGCAATGCTAGTACCAAATTGGGTCCGGGTACAGGAGGCAATTCGTAAGTGAAATTGAGAGATGCGTAAATGGAAATCATTGTTTTATAATGCATGAAAGGAAACAAAGTACCCAGTACATTACTCATCGATAACACCCTTCAAAATAATCCCCCAAGGCTTCCACACATCCTTGCCAACGATGATGCAGGCGTTGAATACCATCGACTGTGTGCGATTCGTCTATGTGTAGGCCTACCACCTCTCGTCGAAACGATGTTAAGAATGTTATGTTTTATTTAACGACTCTCGCAACTGCCGAGGTTATATCAGCGTCGCCGGTGTGTCGGAATTTTGTACCGCAGGAGTTCTTTTACATGCCAGTATATCTACTGACATGAGCCTGTCGCATTTAAACACAATTAAATGCCATCGAACTGGCCCGGGATCGAACCCGCAACTTCGGGCATAGAAGGCCAGAGCTATACCAACTGTGCCAACCAGGCCGACACGATATTAAGATGTCCTCCTTGTTTGCAAACCGATTCCCACGCAGCGGCTTCTTCAATTGCTTCTCGCAGCTCAGAATGACACTAGCGAATATTTCCTCCACGAAGAACTATAATTTTCACATAAGATCCCTGTTCAACTTTATTTACATCCATCTTGGAGCGCAGCCTCTAGCATATTAGGCCTAACTTTTGCGTGTGGTGGCAACTAGCCACCAATGCACACAGACGCAATCTGGCAGTGGCATCCCGTACAGTGTACAACAGGTTTTCAAACGTATATATTGAACTAACAAAATTTTCGGTTATTCGGAAGAGATGACATACTTGCTATGACTTATGAAATGACTTTCGTTTATATAATTAACAAAACTGTAACAGAGAAAAGGGCTTATAATTTTTTTACTTGGTTATTTAACGACGCTGTATCAACTACGAGGTTATTTAGCGTCGATGGGATTGGTGATAGCGAGATGGTATTTGGCGAGATGAGGCCGAGGATTCCCCATAGATTACCTGACATTTGTCTTACCGTTGGGGAAAACCTCGGAAAAAACCCAAGCAGATAATCAGCCCAAGCGGTAATCGAACTCGCGCCCGAACGCAACTTCGAATCGGTAGACAAGCGCCTTAGCCGACAGAGCTACGCCGGTGGCTGGCTTATAATTGAAGGGAATCTGAATTGAAGAAGTGCAATTTTAGTTTATTTTTGAAACTAGTTAATGTCCGATAGTCTATGACATGCTGTGATAGCGAGTTCCAGAGATGAGCTGCAGAGACGGTGAAAGATGAAAAGTAGGAGGATAGAGGGGATGGTGAAGAGAGTTGGTGGAATGGTAAAGGAAAACGGGAGTAATCCGAGAAAAACTCTCTGCAAAGTCTGCTTTTTCCAGCTCAAGTTCCATAACGATATGGTCAGGGATCGAACCTGTGCCGCCTGGATGGAAGATCAAACGCTTGCTTTTGTCCCTTGTTAAGTACTGTCCTGTTTTATCTCAGAGCTGACCTGTGCCGTGCTGACTACATTTTCAGAGAGGTATGTAATATATGCCCGTGTAGTGTTGGTACAAAGCCATACACCGCACTGGATTTAAATCGAAATCACAGAAGGAAGTGAAACATGGTATAGAAAGAAGATGGAAAGGTTCAATTCTTGGAAGTGGATAATGATGATAAACGGTAGAAATTCTGGATAAATATACAGGTCAAAAACTCGTTACGACGTATTTTATAAAAACCGCTATTATAATTATTTTCACAAATCAGGAGCAACGTGCTGACTCGTTATTCAGCTCCACTGTGTCACATTGGCACTTACCGTGATTCATCTGTCTCCCATTCATCACTTCCGCAGTACGCCATGCATTATTAATGCAGCTACGCGCCATATCATAAATGAGGACACCGTAGACACTTGCTTGTCAGTTACTGATGGACGTTATCAAATTAAGTTATCTGAATGTTTATGTATTTCCTTGTTGGTACCGCGATATCATACAGAAGAACTAAAAAATGCTTATGTACCATATAAGAACACACAATAACCCATGGTTATACACACTGAGACTGAGGGATGTATACAGGTCCTGTGGATAGTAAAAAATGACTCAGATATGCTCAATTTATGATCACCTACTGTGGCAATGTTACATACATTATAAATGGTCAGCGCAATGTTACGGAACAGTGGGTGGACAGAGCAGTAATGCAAGTTAAAGAGCCTATTTTCGATACTATTAGAGTAACAGTTTGATAATAACGTGGACCTGCTTTAGCATTATATGAGGCAACTAATTTTTCATCTGAGGAATTATATTATCATTAACAAACCAGACGTCTACCGTTGCGGAGTAATGGTTAGCATGTCTGACAGTGAAACGAGCGGGCCCGGGTTCAAATCTTGATTGGGGCAAGTTACCTGGTTGAGGTTTTTTGTGGTATCACTCAGCCCATTAAGAGGAAATGTTGAGTAACTTTCGTCGTTACACCCTAAGCTCTTTTCACTGGAATTATCATTAGAGCCTTGCGTTCGGTTACTTTCAATACAAGTTAGGTGTAGGCCTACCTCGATCATACTAGCTTCACGATGCGGTCTCTCCCCGCACTCTCTGGTACCCGTTTCTATAAGTCGGTGTACAACAGGAATAGTACTCATGTACAAAATACCACTTCAATCTAATAATATAATAACTAGAGCCCGGATGTTTAGGCATTTATTTTCTTTAAAATAGGCAGGCATATAGGCACTAAAAATAGTAAAAACAGGCAATGAAATAGGCATTTATTATTCATGGAAACAGACAAAAAATACTTAATAAACTATCCCATACGCTATCCAGTTTCCTTGGTTACATGTCACGACAGGATGCTTTTTTAATTTGTCAACTGTCATAGTGAGTCGCCTGTCGGAGAGAACGTTTTTCTTGGTAGAAAAAGATTCTTCTACTTCACTGAAGTGATTGGAGCAAACTTAAAACAACTTATTTCAGAAGGACTGTCTCTACTTTCTTTCAGTGATCGGGAAAAACCGACTGTGTATTGTTTCAAAAGGAGGAGTGTGAGAAGGGATTAGAGACTTCAAAGTACGCGTAACTTGTGCGTGCAAGCGACAACAGTAAGGGACCTGGAGACTTGCTCTTAAAACTTCCCTCATCTCCTTTCTTTCGCCGGTAAACCCCGAAATGACCTGAGCACTGAGGATTATACTGTTCAAACATCTTTGTTAAGTCACATAAAAGATGGAATCGGTAGGAGACAAAAGTTTACGACTTCTTGGAAACATATGTATTGCTGGAGAATAAGCTTCTCAGCAAATATTTGTGTGAGGTGAAAATATATTTTTAATTTGCACAACAATTCTTTTTTGTTTTTTTATATATATATATAATTTATGTGCGGTTTATTTTAAAGGCATTAAAAATATAGAAAATGTGCAATAACGACGTAAAAAGGCTAAAAAAGGCATTTAACCTTAAAATAAGCAACGGGAGCTAAAATAGGCAAAAAAAAGCAAAATAAAAATCGGGCCTATCGTCCCCAAATGTGTGGAAACGTGTTTATCTCTACTAGGTCTTTCATACATATACTTAGTTATTTTGCCTAACATCGGGGCTCTAAATTGATAACTAAGTATTTATTTAAAGACAGCTTATATACAATAAAATATAATTTTTTACCACGGTTAGACAAAACTAAACATTTTCAGGAGCCATCTCCTTTATTTTCGCGAAGCATCACATTTTGCACACACATGCAATGAGAAAACCATTCGAGCTAAGATTACGTATTTAAGGAAATATATTAAACAATATTAAGTATCTATGCAATGCAAACACAGTCTCTCAGAGACGTTCTGTGCATTCCACTGAAGCTATGTAGTGACAATAGGCCTATCTTGAGCAACAGATGTGACAATATTAATCTAAAAAGCACATTCGAATTTCATAAAACAACCGCTTTTTTAACATTATGCATTAATTGTAGTGACATAAAGAAATCAAAGTCTTAAACAACTTTTAACTCAATAAATAATTCCCGGCCTAGGCAATGAATTCTTTTTAACTGGTTTATTTTTACGTCGCTTTATAAACTGCAACCATTAAAGAAATGAAGATGATAATACCAAAGAAACGAGTCTAGGGTCCAGCACCGAAAGTTCCCCGGGATTTGCTTTTAATGGGTTGAGGGATAACCCCAGAAAAAACCTCAACCAATAGTTTGCCCCAACCAGGATTTGAACCCGAGTCCGTTCGTTTCACGGCCAAAAATGCATCCGAAGCGATGCACTTAGACAATGTAAGGAATATACATTATCTTCCTTCTACGGGACTGGATGATTGACAGTTATCTTGTGATTGTCCTGTGATGTCTCTACGGTGGCTCTGCATACAGGGAGCCCCATAATGTTTAGATGTATTTAAGTCGGTACTACAGAATAAAGAAAGACGATAATAGAAGAATTGTTTCGCTTGAAAACAACAGACTATTAGATACAAACATACAATTCACTTCTATAGTCTGTGAAATAAACTTCCCTTTTTTTTTAATTGAAATACATCCGGTAATTATTTTGTTCAATATTTATGTAAAATAATCCAATGTTTTTAATGGAAGCGCGTACATGTAAATCAATGAATATCACTTTGCTTGCATTTGTTTTTCAAAGCGTTTGATGCTTCTTTCTTTAAGAATACATTTGTGGCAGTACCATAATTATTAAGAAATGGAATCTTATACAATTGAAATTTTACACGTAAAATTAACCCCAAGAGTAAACTTTGTTGGTGCAACCGGCATAACTTAGTCACCTGAGGCGCTTGCCTGCCGAGCCGGAGTTGCGTTCGGGCGTGGGTTCGATTCCTACTTGGGCTGATTACCTGGTTGAGTTTTTCCGAGATTTTCTCCAACCGTAAGGCAAATATCAGGCAATATACGACGAATCCTCGGCCTCATCTCACCAAATACTATCTCACTATCACCAATCCCAAACCTAGTAGTTGATACAGCGTCTTTAAATAACTAACTAAAAAGAAACTTCGTTGGCCACTGGTGTAGTTCGGGTTGTAGCTCGTTTACCTACAGATCTGATCATACATTAAGTTGTGAGTTCAAATCCCACTTAGGATGACTGCCTGGTAGCGTCTCTTCGAGGGTTTCTTAGCTTTAAGGCAAATGTCAAATAATTCCATGGCGAATTCTCAGTCTCATCTCGCTATCACCAATTCCATCGACGCTAGATTATCTGTTAGTTGATATAGAGTCATTATATAAACGAATAAAAAGTAAGCTTCTTTAGTTATATTATAACTAGGCCTGTGACATTGGAGCATGTTTACGGTGAAAGAAAGCCAACTCACTCCAGAATATATACAGTAGGTACACAGAGTACGCTGCACCGCTCCGTCTTGTACAGTACAGTCTGCAGAATAAAATAATACACACATCCCTCTGAATTACTTTCTATCTCTATTTAACTTATTTAAACTATTAGAAAATTCCATTCAACACACGTGGGCTTAGATATATTGCCTATTGAGTGTTTAGTTTGTAATTACAGTGAACAACAAGATGCATTCTCAAAGTTCGAAAACGAATGAGTGTCTACTACTGTCTAGTATGGATTTGAATGCAGAAAAGCTGCGAAACGACAGGTGCATACGTGAAATATTTGTCATCTAAATTATCTACTGTGTATCTGTCACCCGATAGAAAACTAGCTACCTGGCAGAGTGAACTGAACCCATTATTTTTTGTAATACATATTTCATTTTTGTTTCAGATTTTGTTGCCTACGTCGTCTTGTGTACTATTTAGTTTAGACACAATATTATTCATTACTGAAATTTGTTCCACCAGTTTAACTCCACTCTTTTCTAAACTTTGAATCGGATGAGGAATAAATCCAAAATTTGATACAATAAAATAGACACTGTTGTTCAATATTTGATAATTGAACCATATCTATATAAGCTGCATCATTCTTATCGAACATCTCTATCACCTTCTTTACGCTGGAAAAGCGTTCTGCACATTTCCTTGTTCCAGCCGTTTATGTTTCATTATACTTACGTGCCTTTGAACATTATATTCCTTGTTTTTAGCAGATATAATGCTGACATTGCAAAGTTTACAAGACAGATTTTATTTAGAATGCAAACTGCACCATACTGTGAAACTAAATATTCTAGTTTCGAGACGTGGTTCTTTCTTTTGAGTCATACTGCGGAGCGCACTACACTTCACGACAGTTTGTATTACGGTACATTTGAATGAACTGTACCGCGGCGGTTGTGTCTCTCCGTACACACATACACTTACGTACTCTGTGTATATCCTGTACTGAACTGGCTTCCTTTCACTGTAAACATGCTCCAATGTCACAGGCCTAATTATAACTTCATAAGTGACCCTTTATTTTTATTCCTTGCACCTGTTTAAGCACACAAATTTCTGACGTTGAAATATTAGGTATTGTCTAAGAAATGTTGAAAACTTCAAGAGGTATTTCCCGTTGTCTAAACTATATACTCACATAACTTCATAAGGGTAAACCTGCACGAGTCCACCACCTCAATGAATGAATTACAGAGCCCAGGAACAATTTAGTCTACTATAGATCAATAATTTTATTGTTCTGAGCGCCGCCACATCACAGGAATCTCCATAGTGCAGTTCAATCATTGCTGACTAATTCGCTCTCCTATATAATAGCGGGAATATCAAGGATGTAATATACAGCGTGTCCCAGAAACGCTATCCATTTCCCATTTCTTAAAGTTGCACTATAGTATATTTGCATAGCTCACGTATCGTCTTGGATAAGTTACATTTTCAAGGAGAATAGGGGTGGTGAAACCTGTATTCAGTACTAATTGACCAAAATTGTGGGAACTCTGTTAGAGTCACTGTTCGTTAACAGAAAACCACAATTTAAGTCACACGGAGTTAGTGTGCACTCGAAGTTGGTTGCTTGACGGTTGTCAGCCCACTTTGAGGTCTGTGGATATAGAGGGAAAAATTGGATCGGTGTCGGTTAGAGTTCCCGAGTAGCTCAGTGGTAGAGCGTTGGTACGTTAAACCAAAGGTCCCGGGTTCGATACCCGGCTCCGGAACAATTTTTCCCTCGAAATTATTCAAATCAACTTTACAGGGAGTTATACCTGAAAATCTTGATTTGCATAATACACGTCACTGTTCGTTAACAGAAAACCACAATTTAAGTCACACGGAGTTAGTGTGCACTCGAAGTTGGTTGCTTGACGGTTGTCAGCCCACTTTGAGGTCTGTGGATATAGAGGGGAAAAATTGGATCGGTGTCGGTTAGAGTTCCCGAGTAGCTCAGTGGTAGAGCGTTGGTACGTTAAACCAAAGGTCCCGGGTTCGATACCCGGCTCCGGAACAATTTTTCCCTCGAAATTATTCAAATCAACTTTACAGGGAGTTATACCTGAAAATCTTGATTTGCATAATACACGTCACTGTTCGTTAACAGAAAACCACAATTTAAGTCACACGGAGTTAGTGTGCACTCGAAGTTGGTTGCTTGACGGTTGTCAGCCCACTTTGAGGTCTGTGGATATAGAGGGAAAAATTGGATCGGTGTCGGTTAGAGTTCCCGAGTAGCTCAGTGGTAGAGCGTTGGTACGTTAAACCAAAGGTCCCGGGTTCGATACCCGGCTCCGGAACAATTTTTCTCTCGAAATTAATAATCATCATCATCAGCAGCATCATGGATTAAGCGTTATAAGGCTCGTTCCGGTCTCATTTTTCTTTAAACTGTTGAGCCCATCTTGTTTTCGGTCTACCAACATTTAAGTCACACGGAGTTAGTGTGCACTCGAAGTTGGTTGCTTGACGGTTGTCAGCCCACTTTGAGGTCTGTGGATATAGAGGGGAAAAATTGGATCGGTGTCGGTTAGAGTTCCCGAGTAGCTCAGTGGTAGAGCGTTGGTACGTTAAACCAAAGGTCCCGGGTTCGATACCCGGCTCCGGAACAATTTTTCCCTCGAAATTATTCAAATCAACTTTACAGGGAGTTATACCTGAAAATCTTGATTTGCATAATACACGTCACTGTTCGTTAACAGAAAACCACAATTTAAGTCACACGGAGTTAGTGTGCACTCGAAGTTGGTTGCTTGACGGTTGTCAGCCCACTTTGAGGTCTGTGGATATAGAGGGAAAAATTGGATCGGTGTCGGTTAGAGTTCCCGAGTAGCTCAGTGGTAGAGCGTTGGTACGTTAAACCAAAGGTCCCGGGTTCGATACCCGGCTCCGGAACAATTTTTCTCTCGAAATTAATAATCATCATCATCAGCAGCATCATGGATTAAGCGTTATAAGGCTCGTTCCGGTCTCATTTTTCTTTAAACTGTTGAGCCCATCTTGTTTTCGGTCTACCAACATTTCTTCTACCTATTGGGTTATAGTTCATCATAGTTTTGGTATGCGGTCTGCTTCCATTCTTTGTATATTTGTTGTTTCCAATCGTTTCTATATTGTTTTATTCTGTCTATTAATTTAAAAATGCTTAGTTCCCTCCTTATATCATCACTTCTTTTCCTATCCAATAAGGTGTAACCTGCTACAGATCTTAGAAATTTCATCTCTGCTGCTTCTATTCTTCTTTCTTCTTTTTTAGTCAGGATCCAAAATTCAGACCCATAAAGCAACATTGGCACTGCCATTACCTTATAAAATTTAATTTTTGTTTCTTTTTTAGTACTTTTTAGGGATATATTAATGACACCACATACATAGCTGAATTTATTAATCTTGTTTTGAATATCTTCATTCTTCATATAAGAAATGTTGCACCCAAGATAATTGAAACAATTTATCTGTTCAATAATTTTTCCTTGCAAGACAATTTTGGCTCTTAATGTATCTGCTCCTCTAAATGCTAAAACTTTTGTTTTATTAATTGAAATATTTAAGCTAAAACTTTTACTTATATTATTTAATTGGAATAGAGCCCTCCGTGCCCCGTTTTCAGAACTGGATATTAAAACTTGGTCGTCCGCAAAGAGCAATGAATCTACGAATATATATATATTTTTTTTAATTTTAAAATGTTAATTTAAATCCATCTGCCAATCCATTACGATTTTGTCAATATAAATATTAAAAAGTGACGGTGAAAGTGGACACCCTTGTCTCACTCCTTTATTTAATGTTGCTGCTACCCATATATTCTTTCTTTCCATTGATGTTCCAATTACAATTTTATTTTGAACGTATAAACTTTTAATTGCTGATATTAAATGTTGTGGAATACCTTTCTGTTTCATTATGATCCATAGTTTGTTTCTGCAAACATTGTCAAATGCTTTTTCATAATCCACAAAAATCATGTATGTTGGTAGATTATGTTCTCTATGTTTCTCTATTATTTGATTTATGGAGAATATACAATAATAATAATAATAATAATAATAATAATAATAATAATAATAATAATAATAATAATAATAATAATAATCTTAAAATAGTTACTTTTGAACGATCGTGCTTTATGTTGTATTTACAGCTATTGTTTTTAAGACTTAAATTTAGAATTCTCATTAAGAAACTTGTTGCTAGGGAAACCATTCTTCATAACATAAAACTATACTGAAATAGACCCATTACAGTGCACTTATTGTCGCTTAGTTACCATTACAGTATAGTTTTGCGAAGGCTTTGGAATTGCTCTAAATTTTCAATTCAAAATATATTGTATTTGCAATTTTAAAAACATGATCGTACAAAAAAATGTTCTAATATACACGTTTGTGAAGTGCATTATAAAATCTGGGAAACTGAAAAACTCGCTTTGCTCGTTTTTCAAACTTTTCCTCAATTTTGTAAAAAAACACTTCCCTAGCTTGAATTGTAATATACTATTATGTATCAAAGGGTATTATGTTGGTAATTAAGCATATACCCTCGATTTCATAAGTTTCCCCAGGTGTATTAATTGTTAATAATTTCCGACTTGCATACAATAATTTATGTCCTACTTCTTTATTAGAAAAGGAAATAAATATTAATTTGATGTATGTTTGTCAATGTTATATACGTCAGAGTTAACAATGAAGTTACTAATGAAATGGTAACTAGGGATGGATGAATGTAGTGCTCCTCAAGAAGTTTGTGAATTATTGGCTATTGAATGTGAAAACAAATTATTACCTGAAAAGTCTAAAAATGTATACAAGGAATAAGCAATGTTTGTGTGTTGGATGAAAGATAAGCATGTGGATGTTGTAAATGAAGCTGTTCCTGTATAATATCAAGTAAACATTATTATTATTATTATTATTATTATTATTATTATTATTATTATTATTATCCATTCTCTGATGGTGTGATTTGAGTTTCCTATTGGAGTAATGTGGACGGTATTTTTGGGTTAGTCTATATACCTCAAATCTGTGTTGTAATTGAATTCTCATAAAATATGATATAGACCGCCAATGAATCTTTCTTTCTAATTAGTCTTGGGCTGTGCCATTCCGCACCACGGCCTTATGGGACAAGAAAGAAAATTAAGGTTGAAATGCTATGAAAAAGTATATCAAAAAGAAAGAAAAAAACCGCACTCAGAATTAATAATGAAAAATTGGCAAAATTGAAGGAGAAATATCTACTTAGAGAGAGAGTTATTGATTGACTAAGGCTTTCGCTTGTGAAATAATTACTCAAGAGCTCGAGGCAAGCTTGTACTAATTCCGAAGTGAACTTCAAGGGAATAGGCAGTTGTAATACGAGACATGCTCCATTCTAATAATAAGAAAGATAATTATGACTATCACACATTTACTACGTCATACTACTGTTGACCAATAAAATGGTGGCGAACGATATGTTTCAACCAATCATGGCCGCTTATCCTACAATTTTTATCACCTCTATAGCATTTGTTTTTTTTATCACATCCCTAGCATTTGATTATTTTTATCACCTGCCTAGCATTTGTTTGTTTGTTTCTCAACATTGTACTTTCAATAATTATTGTACCTTTTAAAATAATTCATGTTTATTTCATCATCCTTAATTAAAACATTACTATCATTTATATTGTTTATATCATTCAGGTTATATTATAGCTTCCGCTGTATAAGATTATGGATAGTCATGTATCAGAGAATTGTTTAATAAATATTGATAATTGAAGTGGAATGCTACTGTTTTAATATACTAAATGCAACTGAATCAACAAAGCCTTCCTGACTAGTAATCGTCCATAGAGTTCAATGAAGATTGTATAGTTGGCACAACTGGTAACAATAGAACAGCTCATCATTACACACTACTGCCATCTGGCGGAATATTTGTAATGATAATACATTTTGAAGGCAGTTTAGTATTCCATTAAGTCAATTAATATTTTATTGTATTAGAGTACTTTAGTACATACTTCTAATCTTTATATTCCTTCTTCTAATCGTGTAATAGTCAATTAAATCCCACTCGAATTTTGATTTTCTCTAAATAAACCGAAACTTCTAGTGAGATAACTGTAGATTACAATATACTATACCCCGTTTTTTTTCTTCGTTACTTAACGGCGTTGTATCAAGTATTCTGTTATTTAGCGTCGATGGGATTGGTGATAACGAGATGGTATTTGGCGAAATGAGGCCAAGGATTCGTCATAGGTTACCTGTTATTCACCGTACGATGGGAAAAACCTCGGAAAACCCCGAACCAGATAATCAGTCCAAACGGGAATTAAACCTGCGCCCGGGCGCAACTCTAGATCGGCAGGCAAGCGCCTCAGCCGACTGAGCTACGTCGGTGGCTAATATACAGGGTGTTTCTGAGGTGGTGTTACAAACTTTCAGGGATGATGGCGAAGGGCACATGTATCAATGGTCCGGAAATGACCGAGTCGAAAGTTATAAGCAAAAATAGTTGTGTGGAAATGGAATTGTAATTTGGCACCACGTGCCTCCCTTAACTTTTGGAACAGTCGTGGAAAGATGGTATGGGCCGGATGTCTCCTACGTGGGTTCTTGGCCCGATACAATCTGTGACCTTGTCTACTGTTCCCATTGGCTCATTCGTATTCGAAAACCAGGTCTGCTTATTCCGCTCTCGTGTACTCCTCCAATTCACTAGGACTGATCGACTGGACACTGCAACTTGTACACATACACTGCTGTCTACAGACGTGCATATCAGGACCGACCATGTCCGTTACACATTACGCTATCTGTATTGCTTTAGTGTAGTTTCTTGTCCCCATCCCTCAGACAGCGCACTGAATGGAATACTGTAAGTAGACAGCGTAAACGTCAGATGAATACAGTATGTGTAAGATGTACAGATAAATACACATAAATAAGGTGTATAGAGGAATATAATTATTTCATTTCCACACAAGTATTATTGCTTGTAACTTTCGACTCGGTCATTTCCGGACCAGGGTTCCTTATCTCAAATTGATACATGTGCCCTTCGCCATCATCCCTGAAAGTTTGTAACACCACCTCAGAAACACCCTGTATAGGGGCTTATACTGTATCTGAAGAGCTACTGTCCTTACCTATAAATTCAGCAGTGATGAAGTCGATTCCCGACAGATTGGAAATATATCTCCTTTCAAGAGAATAAAGTTTGATTTGCATTAAACTAACACTTTCTTTCCGTGTCCCTTCCATTGCTTAACCGTTAATTATACTTTCTGAAGTTTAAAATGCCTATATACATAAACATTACGTTCAGCATACGTCAGTTACGTTACTCTTTTGAATCTTGCTATAATGAAAATGCACGTTAAAATATTAGAGTGACTAAAATAAATTAGGTATTGCTTTGTAAAATGTGTGTATTTCTTCGGGGTTTTGGCAATAAGTAGTTTACTGAACATATTTCCGAATAATAATGTTTCAGAGTTTACAATTTTCTGAGAGCCTAATTTTCCAAATCCGTGTTCCCGAATGGCCATTTTCCCCGATAATTCTATTTTTTCCGTAATAATTTTACCGAATCCAATTTTCGGAGCAGAAAGAAATTATAACAGTAGCTACATGTAAATTTCTATAGCGTTGAAGTCTGTTACAATGATAACAATTCCTGAGAACGTGCGGGCCGGGTTCAAATCCTGGTTGGGACAAGTTACATGGTTCAGGTTTTTTTCCGGGGTTTTCCCTTCACCCATTAAGAGCAAATGCTGGGTAACTTTCGGCGCTGGACCCTGGACTGATTTCGCTGGCATCATCTTTCATCAGGAAATCAACTCACGCGGATATCAAACCCCCTCCAAAGAGAAACTTCGAAAAAGCGTTACCGCCTGAAATACGCCGGTGGATTATTATTGTTGTTTAGTCAACTATCCGAAGACAGGTTTGAATCTCGTAAGTAACACCGATAAGACATCACTCATGAGGCAACTAGGCCAGGAAATAATGGGGTAGAGTGGCCAGTTCCTTTCCCCCCTCCAATGCATACATCGCCGATTAGCTACATATTCCACTAATCAGACTTCAGATGCTTACAAACAAAATTTTTCTTCCTCTGGAACATATCGTCAAGTGAGATGTACTGCCTGATAATAGATATACATATCAGCCAGAACCTCAATCAGAGATGGATCATTATTATTATTATTATTATTATTATTATTATTATTATTATTATTATTATTGCATAAAATTCATTTCGTTAAATTACACAACTCTACATTCGAAATATTTTGTTGTACATTATGCTTTGAAATAGTTACGGTTCCCAGTCCTCCAAGAACGTTACTTTGCTCGGGAAGTTTCTTCACATATGCATAAGAAGTTTGTGAGACAATTGCTTCATCCGTCAGATTCCTGTCACTTCCACTAACAATGGTGTAGGAGCGAACAAATTTCTGGAATAAATCAGCTGTTTTGTTAGAGGCAACATGACTTGAATAACTACACAAAAGTAGGGTTCTTGAAATCACGAAACTGTTTGGCCACAAATTACTTTCTCTTTCTTTAAAACTGCGAAGTGTCGTCGGTTTACAAGCAAAACATATTAAGACAAAATTATTACTTACGAGAAAAAGGCTTATATAATGTACATAGTGTATGTGTATAAACTTATAAACTGGAAAATAAAATACATATAAAAAGAAACAACTTACTAAAGTAATATTTTGAGGATTCAGTTTTGCCAAAAGCTTTCAAACGCGTTTTTTTCTCAGAAGTATACTATATATTTTTTTAATTGATGTGTTTTGCTAATAAGTTGACGATACCATATGACATGGTAAGAGATCGTGTACCTCTAATCGAGGTTAAGAATTCCAAAAGTTATGACGCGTACAGATAGTTGATAGTGAGCTCTAAATAAATTTTGTCGACCATTTCTTGCCCACGTTGAATTTAGACACAAATATCTCTATTGTTGAAAGCATCATCATATAAATTACTATTACCATCACCACCACCACTATTAACTTACTACCATTACTACTAGATTTATACAGAGTGTCCCGATAGTCTTTGCTTTAAATTTAAGGGATGGTAGAAGAGGCGCAAATGTTTGTTTGTTTATGTGTTTCATATCACGGATCATAACAAAGCTTCGATCAATTTTTTCAAAATTTTAAGTCTGCACACAATTTCAAACACAGATGGTAGCTCTATGTATCCACAAGGGATGGTTGCATGATAAAACATCTGTGCTATAATAATTATTGTAGAGAAAGAAAGAAAACGGTAGTTCTTCTGAACAATCACTATGCTGCAAAGAGTTAACAAAAAAGTTTTATTTCGGACTGCTCTACATTTCATTCAATTTAATGCACTGACATCTGGTACATCGATAAATGTGTAATAGAGTGAAAGACTACAAATATAAAGTCAATATTAATATACTGAACAATAAAACATTAACTAATGTAGAGAAGTGGAAGTAGGAATGTTCTATATCATAATTTTTGGCATCTTCTATATAGTTTCGTGATGTTCACTTGGCTTAACTGTAGATAAAGGAAAATATGCAACTGATGCACAGCCAAGAATATAACGAAAGCATCGTTTAAAAGGTTTTCTTTAAAGAAGGTATTAGACGCCGGTAATAAAGCTGTGTTTGAGTTTACAATCCAAACTTCACAACATGATATGAGTTTTATTACAATACCTAGTTCTCCATTCCATATCTCCCTTGCAAGGTAATCTTTCGCAAAGAAGACTTACATAAACATCTGTAAAAAAAGGATTTCAAAATATTTCTGTAATAGAGTGGGTCGTAAATTCTGAGGACAGAAAAAAAAAATCTGCTTGTAGCGTTTTACACGACAAAAAAAAAAAAAGAATAAAGGTAACCCTCATGTGAGACAGCTTTTATTTTGGTTTTCAGTAGGCGAAATCTACATAAAAACACTTCTGAAGGGATCCTCTGCGCCCACTTTATGGTATGGTATGAAGTTTCCCTGAGGTGAACAGCAAGCGGTGTTTGTTAGAATCTAAAAACAGAAGAAACCTTTTTGTGAAATGAGTGAGGGATTTGCCGATGCACTCAACACTGATCCCTTCTGTAACAGTCAGTCACACAAGACAATTTCTTAAGCTGAAGAGACATGCGTATCGACCCATATTGCTCAGCAGACAACACGTGTCTGAAGCGTAGTTCGTAATATGCTATGGATTAAAATCCTTTTCTACAGTTGTAAGATAAATAACTGACAAGATATCTGGATACTAGAATTTCTTATCAGAAAATGAGATAAATTCTTAGTATAATTACTCATTCAAACAAAATAAATCTTTAAGTACTTTTTTATCATGCGATGTCAAAACGGAGGAAATAATTACAAGGTTTAAATTTAGCGATGTTGCAAAATAATAATAGTAGGTCTAATAACAAAAATCTCACAGTCGGTCTCATCTCAGTGAAGCTAAACTAACTGCCGAAAATGAAGATATAGGCTAATTTACGAATAGAAACTGCTTATAACTTTAGGAGAAAACCGAATTGCAACTGCATTACCTGATCAATTTTATTTTAGTAGGTTATTTTACGACGCTTTATCAACATCTTAGGTTATTTAACGTCTGAATGAGATTAAAGTGGCAATGTCGGTGAAATGAGTCCGGGGTCCAACACCGAAAGTTGCCAAGAATTAGCTCATATTTGGTAGAGAGAAAACCTCGGAAAAAACCTCAACGAGGTAACTTGCCCCGACCGGGAATCGAACCCGGGCCATCTCTCCGTGATCAATTTATTAAATATAAATAAAATATAAAATTTGTAATTCATGTATTTATCAAACAAACCTATTATTTCAATAACAAATGCAACGTGTCACTTTGGCGTACAAACAGAAGTGTATAACAAATCTAATGAATCAAAGTGTCCATTAACTAGTGTTCCTTAACTCTTTCGATGGTGATACTCCTCATTTCCTCACATTACTTTAGTGCGTCCCTTGGGCTGAGGTGTAGAATAGAATTTAGAACATAGCAAATTAAATTTGATATTAATTTTAAAATACATTAATTGAAACGTATTTTATTTAATGCAAAATAGTAGGATGTTACATTTTCACAGGAAAACTTAAAAAAATTATATATTACTAGCTGTTCCCGTGCGCTCCGCTGCACCTGTTAGAAATAAATATAAAGTAATTACATAATTATAATAGGACTTTTGATCCAGGAAACATTCGTGTTTGATAGAAGGATAAATCGTTTAATATGTTACTTAATTTAAATTGTATTTACATAATTAAAATGCGGTCATTTTGGTCCAGAGAGCACTCATTTGGTGCAATGACAATTTCTCTAACATGTTTCTTAATTGTTATTACATGCAACTATAATTTAATGAAGATTGACATATCATTTAGTTTAATGTGTATACTTTATATTACTTGCTATATATTTCAGAAGTTATTGTACTAACATTGTAGAATTATTGCCATCTAGAGAAACTACACTTCCCAATGGTGATATAATAATTAAACACCAAATCTAGTCTTTCAGGTAAGGCTCCCTGTAAAGCAGATTTATATAATTTCAAGGGAAAAATTGTTCCCGGGCCGGGTATCGATCTCGGGACCTCTGGTACGTTCAACCAGAGGTCCCAGGATCGATACCCGCCCCGGAACAATTTTTCCCTTGAAATTATTCAATAATTAAACAATTAATTAGCTTTCGATATTACTTCATACAAACACAGAAACATTCTCTTAGGCTATGTTTAATAGCTTTCGATTGTTGTTGTCCAAGGCCCCTTATAGACGAAGTCATTTGTTTTTATTTCAGTACAGCGCCTTAGATGGCGTTATTATTGTAATTTTAAAACTCATTTATCTCCTTAAATATCAGTCCTATCAAAATTTTGTATAGAGTAAAACTTATCGGAAATTATTTTTAAAGAAACTTTTGTTATGTAATATTTTTCATGAAAATCAATAATAAGCGAGATATTTCAATTTAATTCAGGCTCCCTTATAACCCCCCTTTTAAATAAAGTATTTTGAATGCCATATAGCCTAAAATCTAAGTTACAACGAACTTAATTTATATTCCAATTTTCATATAAATCGGATCAGCCATTATCGCGTGAAAAGGTAACAAACATACAGACAGACAGACAGACAGACAGACATACAAACAAAAATTTCAAAAAAGCAATTTTCGGTTTCAGGATGGTTAATTATACATGTTAACACCAATTATTTTTGGAAAATCGAAAATTACCAGAAAAATTTTGGCTACAGATTTATTATTAGTATAGATTATTATTATTATTATTATTATTATTATTATTATTATTATTATTATTCTCGTTTAGTTAACTGTCCGAAAACAGGTTTCAACCTTAACAGTGACATCAATAAGGCATCACTGACGAGGCAACTAAGCCAAGATATAATGGAGTAGGTGGCCAGTTCCTTTCTTCCTCCATTGCATAAATCGCTGACTAGTAACATATTAAAATAATCAGACTTCAGATATCATTATTATTATTATTATTATTATTATTATTATTATTATTATTATTATTATTGTTGTTGTTGTTTAGTTAACTGTCCGAAGACAGGTTTCAACCTTAAAAGTGACATCAATAAGGCATCACTGAGGAGGCAACTAAGCCAAGAGATAATGGAGTAGGGTGGTCAGTTCTTTTCTTCCTTCATTGCATAAATCGATGACTAGTAACATATAAACTAATCGGACTTCAGATATTATTATTATTATTATTATTATTATTATTATTATTATTATTATTAGTACGATTTTTTTCGCAGCCCTTTCATTAACTGCTCTTTGGCCCACCAGCGAGCCACGGCCCCCCGATTTTTTCTCTCTTGTACAGAGAAGGAACCCAAAGGCTTACTGCAGCCTGAGATTTATTGTGCTTACCATTCTTATTCTGTGAATGGCTCCGTAGCCGAACGGCTGAGCTTTATACAAGTACAGCATGCGCAAACATGAACGTAACCCGGGCTATGGTATGGATGATGATGATGATGATGATGATGACGATGATGATTATGATGATGATGATGATGATGATATGATGATGATATGTGAATTATTAATGATGGCGAAATGATTCCGAGGTCTACCGCCGAAAGTTATTCATCAATTCATGTTTCAATTGGTTGAACCCGGGCCCGTTCGTTCCATGGTCAGACGTGCTAACCGTTACTCCATAGCTTTTTATGCATTTTATTATTTTTTCCTGCTACTATCACTTCTTTCATATTCTGAAAAACAGTTCTTCACTAAACCCTCCAAGTAGATATTGAACAGGTAGGTGATAAGGGACATCCTTGTCGTACTCCTCTCCCTATTCGATTTCCTTCTGAAAAATCTTCCTTATTAACTTTAAATATTAAATAAATTCCGACTTTATACAAGACTATATTAACTGTATTTTTATCAATAAATATTTCATTTAATCCTTCTTTAAACTTAACTCCATCTAATATTTTGAAAATATGAATTTTATATTCATTTTATTTTTCGTTGGTTCGTTGGTAATTCGTTATTATATTTTATTATAAAAGTGTTGCGGTAAAAACAAATATCACAACATAGTCAAAATAAAGGTATAATTGCTACAATTGAAATTTATTAAACATTATAGTTACATGCATTGTTCTATGTTCTACAGTGCTGGATGTTTTAAGAACACAATAGAAATTACAACAAGTGGTGTACAACTACAACTACAAAATGGCTGCTCTGGAAAATGGATCACAGTTCTGCCATCTATCCGCAGCATGCGGAACCCCCAATCACGCAAGTGAAGTGGGTGGACACACACGCACGCACACACACAAAATTGAAATAAAGACGTTCTAAGTTTAATGAATGAATGTATGAGAGGAGACAAAATTACAATTTGAAACCTATATTGATCTATTAAAGGGTTAGGTACAGCTTACGGCAGTAAAATGTTGGAAATATTCAATATTTTTTCCTCCATTACTGTATCTTGTACAAAAATAAGAATTAGTATGTGTAAAACACTGTCCTTCTGCTATATGAAAACAAGAAATATATATTTTTACGATTTAAAAAAATTATTTACATTTTTTTTCTTCAAAATTCAGTTCAGTGTGCAGTGATGAAGCATAACTCAAAAACTAACCAACTATCCAACATTCTGTGATGAAATTTTTTGTGTGTATTTATGCATGTAATATCTACAACATGATGCAAGATCACTTCTCTACCTTTTATAGATTGTCTAATAAAAAGTAAATTCTTATAAAAATGGTCAAATATCAGTATTTTCTTCTAACACAAAATAATAAAAAATTTTTTATTAAGGATTGTAGTTGAAAGAGCATGATATTGTAAACATGAGTTTCAGCAATGTAATAAAAGAGAGAGAACATAAAGAAGTTAACAAATTTATGACTTAAGAGGGAAACGCTTCATCACTGCACAGTGAACTACCACCATATTGAATTTTGAAAAAAAAAATAATAATAATTGTATTTAAATCTTATTTTTTTCATATAGCAGAAGGACAGTGTTTTACACTAACCAATTTTCATTATTGTACAAGGTACAGTAATAGAGGAAAAAAAATTGCAATATTTCCAAAACTTTCACGGCTGTAAGCTACCTAACTAAAGGGTCATATTTGCATACCTGGAGTGAGATGATGCTTCACTAAAAATCTAATTCTTGAATTAAGGTATATGTACATCCGCAAAACGCAAAAATGATGAAAAATTCAAATTTTCAAAATATAACTATTTTAATAGAGAATTTTCTCCCCTTTAATTTGATATAAGAATTTTCGACTTATGCCTTATGGTTTTTCAGATAAGTCCCATTTTCCAAAATTCTGCGTCATCAGCCACGGTCACTTCAACGAAGATCACTCCAAAAGTAATGCACAACACTTTTTAAAATTAATTTTTTATTCTAAACCTTTGCAATTTATGGAGGTCATAGATACATCCTTCCCCCTTGTATTCAAATTTAATTTAAGTCGTTCCCGTGAGTGGCGCCAGAGAGTAGCTCAGACGTGTTGGTTCAGACTTTTATCGTGCGGGTATACAGGCCCTCATTCCAAGGAGGCGTAAGGCAGTTGAAAGGTGCGGGGATTATGTGGAAAAGTGACGTATTGTTCCTGAAGGATGTATCTACATTCTATGAAAATAGCAAATCTGTAGGATAAAAATGTATTTTTTAAATAAATATTGCGGATTACTTAGCAGTCAATCCCCTCGTCCAGCATTGCTTGTAAAATAAACTTCTTTCTAGTCCCAAAATAAATGCATAGATATCAGAGCATGATCATTAGATTGAAAACACTTTTTTACAGAATGAAGTAATTTATAATCTTTTACTATTAGTCGTAAAACTGTAAATTTGTGTGTCAGTGATGTTGTACGTCATTTTAATAAGAGTCCAAAAGGAGAAATTAAAATTCTGAGGAGGATGAGCATAAACCCTGGGACAAACACCATCGCAGGATTTGTTGCATCAATGGAAAATAAGGACAAAAATGCCAAAAAACATTCAACACCTGAAGTTGAAACAAGGAGGAGGTATTTGAGAGGCAGAAAGAAGCTGAAACAGGACCGACATGAAGTTGCTTAAGGGGTGACATATGATGATGCAGTCTTCTAGGCTCTGAAAGTTTGTGGTTCATTTCCTAAAAATAGTAATTTTAGAATATTTAATTCTTTTAAACATGGTATCTCAGTCAAATATGGTGATACCAAGAAGATATTGGTGTTATTGTGAAGCTTGAAATGTTCCCTAGTGCCTGACAATGAGTAAAATAACAATATAGTCAATAATTATCTATGGATTTTTTTACATGATATATGCAACATAAAATATTAGTATAAGTTATATATATGGTAATATTTAATTAATGTAAATGAAAATAAAAAAAATAGCTCTACGTCAGGCACTAAAGAATAGTTTTAGCTACAAAACAGTGAAAAAAAATGTGGCTCTATCTTAAAAACTGCATGAGCTATCATGTTTCGAGTTGTATGTCAAAATTATAAACAAAATAATTTTATAAACAATTTAGACATAATTTCAAGGGATTTGTTCACTTCATTCTCTTTCTGGTACCATTCTCAATTGTATAAAAATTTTACAGAGGAAAATTATGCGAAACAAAATTTTTTGTATGTAAAGGTGTACATATACCTTAAGGTAGACCCCTAATGACGAATGATGACATTTTGAAATTTCTCTACAGAAAATAAAAGAGTGAGTAATACTATTGGTCCTTTCCCGCTTCAGGTAATCCTTTAATCTGTGTCATTTATATGACACTGAAAGCCAAGCTGCTAGAACGCTATCGATCCTGCAAGTGGGTACCGGTACATTATTCTCCCAGAGTTTTAATCCATGCATGGACTCACTCACAATACACTCAGAAGAGACCAATGTAAGTTTAAATAAAACCCAGAGAACAGGATATTTTGTCAACGAAAAATAATTTTGAAGTCTGCAGCAATGATGTATTAACCGATATCCATGTAAAAAAAATATATTTCAATATATTTGGAATGTCAAAAATCTCCTCTACTTTATGTATTAACGGTACAGCCATTAAACACTTAATGAGAAACATGATTTGAAATGTTTTAAGGGATTATTTAATAATGATATAAGAATTGTGCGTTTATCTATTGTCACTGAAACTGATTCCGAGTTGAGTTTCAGGACTCGTCAGTTGATTAGCTGATATTCGCCTTACAGTTGAGGAAAACATCGGATAAATGAATCTAAATAAGAATCAGTTCAAACGTGATTCGAACCCGAAATTATGTTCCAAATAAGGTGCTTCAATTTGGTACAATGGAGATACAGTTCATGCAGTCTATAAGTATTCTATTTTTTAAAACATTGCTAGTTAGATGATAGTTGTCCTCTATTATTGTAAAAATTTAATACTTATGATCTTTGTCCGCAATATATTATAGAATCAAATGTATGTGTGTCTAATGCCTACCCACTTCACTTGCGTGATTCGGATAGATGGCAGGACTGCGACTCATTTTCAATTTGCACACCACTTAGGCGGACAACGTTATGCACGATGTGTATTTGTGAAGAGTTGTCGCGTACTAGGGTAAGTGTATGTGTAAGTGTTCATGTAAGTGTATTGTAGGAAATGGATGGGAATGATGATGAAGATGAGGAAGGGAGGAGGGAAAGCCCGCTGCCGGTACGTAGCCTCTCCTGTTGAGTAGCACCAAGGAGGCCGCTAGGCTTAACGTCTCCATCCGACGAACGAATCACTATCAACAATTATGTCTTCTCTTCATATGCACTGCGAGAAGATTTGGGATTTAATCCAGGCATATTGGTGAATAATTTAGTGATTAGAAGTTGTCTGGGTGCAGACGCGCTACCACAGACTTAATTCGGTGGATGATTTGTGCAATCATTATAGCTTCACTTGGTAACTGGACATATTTTGACATATTAGTAGTGAAGTAAAATTAACAGTTGTAACAAAATTATATTAGTCCACATGGTTCAGCAGTGGTGAATCATCATCCAGCCACACTGGAGGTATCATGTGATCAGCACTATGACCCCCCAGCCATTATAGCTGGCTTTCGAAACAGATTTTGCTACCTATAGTAAGATTAAGAAAGAGTAAGAACAACAAATGAAAGTTCTAAGAGCAAGGCCCTCCTGCAAAGTCAGTTACAGGGACACCTCGATTACTATGAAGGCGAGTCAATCCAATTGAGATACTTGCCTGCTCTTCTTGCATCCAGTTAATTTCTTTCTCTCCTTTTGTGGATTGGGATTTCACGCTACGTTTCATCCCCACTTTTATATTCGCATATACATCTAACTTTCACATGTATTACCGTATCAAGCACAGAGCAAATCCAAACATTGAGCGACTCGAATTTGAGTACCCTCGTTTAAGTTGTTTACTCTATCCTTCATTATTTTTGGTTTCAAACAGGTCTGACCACGCCTTGGCCTGTCTTTTTGGGTGGGCACAAGTGCCATACACTGGCCGAAATTTCACGGGAATTTTGTTCCTCCATGAGGACCCGAGCCAGCGCGTATTCCGTAACGTCTTATGACGCTTTAGACAACGTCGCTACGGCGCGGGACACGATATTACATTTTATTTCCAATTATGTGCTTCAATTTGACGTTAATGACCTACACGTACTTTTTTATAATATCAGGTTTTGGTTCTACGTGTTACAATACCTGATACATGCAAAGTAATATTTCAGGCTAGAATCAACTATGAATAATGTCATTGTTATTGATTTGAAGTTTGAATTTAATAATTTTACAATAATACTTTAAATTTGGTATTTCAGACTGTAGTCAACAACCAATGATAAGATAACATTTCAAAATTTTATTTAATCTGTTTCATTGTCATTCGTGGCTTTTACATTTGAGTTTCAAGTCTTCCACTTTCAACTACTTAACATATCTCTCTAACAAGCAAAATCCGAATATCGACAGATCGTTATCGAAAGTTTTAAGGATTTATTTCGATATTATTTTCGTTCTCGTTTACTGAAATGGTCTTCAAAGTCTGCTATTCAAGGTTTTGGTGGGTTTGATTTTCAAGCCAAGATAATGAACTGCATGCAACTGATTTTTAATATACACGATGTTTCCGAGGTGGTGTTACAAACTTTCAGGGATGATGGCGAAGGGCACATGTATCAATTTGAGATAAGGAACCATGATCCGGAAATGACTGAGTCGAAAGTTATAAGCAAAAATAGTTGTGTGGAAATGAAATTGCTATTTGGCACCACGTTCCCTCCTTCCCTTAACCTCTGGAACAGTCGTGGAAAGATGGTATTGGCCGGATGTCTCCTACGTGGGTAGTTGTCCCGATTCAATCTGTGAGCTTGCCCGTTACACATTACGCTATCTGCATTGCTTTAGTGTAGTTTCCTGTCCCCATCCCTCAGACAGCGCACTGAATGGAATACTGTAAGTAGACAACGTAAACAACGTCAGATGAATACTGTATGTGTAAGATGTACAGATAAGTACAAATAAATAAGGTGTACAGAGGAATAAAATTATTTCATTTCCACAGAACTATTTTTGCTTGTAACTTTCGACTCGGTCATTTCCTGACCAGGGTTCCTTGTCTCAAGCTGATACATGTGCCCTTCGCCATCATCTCTGAAAGTTTGTAACACCAACTAGGAAACATCCTATATACTCGTACATTAATCATTTTAATTGTTCTCAAGTTTACATAAAAGGCAAATATTTACACAAACTTCGCGGCCAACCACTACCAAAATATTCATTAAAAAGATACAGAGGAAAATGAAAGAAATATTTTGTATACAGAGGAGCCATAAGGATTTATATAGGACTCAAGTGAGCTGTGGAATCAATAATAATAGCCCACTAACTTCAAGGAAAGTGTATTTCAACAATAAAAGAAATAAATATGTACTTCAGACTAGTGGTTGCCAACCTCGGGGGCGCATCCCTTTGAAACGTTAAATGTTATGTTTTATTTAACGACGCTCGCAACTGCAGAGGTTATATTAGCGTCGCCGGATGTGCCGGAATTTTGTCCCGCAGGAGTTCCTTTACATGCCAGTAAATCTACTGACATGAGCCTGTCGCATTTAAGCACACTTAAATGCCATCGACCTTGCCCGGGATTGAACCCGCAACCTTGGGCATAGAAGGCCAGTTTGACACGTAAAAGATTGAAGCTGATGCAGAAAAAACTCAGAAAACATGTGGCCTGATAAACTGAGATAATATGAATATTAAAACTTGCGGGTTGAGAGCTTTGTACACTTGGTAAAGACTGTCTTGCCTTGCTTTTGAGCAGTCGTGTCGTCACGTGGCTGCCGCCTGATTCCTCAGTGGCGAAATGCTCGAGTTATTTCTTCTTCTTCTTCTTCATCGTAGTTTAACCTCTCCCTTTTAGGTTCATTTATACGACCCACGCCATCCGGGCCTTACAGGCCCACGACCTGACGGGAGAGGAAGTAATCAACGAATCACATATGTACAGTAGTGGCAAAAAAATCGAGCCGACCCTTGTAGCTGATTTCAGAGCCTTGTTCACTCCAGAGCACGATAGACTGGTAACTAAGACTTTTGCGGTTCGAATCCTGTCTCGGAAGGAAACTTTTTTTGTTCCTTATTCAAATTTAATCCCAATACTTTTCGATTGCTGGTAAAATTCATGTTCTGGGAATAATAGTTAATTAAGTAGTAAAATATCGCTGCAGTCGAAAAGTGTTGGGACTAAATTTGAATAAGGAACAAAAAAAAGTTTCCTTCCCAGGCAGGATTCGAACCACGAAAGTCTTAGTTACCAGTCTGTCGTGCTCTGAAGTGAACAAGGCTCTGAATTCAGCTACAAGAGTCGGTCCGGTTTTTTTGCCACTACTGTACTTTTTTGACCACATAAGGACGTGGAGGGCCTCCCCGAGTGAGGGATCAGCTCAATGCCAGGGTCACCTCCGATACAACACAAACATTTAAGACATTACATACCATTCACTCACACATATGTAAGGATTAAAGGAAGGATTGAAGGATCGCCGTCCATGGCCGGACTTTCAAGAGGTACAATCCCGAGCCCCGGACCTCCCGAATGCAAGGCTAGCTCTCTACCACTTCGCTAGCTCGCTCGGTTCGAGTTATTTCATGCTGTTCTAATGGCTCACTTGTTAGCTTTGACTTTCATTTTGCGCTGTACTGACAGTCTTTCTTAATAACTTAGTTGCTATTGTACCTCGTGTGAAAATGTTTCCCGAGGGAATATTGTGTAGACTATATTAGCTACGGATTCGCGTTTATTGAAAAAATATGGCGCACAACTGCCACAATGTGTTGTGTGCCATACTGTCCTCAGTAAAGACTCTTTGTGGCCCACGCATCTTGAACGATATTTAACAATAGCACACTCAGCGCTGAAAAACGAAGCTAATGATTATTTGATTGGGAAAAGCAACCAGTTAAATCATATGAAACTGGACTCCACTGGGTCATTCCAGCGGGAAAATGGAAAAGCTATTGAAGCAACATATGAAATTTCTCTCTTAATAATAAAATACAAGAAATCCCACCTACTATTGGTAAGACGATATCAAATATTCCATTCTTAAACCAACCAGAATTATTTTTGAAGATGAAAGCCATTTTCTTCAGATACTAGTGTGGAACGTAGGATTCATGAAATGGTACTGACTGTGAAAGAACAGCTACTTGAAAAACTGAAAATGTCTCCACCTTTGCTTCACAGTGTGACGATATCTCAGATGTACAGTACTTAGCTCAAACAGTGCAGTTGACGATGTATTGCTGATTTGTGGAATATATGAAGACTCCACTGCAAGAATGATGGATGTCACTTTCTTGTCGAAAATGAACCAAGACTGTCAATGCATAGCTTAAGACATTTAGAATGTACATACAGAGTTATATGGCATTAACACTGATAGTCATTGTCCAGTAATAATCGGAAAATCACAGTTAAGTTTTGGACGCTAAGCATTTCAAACTTTCAATTGCTTCTCCTGCAAAATGTATTCCAAATGACATCCTTCATTCTTGCAGTGGACTCTTCATATTCTTCCGTCTCTTCCTAGGAAAAGTGCATTTTCAATCCATAGTGAAGTTTTTTTTTTTTTTTTTAACTACAGGCAATTGCAAGTATGTATATGGTTGTTCATTGTAACGCTAACGCCTTCAGCGTCGCCGAGGGACATGAAAACTTGTGAGGTATGTATTCTACTTCATTTTCCACCGTCTCTAGATTGTACTATTAACAGTAGAATATAACGCACTACATTGACGTCGTTGTTTACATTCACAGTACCGGTATGTCTGTCTACTATGCTGAAGGAACTCTATAGTGACGTTATGCGTACATTGGTTGCTAAAGTGTCCCGGATCCTAAGCCTGGTAATGACTCTAGCGTTAAACAAGGTTTTTAAGTATTATTAAATTATGAATAACTTCTAATAAGCTAATGGAAATGAACAAGTACGTAATGTTTTGTTTACATTGAAGTTCAAAGTCAGGTTATGGGCGACGGGTACCTACGTAATGTTTGATTTACGTTCAAGTTCAAAGACAGATGGGTCATTGTAAACCCAAGAGTTTATGCCCGGCGGGTAGCCTATGTAATGGTTTGTTTACATTGAAGTTCGTTCACTGCCACGAGAGGTTAAGCGATGTTGCCGCTCTGCTGAACGTTTAAACTTAATTATCTAATTAGCATTGCATTTCACTACAAAATAATAATATAGGTTTTTTTTCATAGTTTGTCTGCCGAGTGAACGACCCCCACTAATCACCCCCAGGTTACAATGTAGCAAGATCCTCGAATTTTAAAATGTTTAAATTATCCTTACGTTTACATTAAATTTATTCGAAAACCGTCCAGTCTATTGAAATACGCCAATTATAATAATTCTTTATTAGATTCTCTATAAACATAGACATAAATCACGTTCCCACTCGCAATAGTTATCGAAAAAGAGTGTGTTAATAATTTTTGGAAAGTTATTTTTCCTGCGAAAACCATAAACTTTACACAAACATCATTCTAGACTTTTTTTGTTATGTGCAACATGAACTATTCATCCTGATATTTGCTTCTTTTTTTTTAACTTCCACCCTGCGTACTCAGTTTCACATCTTTTTGCACACTAGCGTTAAAATGTCGTTTAATACATCCACTAAGTCTATTGTATTTTAATATATTATTTTCAATATATACATTCAATTCTATAGCTGATATTTCTGAACCTAAGTAATTGAATTCTGACATTTATTCAATTATTGTGCCATCAATAACAATTTTTACTTGTTGCTGTGTTATCAATGACTTTTTGATTGAAAATAATTTCTCTTGGAAAAGAGTTGTGGGAAATTGTACTGATGGCGTATCAGTCACACTAGCTTCACGGTCTGGATTTAAAAAATCTTGCAGAAGAAAAAATCCGTTCTTATTAGCTCTTCTCACTGCATGATCCATAGACAAGCTCTAGCTTCTAAAACAGGAATGTCAAAGCACCTATACTACGTGCTCATACTACAAACAATACATATCAAATAAGTTTCACTTATCAGCAAGATAAAATACAATTATCGCTCTTAAGGAGATGTTGTGCGGGTTCTTGAGAGCACGCAGTGCAGGCGTTGTGACATTCCTGCTTTAAAACTTTACCAGAGAAGCCCAATAGTTCATTGAAAGTATCTATAAAGTAGTTCACTTCATTAAATTCAATGAATACCTATCTTTTTGAAGTCTCTATCAAGATCTTAGGCAGGAATACAAAAGTTTACATTTCATACACAAGTTTGGTGTCTTTCAACGTTTGAGATGGGCAGGACATGTAAAACATGTGTGCGAATCTATAAATGTTAGTTGGAAGGTCGGAGGGAAAAAACCTTTGGGGAGGCCGAAACGTAGATGGGAAGATAATATAAATATGGATTTGAGGGAGATGGGATATGATGGTAGAGACTGGATTCATTTTGCTCAGGATAGGGACCGATGGCGGGTTTATGTTAGGCCGGCAATCCGGGTTCCTTAAAAGCCATTTGTAAGTAAGTTTGGTGTCGTTGAAAGGGCAGTATGTTATGTAGCCTATATAAACGGAAGTCAGGGGTGGAAATTTTCCTTGTGACTTAGGCCCGTATTCACCAACGTCGGTAAAAATTTTATCTCGGTTTTTAGCTACAAAAACTTAGATAATAGCTACATTTTTATTCACCAACAAAATTATCTCGGCTAATTGGGATTACAGTTCTCGGTTTAAGATTTTACCGGAGAAATGTTGGCCGATAAAATAGGAAAAACTGAGATAATCGGAATAACAAGATGGCTCGTAGACGACTGGAATATTTAATTGATGAAAGGGAAAATGACAATGATGAGGAATAGGGCCAAGAGTGCAAAAGACGACGTCCTAGGTGGCTAAAAGAACGCGCCACATACTTTCAGGACTACGATGACTCAGATTTTGTAACACATTTTAGATTATCTAAAACTTCAGCTTTATCAGTCTTATCAGTGATAGAACATAACCTGGAATTTACAACAAATAGGTAAGCTGAATTCTCTACAATACCTATTGTTTATACCAGAGAGAGGCAGCAAAAATTACCGCACTTTACAGGGGACGTCGGGGAACAGATCGCAAGCAATCCATAGCTCGACTCACCGATCAGCTGTAGCAGCGCGTGCGGGCCGAGCATTCAGTTTCATTACGGTAGGCCCAAATTATTAGTTTCTCGCCATTTTCTGAATAACTTGGTTATGTATTGCCTCGAAGGGATTGCAGCGTCACGAAACTGATGTGGAAATTTCTGAACAGTACAATCATAAGATTTGTTTTTTAGGAGAAATGTCTCAACTAGAAATATTCGTTGTACAATACTATACATACTATACATACTGACAGCGAACACAAATAAAGTTCAATAACAAGTGTAGTAATGCAACACTACGTAATAACGTGCACTCAATAAACACTCCACTCGTCAACTAAATACTCCATACGCATCCCGCTGTCCACACACTCAATCCTCACCACTTGGAATTATAGGCCTACCGTATTAAAACTGAACGTCTGGCCCGCCCGTGCTGCTACAGCTGACCGGTGAGTCGAGCAATGGATTACGGACAATCTGTTCCCCGACGTCTTCTGCATAGTGCGGTAACTTTTCGCTTCATCTCTCTGTAGTTACCCAATTTATATACCTATAAGTTAGTGCTATTAATACACACACGCGGATATACATGCATACTAACGATCGTATTGACAGGCATCGTAGTTGGCTATTGTATCTTTACATTTTTTTCATAAAATTAAGAAAATTAAAATTACATTGAAGTTACTTTTCTTCCATTTTAGGAATCAAGCTGTATCGCCCATAAATCAGCTGCTACTAGCACTAATATTTTACGCTACTGGTGGTGACTAGCTCAGCGTTGCAGATTACGCTGGTGTGAGACAGTCTGCAGCAGTAGTGTCAGAGTTGTAAGCTCCAATACCGGTTGTAGAGCTAGATCGGAGCTTGAACTTGCTTATGTCTGTGGAAACACCGGAGCCCGCAACCAGTCTAGTGGAGCGCTCCGCTCCGTTTAGTCCCTGTCTGACATCGCTGGTCTACAGCTTCCCGAATTGTACATAGAGTCAGCAGTGCCATAGCTGCTTTACGATGCCAATATATTAATCTTCCGTAAACACCTCAATCTGTACTTCAAACGCAGATGCGTTTTTACAACATAGCCAGATTTCCAAAAGTAATAGGACTGTACCCATATTAGGATACGATCCCCTGGAGGTAATAATGCTGAACTCTTCCGAAACAGGAAGACTTACTTTTCGTTAAATGTACAAGCAATATGTAATGCTAATATGGAATTTAGCGACATAGTGGCTAGATGGCCAGGCAGCAGTCACGACAGTACCATTTTCAATAATTGTGTACAACGAGCCAGGTTCGAACAGGGGATCTACGGGGATTCAGTGTTACTAGTAGACTGGCTACCCCTGTAGATCTTACCTAATGCCTCCTCTGGATATAGTTCATACACCGGCAGAAAATCTCTATAACGAATCGCAAATCAGATCAAGAAATGTAATAGAGAGAACGTTTGGCTTATGGAAGCGAAGATTTCCGATTCTTGCTTAGGGCTGAATGTGACATTAGATCATACGTTTGCAGTGACAACTGCTACAGCAGTACTGCATAATATTCTTCGTCGAGTTGGAGAAGAATTACCTCAGGACGATCCACATCTACAGTTATCTGCATCATGGGCTGAACTCTTAGGAGAAGGGCAGATTGATGGACGACTGTATCAGCAAAACAGACCTATATCTCGCCGCGACAATCTAGTGAGACGAACAATAATTGATACCTACTTTAGAAGTCTCCTACCACAGTAGCAGCATAGCATTTTACATTATTAAAAGGTCTTGCATAAATGTTGTCTATTTTTTCTTACACATTGTTGTTATATTACAAAACATAATAAATAATTTGCTTTTTTCATGGTTCAATTCTGTAAACAAATGTACTATTTACATATTACTTATTCATATCTTTTAATGTACCGACACGACTAAATTATTTTTTCATATAATGAAAAGAATGAAATTGAATTAATAATTATCACTACAATGCATTGTAACAATTTTAATTGTTGTTTAATAATATTTCAGTTTTCATTTTCTCGTGTTTGAGTAGTTCTTTTTCTCTTTCAAGTTTTACTCTTTCAATTTCGAGTTTTAATTTTTCCTGCTGTAGTCGAAGAGAGTGAAGCTCCTTGTTCCACAAGTGTTCTTGTGTTGCTTATTCAATGCTTTCATTATTGCCTCAGCCTTCAACTTGTGGATTTTTGCTAAGGGCTCTTCTGACTTTCTAAGCATCGGTCTTCTGCGTGTAGTCCAGCTTGGGGGGACATTTTTTGAAGAAGTAGAAGGAGCTGTAACACTGACGTTGGCCGAGTCGTCACAGGCAACTTCACTCATAGCTTCAGTGGAGCAGTTTTTTTATGGCTTGAACATTAGCGCTATCGGCGGCTCCACTGCAGCTTGCAGTCACAGTCGATTGCAGTGCTGGATGCTTGGGAGACTTAAGCATAATTGAATTGCGTTGGATGAATCTCAAAATTACTACTTATTTCCGCGGATTCTTCTGTCAGCACAATTGTATCACCATTATTAACAACTGTTCACTGTCACTGTCGTATGGGTTTTTCAGTCCCTCTACTGAAGGACGAATAAGTTCTATTACCCTTTCAAGGATAGGATCATTTGTAATAACCTTACTTGTGCCCCCACCTGTTTTCAATGCTTCCATCTTGATTTCCGCCGATGCCTTTCTAGAAGCCTTCTTTAAATTTTCCCAAACATTTCTCAAGTTTGTAGCGTCCCGAACAGGCCCGTTTCCTTGAGAATTAAAAATAATTAAAATTGTTTGCCGTTGTTCATTTTTCATTTGAGTTGTTACACCATCTGTTTTTTTATTTTCTATCACATTCATATTTTCTTCCACCAAATCCAATAACAATTCCTTTTCTTGACATGTCATATTAGGTTTCTTTCTACGTTTCTGATCAACACTAGCCATAACTTACGGTAGATAAACTATTTTCGCACACCTAACCTATATACACTCGTAAACTTGTTTATTTTTATAATGAAGTTATAGTGTGCATGGCGTTACTCAATTGTTTCCCTCTATGCATTCTGTACTTCGTTATGAAAAAATTAACGATCAAATGCAGTCTGAAAAGAAAACTCCGTTTTTGAAAACCAGGGTAATAAATTATGTGGTGAATACAGAACTGAGCGTTATCCGAGATAATGGTATTACCAGAGTTTTGGAAATCTGAGATAATAGCAAATAATACTGACGTTGGTGAATACGGGCTTTAGGGAAAAATGAGCTTTGCGAATTTTCTTTGATAACATGCAGACTTCTTTTACGCCTTGAATAACATTCATTTCAAATTACAAGGTACAAATCTCTAACGTAATGAATGTTCATGATGCTGTAAATGTGTTCTTGCAAAAGACGCAATTATGGAAGCGTCGACTGGATATTCCCATGGCCAACTTTTCATCATTCCTGCGATTCAGCGAACTTCTAGACAGAAAAATATGATCACTAGGAGTGGAAAGATATTATTAGTACGCATCTGGATCTCCTACAAGATGAGCTCAAGAGATATTTTCCTGAGCTTCTGTAGAAGACTGACAGTGCAAATTAGGAAAGTTCGTTCTTTGCCATTGATGTGAGTGTACTTCGATATGAGATGGAAGAGGATGTAGTTGAATTGAAGTGTGACTCGTCTGCCAAGCGGACACGGGTTCAAATCCTGGTTGGGACAAGTTACCTGACTACAGTTCTTTCGGAGGTTTTCCCCTCAACCAATTGACGTAGAATTTTCGCGTTGGATATTGGACTCATTTTCCCTTCATTAAATTCAGCTTCATCTATAATTAATATTTGAGGAGAAAAATTCGCTCCGGTGTCGGGAATCAAACCCGGGTCCTTGGTTCTACGTACCAAGCGCTCTGACCACTGAGCTACGCCGAATTTTTCTCCTCAAATATTAATTGTCAATATTACAGATATTATTGTGTAGGACAAATTAATAAAAAAATCTTTAATATTCTCATAGCTAGCAGTGCATATTCTGTACAGATTACTGTGCACTTAACTGCGGAATCCCGGTCAAATAAGTCACACAGTTGAGTGCGCCCCTTGTATAATGGCAGTTGACTTGGACATAAAACGTCAACATATATGCCTAACTTGGAGTCAGGCAAAAAGGGAAACGTTGAAGGAGGAGAGTTCGATCCGGTGCTATGGATTGAATTCGGCGTAGCTCACCACAAGTAGAAATATAAGGTATAAACCATATGGAACCTATAAATCTTGAATATAAATAAAACTTAATAGATAATAACCTATTACCAATATTAATCTTAGAAATTTCATATCCAAACCAACCACCCAAAAATTTGGTGGTCAGAGCGCTTGGTACGTAGAACCAAGGACCCGGGTTCGACCCCCGGCGCCGGAGGAAATTTTTCTCCTCAAATATTGATTGTCAATATTACAGATATATTATGCTGTAGGACAAATTAATAAAAAAATTGTATTATTCATCTATACTGTTTTAATAGTTTCAGGTGGAGATGACGCAGCAGACGTAGAATCGTGACTTGGATACAGATGACATCGATCTGAGAAAGCTGCAGAAGTTCCATTGAGACAGAGCAGCATTCGTGAGACAACTCTGTCGGACCTGGGTGATGTGCAGCTTAACCGATTGATGGAACCAAATAGTAAACCACGATAGTAACGCAATTATCAGGTCAATATGGGATGTAGCAGGATGTAGTAACGTGATTTGCATTCAGAAAACATCGATGTGAGGAGGCCGCAGAACTCTCAGGGGGGCGGAAGGGCGTTCATCGTAGACTCTGTATGATCTGGTGTTATGTAGCTGATTCGATAGAGAGCACCAAACAGTGAATCACGATACTTACACAAATGAGGTCATCCGGACTTCTAACAATCGTCTCTATAAAGAGTGGAAGTGAAAATAACCAACAGATTTTCAGAGTTAATAGCTCATGTTGTATGTATCAAGAAGTTTAATATCATATTGGTGGAAAGTCCATAGATTTCTCAGAAAAAAAAAATGCTTTTTCCCAAATGTTAAACACCCTCTTATTCGGTAACTCTTACGAGTAGGATCGTGTTTTTTCTCTATATCGAGAGAAGATCTAATAAAGAATCATTTATCCCTCTGGAAGTTTTCATGTATATTTCATTTAAAAACTACTAATTTGTAGCCATTGACCGGTGCAGCCAATTTGCAATATTGCACCCAGAAAGGGAGATGGGAGGTAGTTCACTAAGGCAGACAGACATGAGTCGTTGACCTTTTACATTTGAGGCGGCGATGTTGCCAGACTGCTGAAACTTCCAACTCAATTTTTTTAACTAACCGTGAATTTGATCACAAAACTTAATGTAGGTTATCTATTCATTTAAGTGTACCCTATGGTCTCTTTCAATCTGTAGTATTATTTCACTTCCACCCTGTATAATGAAGCCAGGTCAGCACAATAAGCCTCAGGACGCGGTGAAAGCTTAGGTCCCTCCTCCGTAAGATATAAAGAAAAGTGGGAATGGGATTTTCAAGTCTTACAGAGGGGATGCTCGTTAGAAAAGTTTTGAATGACTCATTTATGCTTTTGAATGTAACTGGATATGCCTGCTAATATCACCAATGGAGTCGAATTTGAATTTCTTTAATGCGTACCTACAAACGTTGTCGGTTGAACCACAGATCTAAGATTAGAGATATCGTTAAAAAGATGTCAATTTTTTTAATAGTCAATGCACGGCAAGTGTAGGCCGATGTCTTCTAATTATATCTCACGATATTAATGATTTTGGACGACCCGCTGCGCCGTCTTTAAGACAGAGGCCTTACACTCTGGTTTTCTCTGGAAATTACTGTCGACTCCACACAGAGCCAGGATCTAAAGTCAGGTTGTAGGGCCAGTTATACGAGATTGCACACGCCCCATGCAGTGTCTGCTTGGCTGAACATGCTTCAATAGAGCGTGCAGCCATGGTCTCTATAAATTATAAAATTACGTAATATCAAACTTTCTTCAAAGCATGAAGACTCATATTAATCGCAGAAGAACAGAAATCAGGCTAGGATATAACCCACACCACATGAGGTAGCCTACCTCATATCAGTTTATTACTACAATACTTCTGCGAGAATTTCTAGGAAGTAGGCCTACGTTATTAAAATCTGTCCATTTATATTACATAGCTGTCTGTCTAGCTAGTATGAGTTTTTTGAGACTATGCTATGAATACTGGGAACACTCTTACATTTCCCTCAGTACTATCATAACGGTATTATTAAAATAGAGCTTTTCGACACTAATAAAAATTTTCATTTGCACAGACGTCGTAAATAGAGCTCGGATTTCATTAGCCCACTCGCTACTGTTAACTATGTAGCAAGTACTGTATATTTAACTTGAAAGAAATATAAGTAGAGCTCATTCGAAACCAGTTTCTGAAGAATTGCTAGCTTTACTACGAGTACAGTCAGGTAAAGAACATTGTAAGACAGACACAGTTTTATTTAGTAGTAAATTTAACAACATTTTGCAGAAATTTCATGTGAAAGTTATCAAAAAAACCTAATGGTTTTAAAAAACGAAAAAAATATATAAATTAAATACACTTCAATGCCTAAGAAGAGCAGGCAGTGGTTCACTGAATTTAAACCAATCAAAATAAATGCAGAAATTAAATACATTTCTATGCATTACAAAACTAATAACTGGTTCACTGACTGAAAGAGAAACAAAATAATTACTTAATTACTTACTTATAGTCGGAGGCACCGATTTTGGCAGATGGCTTCAATGACATTTCCAGTAGGCGAGCCAATGTTTTGTGAGAACTGCGAGAATGAATTGCGATAAGGCTGTCTGTCCTTGTTTATATGTTCACACTCGCCTCTCGTATCGTTATTATTCATTAATAAACACACCACAGTACAGTCCGACTCAAAGAATGCCTTAAATACATGTAAATGACTTTCGTTCGCAATGATTTTACAATACGTCTCCTACATTTTCTAAATTAAAAGGAAAAAGCATTGCATTGCGCATATATGAAGAGGCCACTGCAAGAATGATGGATGTCATTTGGAATACATTTTGCAGGAGAAGCAATTGAAAGTTTGAAATGCTTAGCGCTCAGTGCTTAACTGTGATTTTCCGATCATTACTGGACAATGACTATCAGTGTTAATGCTATATACCTCTGTATGTACAATCTATATGTCTTAAGCTATGCATTGACAGTCTTGGTTCATTTTCGACAAGAAAGTGACATCCATCATTCTTGCAGTGGGCTCTTCATATATATAATCCTACCCTTACCAGATCAATATACAAGATTTGTCCAGCAATAATTTAGGGATTTTCTACTGGTGGTGCGACAATTCAAATTAATAAAATTATGATTCTTCTTATTAATCAAAATATAATTGGGTTAATTGGGTAAAATCGCATGCTGCGGACGTTAGATTTATATAAATGTATAATAAATAGGATTGTAATGGATATTACAAGGGCAATAATTTCTTATCACCCACATTGTGAATAGAACAAAGAAGAAAGCATTTTAAAATATTCAAAATCGTACAAAATATCGGAGCAACTAATTTTCCCTGCACGAATTGCACCAATTGAAAAATATAATTACCATTCACAATAAATACTGTATTTTATGGATTATAAAAAGTTGTTTATTAATCTAGAGGTATTGGCTGATGAATGTACAAAATTCATTCAGAATATGTAGAAATTACATTTTCGATTTTACTAAATGTATAGCCCTACGATCAAAAGGTGTTACGTACCCTCTTAAATACTGTACATGTGTTACCTGTATTTATGTATATTTGCAGTATCCGATATTTCATTTTTTAAAATCTAATTCATAATACTGAAACTGCCATATTGATTTCGCACAAATTGTATTATTCGTAATTTTCGTCTCGAAAACTCCTAAGATATCTTATTTAATTTTTCACCCATTTTTGTTCCACTCCACCACTTTAGGGACAAAGTCGAACAAAATAATACCTTATTCGTATTCTGTGATCTCAAGGATCCCCAGATATCGACTTTCGTCGAGATCGGATGGCATGAGATTTCTTACTCCCTTCTGCCTTTTCATCAGTAAGCTTACCTTAGGATATGGTTTAACCAATATTGTAGAGAGTAACCTTAATTTTAAATTTTACGTCTCTAGTTAAATATACTTTAGTGAATTTTTAAAATCGTCAACTCCTTTCTCTCTCCTCTCTGCTCGGAAGTAAAAAAAAAAAAAACAAACAAACAAAAAAAACTGAAGTTATTTGAAGAGAGTAGCTTACATGAAATTGAATTTTTTTACTTTCCTTATACATTTTAGAAACAATTCTGAGAGATGAGATCAATAGTCTAAACCAATTTCATGAGTGGATCTTTGTCTTAAATTTAAAGGCTCCACGTTTGCTGGTTAAAAAATAAATCGGTATAATTATTTCGATTATTACTGCCTCCCATTTTCCATCTCTTAATGTTCGTATTTCGTAAAAGTCAGTCTTATCTATTGACTAAGGATTAACATATTCCCATATATACATATATATAAACAGATTATATTTCCATTTCGTACAACATTCTGGTCACGAGACATAATCATATACTTTGTCTTTTCGGTATTTACTTCCAAACCTATCGCTTTATTTGCTTCAAGTAGAATTTCGGTGTTTTCCTTAATCATTTGTGGAGTTTTTCCTAACACATTCACGTCATCCGCATAGACAAGCAGCTGATGTAACCCGTTCAATTCCAAACCCTGTCAGCTTTCCTGAACTTTCCTAATGGCATATTCTAGAGCGAAGTTAAAACGTAAAGGTGATAGTGCATCTCCTTGCTTTAGCCCACAGTGAATTGAAAAAGCATCAGATAGAAACTGGCCTATACGGACTCTGCTGTAAGTTTCATTGAGACACATTTTAATTAATCGAACTAGTTACTTGGGAATACCAGAGACACATATAAACTACTGTAATATTTGTTTAGTTTTTGGAGGTGACTGTCCAGAGTCAAATAGAACACTCGGGCGTGCGTGTTTACTCTTATGTCCTACCCATTCCAGCTGCGGCAGAGATAACCGATCTTGCAGCGGTGAGGAACTCGCTCTCGAGTTCACATTAACAAAATCCATCTGCCAAAATCCGTGGCGCGAACTATACTCACTTACTTACTTACTTACTTACTTACTGGCTGTTAAGGAACCCGGAGGTTCATTGCCGCCCTCACATAAGCCGCCATTGGTCCCTATCCTGAGCGAGATTAATCCAGTCTCTATCATCATAACCCACCTCCCTCAAATCCATTTTAACATTATCTTCCCATCTACGTCTCGGTCTCCCCAAAGGTCGTTTTCCTTCCGGTCTCCGAACTAACACTCTATATGCATTTCTGGATTCGCCCATACGTGGTACATGCACTGCCAATCTCAAACGTCTGGATTTAATGTTCCTAATTATGTCAGGTGAGAAATACAATGCGTGCAGTTCTGTGTTGTGTAACTTTCTCCATTCTCCTGTAACTTCATCCCTCTTAGCCCCAAATATTTTTCTAAGAACCTTATTCTCAAACACCCTTAACCTATGTTCTTCACTCAAAGTGAGAGTCCACGCTTCACAACCATAACGAACAATCGGTAATATAACTGTTTTATAAATTCTAACTTTCAGATTTTTTGACAGTAGACTGGATGATAAAGCTTCTCAACCGAATAATAACAGGCATTTCCCATATTTATTCTGTGTTTAATTTCCTCCCGAGTATCATATATATTTGTTACTGTTGCTCCCAGGTGTTTGATTTTTCCACCTCTTCAAAGGATAAATTTCCAATTTTTGTATTTCCATTTCGTACAATATTCCCGTCACCAGACATAATCATAGAAACAAAATAATTACATAAATTAAATACTTTTGTGTGTATATAACCGTATATATATATATATATATATATATATATATATATATATGTGTGTGTGTGTGTGTGTGTGTGTGAATTTTTTATTTTAGAAAGGACACAAGTCACATTTTTGTGGAAATTGATGTTTTGTTAAAAGTATAGCTACTCTATTGAGTTTAGGAAGGGCACATTCCTAACTCGACTTCATTTGTTGCTATGGAGGTTAGATAAATAGCCTGCGTTTATTTGAGAAAGGGCATATAACCTGGATATGTGTCCTTTATTCACTAAATTGAACGAATTCAACATTCGCGCATGCATTAGCAACAGAAGAGTAAAAAAGACTGAAGAAAAGAGGGCTCAAGGGCTAAAATTGAAACAGTATTATTAACAAACAGTAACATCATATTGAATTTTGATAACTGGTGGCCTCATTATTTCAGGAAATATATACTTCAAGTGAAACAAAGTCAATCAAAAATAAGAAAAAGAGAAAGGTTCTTAAAATATCTGAGATATACTAATTTGAAATGGGCAAAGGAAATATTAAAGGAAGTGCCGATATCAATGCGCTGGATCAAGGTATGTTTCGTCTTAAGAAGTCTAATGTAATATGTATCGCTTTTCCGAATGAAGCAGTTTTTGAAGAAAACAACCTTAATAATGGAAAAGCAATTGAAAACACCAAAAATGTTCTCAAATATGTAAATGAAGAGGCAAAGTCTTTCTATGACACCATTGTGAATTGGCCAACTACAACACAGAGTAATGCAGAGTGAAATTTTTCACGCCAAAAGTGAAAATAATATATATATTCGTCTTTAACACTATTTTGTACACTTATTATTCACTAGCCGTACCCGTGCGCTCCGCTGCACCTGTTAGAAATAAATATAAAGTAATTACATAATTAAAATAGGACATTTGATCCAGGGAACATTCTTGTTTGATAGAAGGATAAATCGTTTAATATGTTACTTAATTTAAATTGCATCCAAATAATTAAAATGCGATCATAATTTGGTCCAGAGACACTCATGGGCAGGGCATGTAGCACGTATGGGCGAATCCAGAAATGCATATAGAGTGTTAGTTGGGAGACCGGAGGGAAAAAGACCTTTAGGGAGGCTGAGACGTAGATGGGAGGATAATATTAAAATGGATTTGAGGGAGGTGGGGTATGATGATAGAGACTGGATTAATCTTGCACAAGATAGGGACCGCTGGCGGGCTTATGTGAGGGCGGCAATGAACCTTCGGGTTCCTTAAAAGCCGTATGTATGTATGTATGTATGTATGTATGTATGTATGTATGTATGTATGTATGTATGTATGTATGTATGTATGTATGTATGTATGTATGTATGTATGTATGTATGTATGTACGTATGTATGTACATAATTAAAATAGGACGTTTGATCCAGGGAACATTCGTGTTTGATAGAAGGATAAATCGTTTAATATGTTACTTAATTTAAATTGCATCCAAATAATTAAAATGCGATCACTTTGGTCCAGAAACACTCATTTGGTGCAATGACAATTCCTTTAACCTTTTTCTTAATTTTTATTACATGCAACCATAGTTTAATGAAGATTGACATCATTTAGATTTAATGTGTATATTTTATTTTACTTGTTATAGGTTTCATCTGAATTATGGTAATAATTTTAACCCTTGTTTTCTATGTATTCAGTAAATGGCGCTTGGCCCACTATGGTTGTGAACCCTTCAAATAACTTAAATTATATTATATATTTGATTTAATTTCTTCCTGTAACCACTACAGGCTGCCATCGACAAAGAGTACCATGATACAATAGAGTAAATGCCTTGAGGCTCAGTGATAAATTGTTGTTAGAGTGAAAAATAAACAATTTGAATTATATTGAAACACATTATATTAAACGAAGTAATGCCAAGGAGATGCGAATATATTATATTATATTATATTATATTATATCAGAAGTTACTGTAATAACATTATAGCATTATGTCCATCTAGAGAAACTACACTTTCCAATGGTGAAATAATAATTAATTATACAAATCGGTTAATTTAGCTTCCGATATTACTTCATACAAACACAGAAACATTCTCTGTAGGCTATCTTTCATAGCTTGCGATTGTTGCTGTCCAAGGCCCCTTATAGACGAAGTCATTTGTTTTTTAATTCATTACACGGCCTTAGATGGCAGTTATTTTAATTTTAAAACTCATTTATCTCATTAAATATCAGTCCTATCAAAATTTTTCAAGTAATAGACCTTATCGCAAATTAGGTTTAAAAAAACTTTTGTTATGTAACATTTTTCACAAAAATCAATAATAAGCGAGATATTTCGATTTATTTAATTCAGGCCCCCTTATAACCCCCCTTTCAAATAATGTATTTTGAATGCCATATAGCCTAAAATCTAAGTTACAACGAACTTAATTTACATTCCAATTTTCATCGAAATCCGATCAGCCATTATCGCGTGAAAAGGTAACAAACATACAAACATACAAACATACAGACAGACAGACAGACAGACATACAAACAAAAATTAAAAAAAAGCGATTTTCGATTTCAGGGTGGTTAATTATATATGTTAGGACCAATTATTTTTGGAAAATCGAAAATTACCAGAAAAATTTCGGCTACAGATTTATTATTAGTATAGATTAGAGCATTGCTTTTAGTATGTCCTCTTTTTGAACTCTCATTGTTCCTGTGTTTAGTTTAGAAAGGACACATGTCGAAGACAAAAAATTCCAAAGAAACTACCCTTTTCATTTAAAAAATCTGAAAATCTTGTGTAAAGTGTATTTTAGTATCCTTCCCAAGATACAATACAAAGAACTGAAAAAAGATTCTTTAATTGAAATAGTTTTTTGTGTCTCCAGCAAAATTGGGAAAATGTGACTTGTGCCATTTCTAAAATAAGCGATATATACGTGTATATATATGTACAGTATGTTTATATATATATATATATATATATATATATATATATATATATATATATATGTATATGTATGTATGTATATATATAATGAAAACAAGTACTATTTAAAAATACAAAATAAATAACACATAAATTAAATACACTTCTATATATTACAAAATAAATCACCAAGTCACTGCTTTACGGATCCCTATTACAACAAAAATCAAAACTGAATAAATCGAACGAAAAGATTCTGCTGCACTCAATCAAATAAGCGCGACGTGACGACTGTCGTTTTGATATTCTAGTTGGGAGTGTCCACACAGAGCTCAATCTATACTCTACAGTATATAACGCTGACTTGTTACCAATTTTTCAGTGAATGAAATCCGGGCTCTAGTTATAACCAGTCTTAGGAAGTTCGTACCAAAACATTGTTTTCAGGTTGAGTACAGTAGGAATAAGATCTATTGCACTAGCATATTAAGCCTATACTCTGTTGATATAAACAACGCACAGTATATCCGCAACTGTGGGTGGATGACTAGAGCCATTACATTACAATAATATGCACAGTAGAGAAACAGTTTCATTACGTACTAAAGTTCGCAGTGGAGTTGTGCAATTTAAGAGCGGTTTTCACCGTGACAGAAGTTAAATACCCCAGTCACAAGAAGTTGAATGCAATACTTAAAGAATTGCTGGTAATCTTGCCAAAAAATATAGGAACACTTTACTGGAAATTACATAATTTGGAAATTTAATCCATAAAATGAATAGTAGTTCAGAAACACTGTGCTATGAAAGAACATGTGAAATACCTCTCTTTACATGCGAAATACAGCAATGAAGAGAAACCATCTCCTTCAAAACCTTCAAAAACATATCACTATTTATTTGAGTTTTTGTTTTTATACGTAAATAATTTTAGACTGAAAATTACGAAGGTTCTAATTGACAATCAGAGTCTTTTTTATATTATTTGCTTATTGTGTTTCTTGTTCTATGACCACGGAACATTAGCACAAAGACAAGTTCGGGTACCACCGGAATGTACATGTTTGTTGTGCTCGTTTGTTGACGTTCAGAGCTGCGTTACTACTGTTTATTTGGTGGAGATTTAGTTCAAGTTCACACAACTTAATAGTTTTGGTACCAACTTCCTAGCTCTGGTTATAACTTTACTTGTAAAGTTCAATAGCAATAAATCGGAATGCCAATAGGGACACAGAAGGCTATCCCATTTCTTTTTCGGGATGTTCTTTTTAAATTGCTGCAGACTGTTAACAAACTGATTGTGGTTCTCTTTGTGGTAGGCCTATGTCCGTGACTGCAAATCCGCTCGTCGAATTACACAATTAATCCCTTCGTCTAAGAAGATAGTAAATACAACAGACAGGATGGCCGCAGAAAAAGGAAACATCCGATTTTCTCTGGAAAAAAAAAAATTACAGTAGGTCTATTTAGATACTGTGTAATGACTATTCTTCTGAAGCAAACATATTTATGAACGTATTATATAGTAGTTATTATTTCTATACTATTATTCTGCAATAGAAATGTCAGGAAGAAAAATTGAGGCTATTTTAAAAAAAATCTTTGTTTTGTTATTTTTTTGGGCTATCGTTATCTTAAAATAATCACACATTACTGTAATAGATATTTTCTTTCATTTGTGTGAAAATTTCATGAATGATATTGAATATGGACAACATTAGACAGTAGTTTAGTAGACAAGATTTAATATTTGAGGAGAAAAATTCTCTCCGACGCCGGGGATCGAACCCGGGTCCTTGGTTCTACGTACCAAGCGCTCTGACCACTGAGCTACGCCGAATTCAATCCACAGCACCGGACCGAACTCCTCTCCTACAGTGTTTCCCTTTTGTGGCCTGACTCCAAGTTGGGCATATACGTTGATGTTTATATTTCAAGTCAACTGCCATTATACAAGGAGCGCACTCAGCTGAGTGACTAATGGCCGGGATTCCACAGTGAAGTGCACAGCAATCTGTACAGAATCATACACTGCTAGCTAGACGAATTTACTAATTATGTTATTAATTGTTCCAACAGAATAATATCTATTATAGCGACAATTAATATTTGAGGAGAAAAATTCGCTCCGGTGCGGAATCCCGGCCATTAGTCACTCAGCTGAGTGCGCTCCTTGTCTAATGGCAGTTGACTTGAAATATAAACGTCAACGTATATGCCCAACTTGGAGTCAGGCCACAAAAGGGAAACACAGTAGGAGAGGAGTTCGGTCCGGTTCTGTGGATTGAATTCGGCGTAGCTTAGTGGTCAGAGCGCTTAGTACGTAGAACCAAGGACCCGGGTTCGATCCCCGGCGCCGGAGCGAATTTTTCTCCTCAAATATTATTTGTCGCTATAACAGATATTATTTGTTGGAACAATTAATAACATCTTTAGTAAATTAGACAAGATTTAGTGTCTAATGTACATTAACAGAAACAAGCGGATGGACGTACAGATAGCACACGGACAAATGTAAAGGTGAACATACAAAAGACAGGCCAAAAGTCATTTTTCGCCATTACAGATATTAGAAATATGATTGTCTAAAATACATCATTCAAGCTGATTTTACATGGTGACAATACTGTACATTCTCTGTATTCCGCATGATGTCAACGCAAAAGTTGTGGACGTCCATCTATCATTTACACGAGTAGAAGAGGAATCTACCCGTCACAACTTAGCTTAACTTCTTTGAAGTTCGTTTGTTATGTTTTTCCCAGAACGTAAGCTGAAGTTTACAGATTCTGACCACTTCCCCATTAGAAGCCGGTCTAATTGATGGTTTTGCTGGTCTCGGGCGGGCGACATTGTGGTTGATTGGACGGTGGCAGGCGCCTCATGCTTCACAGGACTAACAACAACAGTTGCCAACTTTACATTAACAAACTCCCATAACAAGCCGTCTATCAACTGCTAATACAATTAAATTGACATTAGGTTCCCCACGGCGTTAACAATATTTACCGACGGCGTTGCACGTAACGTTCTTCTGACAAGGTGGATCTATAGTATGCTCTGCTTAGGAAGAAATTGAGATGGCATAAAATTCATGAGGAGGGGTTTGGATTGAACTTCTTACGTCGTCAGCACCATAATCATCATTATCATCAAAATGACCATCTTCATCACCTTCATCATGTAATGTAATTTTCAAGTATAGAGTATTTTCGTGTGCTCGAGTGCATTGATGGTCGGATGGTATAAACAAGTTCTACCTACAGTACATTATCCTCTCCTTAATGTAAATTAATTAAATTATGGTTTATTTAACGACGCTCGCAACTGCAGAGGTTATATCAACATAGCCAGTGTGCCGGAATTTTGTCCCGAAGGAGTTATTTTACAGGCCAGTAAGTCTATTGACATGAGCCTATCGCATTTATACACACTTAAATGCCATCGACATGGGCCGGATCGAACTCGCAACCTCGAGCACAGAAGGCCAACGCTATACAAACTACGTTACCCAGGCCAACTCATCAATGCACGAGTGGCAGTTTTACAATCTGTAGATTTTATGGGTGCAGCAAGACGTTCAATTTCTTGAGTTCAACCCAGTGCAGTGGCGGACTTAGAATCATGACTTCAAACATTTCACTTATAACTAAACTTCGAGACTGAGGCATAGAATCTCTTACGTTATGTGGACAAAGGTATAACAGTGTTTACAAAGCAACTGTCAAAGTAGTCCTCCGCTCTCATACACATACCATGTCAGTCGAATGGAGCTGTTGTAATACGTAATACAGGGCCAGCAATGGGGAAAAAAACCTTCGCTTGAAGAGCAAACCTAAATATTATGTTGGATAGAATGCAATGTATTATCTTTTCTCAGGTGTAAAAAAATAATATTTTTCTTAGGTCTATAAACAGTTCTTTGGAGTAATATTATTTACAAACGTAGACTACTTTGCCATAATGATGATGAAAATAATAATAATAATAATAATAATAATAATAATAATAATAATAATAATAATAATAATAATAATAACTTATTATCAGAATATCAGAAGATAATTTACAAATGTACATTAATTATAGTGTAAGGAAAAGACGATACATAAATGCAGTAATTGTAGAGAATAAGTCACAGAAATAAACTTGTTTCTTTTTAATTGGGTTATTTTACGACATTTTATCAACTGCTATGGCTATCTAGCGTCTGAATTAGATGAAGTGATAATGCCAACGAATAAGTCAAGAGTAGAGTGCAGAAAGTTTCAACATTTGCTCTTAATAGTTCAGGGAAAACTTGTCTTAAAATAATAAGATTAATATCAAAGAAACAACTTTTAGATAACAATAAGTTACATATTAAATATAAATCTAACCCCTGTACCAGGGGAAACTGAGGATACAGTAGCTTAATATATTATTTCGAAGAAAGGAAGGTAATACTACACTTAAAATGAAAACAACTCGAGTATTGTATCTAGTATGAATTTAATATTAGTAAGAACTCAGAATGGAAGTTTTCTAGGTTAACTTAATAATAAAATTACATTACCCCTATTATACTTTTACAGGGCTTTGATTTCATACGCCCATAAAACAGCAGCATGAGCGACCTACATACTGTAGCATGTTTCGTTATTTTGGGAATTGCATCTGCCTGTATTTGAATATTGTTATGCTTTTATTCTACTTCTTTGTACACTTACCAATTAGTACAGTGTTAATTGCCTATTCTATGTTCTTCATGGTGTTAATACCATGCTACATGTAAAAACAAATTTAATGGCATATGTTCTAACTGCCTACCACACCTGTTTTTGAACTTTTTAACGATTCTTTTAACCTGAATATTTTAAGTGTTCATTATGTGTTATTGTGTTCTCCTTTAATATGACCTGAAGATGCCATGGTTATGGCGAAAACGTTTGTCAAAAACTTTTATATACCATTTCATGTAATATCATAATGGTTCAACGTGTGTACTATTGATAAGTAGAGATGGGTAAAAAATAACACAACAGTTATTTTGGAACTGTTCCGGTCTCGGAACTGTTGCAAAAATGAACAGTAGGTCGGAACCTCCTGTTCCGAAATAACAGTGTTCCGACTCCGAGCTGCTCACTTGCCCAGCTGTTGCGGGCTCGCAGTACCGCGTTGCACAGGGTATGTTCCGACTCTCTCGGAACTGTTGCAAAAATGAACAGTAGGTCGGGACCTCCTGTTCCGAAATAACAGTGTTCCGACTCCGAGCTGCTCACTTGCCCAGCTGTTGCGGGCTCGCAGTACCGCGTTGCACAAGGTATGTTCCGACTCCGAGATAACAGTCGGAACGTCGGAGCTTGTTCCGATGAACCGACAGCTGCAGTTACACTGTTCTCGTTGTTCTTTATGTTATACTTGGAACTTCGTTGGATGAAGTTGGTACTTGAAACTCTCACGTGGTTGGAGGGGGGCGCATGGAAATTGAAATCCTTGCGGTGGCGCGAACTTTAATATCAACATTTGTAAGACTGGCCAATCATCTGTAATGTTATAGTAAGTATTTAATAATCTGTAATATTCATTCCCGCTTTATGGTTTATTTCACCATTAGTTGACTAATTCTGTTTTATAAACATTCTACAAAGTCATAAAGTACGCATACTATTATTAATTCATTGATCAGCTGATTCTATACAAAGGTTAAAGTCGTAAATGGTAATGAGTGGTTTAGTTACAATGTCTGTATGTCGTTTGTTGAGGTTAAGTCTGACAAGCACAAGTTTTTGTGCTATCTTCTCTGATATCAAAGAACGACAAAAATGTTGTAGCATTATTTGTTGGAAACTACCCATATAAGTACTGATTTGGAGAGCGAGGTTTAATGCGAAGTTTAAATTACACTTTGGTAAAGATGCGATTCCAACATTTTACTAACCCACTGCGGGGTTTCCAGGTTTCAGTACTGCCAATATATATCTTTTTTATTTATGAAATTGTAATATTTATTATTATTATTATTATTATTATTATTATTATTATTATTATTATTATTATTATTATTATAACTGCATTAAGAAAAGTAAAAATAAAAATTAATGATTTGTTTTTTTTATTATGTAATAGAGAGAAGAGACATTATATACCATATGTTTTAAATGTTATGTTATTTTTTTTAGTTGGCTACCATGTCTTTATAACTTTATGTACGAAAACAAAGTGTTCTATTCTGTCCTTGTAGTCAACAGCTGTTTAATTACTAACATTAAGCTTTTGAGTTCTGTCCGCATGCACAGCAATTTTCCAAAATCGATTCGAATGTGCATTGCAGTGCCATCTATAGATAAGAATGTGTACTATGTCATGCCTATGAGTGCTCCAGTGTGAGCAGCATGGTAAAGAGGGAGGGTACTGTACCGTTCGTTTGAACGACTCAACGACTCCGACTCATCACCACTGGTGACTGTTATTTCGGAACTGTTATTTGGAACATAGTATTTTTTCGGAACCGGAACAGTCGGAACTGTTCCGGGAAAAGAACAACTTCGCCCATCACTATTGATAAGTAATTTGGCTGTAATAAACCTACACATATTTGATACTTAATAATAAAAGAGCAAACTAACAATGAGTATAAAACGAATTGAAGAGTTGAATGCAAGAATCAGGCAATTTTCATCGAAATTAAGATTGTGATATATTTAAAAAAAAATAAGCGCATATTACTGTGCAAGAACCACACACGTCCAACGATTTTCTTTCGTGTTACAGACGAAATAGAGCCACATTGTAGAGTTCAATGTAATTTTAATGCAAGAACAAGGTAGCTCCTGGAGCCATCAATTTAGTTCACCGAATTCTCACTAGTGCCGCTACTGCTTACTTAATACACGTTTTCTTTTTAAAAAGAAGAGTAAGCCAAATTTTCCTAATACCCTTCAAAAACTGTATCCAGAAGCTCTGCGTATCAAGGATGCGCAATTTCTGGACGTAATGGCACTTGCCGAACGGTGTGTACCTCCTAGTGACAAGTAGTACTACAACAACATAACCAGACAATCTGCAGAAAATGAAGATACCTCATCTGCAAGCAGCAACAACAGCAGCAACAGTTGTCGGCATACCAACGTTCATGCCCTCTTAAAATTTCTGAAACCTATGATGAAATATTATACTATTCCTTACGACATATATCTATTATAAATTTATTACGTTGATTTTTTGCAATACTTTTACAGGGCTTAAATTCATAAAATTGGAAGCAAAAATCAGGTGGATCCAAAATTAATTTTATTGCTGTACGGGTACTAAAATTTGAAAATTTTATTACAAAGCAGAATGGGTCCATCAAAGCGGCCTACTCACATTTTATAATATCACTTTTTTAAACTGTTTATTTAGCTGCTGTAAAATTAGTAAATACGGAGCCACGTTGTTCTTGCATCCAACCCTCCAATTAAAATGAAATATTACCAAATCATAAGATAATTAAAATATATCAGTCAAAAATATGACAGTAATTTAAAATGGTGTATTCTACATACGTATTTCTTTTATTTCTAATTTTAATTTAAATGTTACAGTTTTTTAATATACAGGGTGATTCACGAGGATTTACCGTCCTTTACGGAGCTTATTTCTGAAGACATTTTGAGCAAATAGTCATACAAACATAGTTCATATTCTCAATATTTTCAGAGTTGCACTAATTTAAAGTTGTTTGTAAAATACGTTTCCTCTTTAGTTTGAAGGTAGAAGAATAATACAAATAGAGAATGAACCATTCAGAAGTATCATTTCTTTAATTGGCAAATATTATGAAGCTAAAAATGTGCTGTGAACTCCTTGGTTGCTTCGTACACACATCTTTTTCTATTTTTAACTAGAAAATTACATTATTCTTACGCACTTATCACAACAATTATTACAAATCATACCACTACCACCGACTTAATTATTTGCAGTTCAATTTTGCATCCTAATTTACAGTCTTGGAGAGTTTACAACACATTTTTTAAAATGTCGCCGTCCGCTTGAGTACACTTGGCTGCACGCTTGTGAACGGCACTCGTCGCGCTACGTAATGCATACGGCTATCTTTGATTTCCGTAGCGCTTGCGCTGGCTGCTGACTGCACGCTGACCAAGATCACGCGTTCACAGCAATGCGTTCCAATAACGAAACGTAACTCTGTAAATATTGAGAATAGGACCCATGTTTATATGGCATTTTTTGCTCAGAGTGTTTTCGGAAATAAGCTCGTAAAGGACGGTAAATCCTCTTGAATCACCCTGTATATTTCGAAATCATGTCACTACAAATATATAATCTATAATTAAGGTTGTATTTTTTCAGCAAATGTGATGCATTTTTCCTCCTCAAAAAAGAAAAAATATGTATATTTCTTCTTATAAGGGTTTTCTTTTTTCATGGAATAAAATTAATAACGTGCATTTAAAAACTTGTTTCAATTGAATTTAGTTTCCGACATTACAACGAATTCACGATCTACTAACTTTCCCAGCTTCAGTGCGTACGTACGAAGCCGACAGCGCAAATGATAGATCCGATAGATGGAAAAAGTAAACAAGTCCTAGCCTGTTCCCCCCACCTCCGCCCAATACTCCGCTATCAGTTAACCTGTATCTCTCCGACTGGGACCTGAAACTTCGAGGTCTACTTTTAACTAGAGGAGGCTCAATGGAGGTTTTATACAGGGACATCATTTTATTTTTACTAACATTTTTAATATTAACCTGGCTATACCTTTATATTAACGATTGAAACAGGAAACACCGTTTGCTACCCTTTCCACGACGGAGTTCGATGATACTGGCGTAAAATACAAATCACTTTACTAGATATAGGAGGGAAGAAAAGTAGTTCATCCATTTATGTAAACTAGGAAATATCGAAATTTTGAGTTTGATAATTTTCATTAGGTTTTTGTTTAATCAAAATACAGTACTGTATTAACACTTAGTGTTTTACACACGAATTGAGCTATCCATTCGGAAGTATTAATTATGCAGTGTATATTGTACTGTTACAGCACATTAGCGTACTATATAGAGAATGAAGTTAAATTGAAAAATAATTATAATATGGATATTTAAACACATTTTAGGAAATGGTGGCCGTTCATTTCGATACAGGCTTCAGTTCTTTTGTCCATATTATCGCACTATAGACTATTGTACCTAATTCCAATTACCAGTTTCGTCCTTAGTAACTCATGTTGAAATAATTCTGTACCTACTCTATAAAAGAGTACCTTACGTACTGTAAATTCAATCTTCACTTCTGCCCGATCCAAAAAGATAAAATCACTCAGAAATGCTATCTACTGTCCGTTCAAGTGGTTTTGTCGCAGGGTTGTAGAAAGGGGGGGGGAAATCACGTGACAGTTAATTACTTAAGGAGGCGCTTTTATTTAAGTTATTTTAAACACTTGAATAATATTACGTAGACGTCCAATTCCTAACATAAATTAATGTTTTCAGAAAAGAGCTAAGATAGCCCAGCTACTAGACTTTACAAAGGGGCGAACAGAAGCAGGTGGGGGAAACCGGGATGCGACGTAGGGAAACGGACGACAGTACCCGTACGAAAATATGATTCAATATTGAAAGCTCTTTCGTCACTGGAAAACGCGAACATATTTCTGAAACGTACTATACTCAGTAACTCAGTACTGCTTACGCGCCCTCGGCTCTGTGTCGTGAACGGTTGGAAGTTTACTAGTAGAAGGGGTGGGAGTGAAGTACATTCCAAAACTCAGGTACAATAAAAATTGAAGTAAAAATAAAATGTCTCTGTATAATAGCCGCTCAGAACACAAGCCATTCTCGCGTTGCATAGTTGTAATGTTAAGACTCGGTCGCTGTGAGTTATGGTTAGTTAAATATTACACACGCCCAAACAAAATATTGTAACTATGAAGATGATGTTACGTATGAACAAAGTCTCGTGGAAAGCATTATACAGTTGTTAACAAGCCCAACGGAGTAGGCGACCCCTCTGGTCATGCGTATCTGCTTTGATGACGGAACCTTTAATACAGTTGCGAAACGCTGGAAATGTAGAGGTCCAGAACAAGATGGAATACCCAAGAATCGAATTATTATGATCAAATTCACTGTGAAAGCTTAAAAACGCAGTTCATACAATGTCGTTAAATTATCGATTAAAAATATAAAGAACGACACATTCAAAATTACTTCTCAGGTGGTCGAACTGTCGGAAGACCATCGCTTCAGACAAAATGTAACAAACACAAGCCAACAAATTTTGAGAATCTCTGACACATCAATGAGATACAAGCGTGAAAAAATGATTATACACAAGACTTGAGGTTGCAGTTGTATGATCCATTATCTTCTGCAGGAATCGAAATTAGTAACATATTACCCGCTACGAATGTGACATATCTGACTGTCATATTGTGGACGACCGAGTGATCAATACTCTGGATATCTGAATTTCGTGGACTTAAATCCGACTGAGAGTGATGGCTTTTAAGGGGACACATATCTTAGCATGCCTTTCTTCGCAAACCAATCGTTGAGCTCCAGTGGCATCACTTTAAAATCTGTAACATAATTTTTCCAAGTTTCATTTCGTTATTTTCCTAACAATTTTGTGACTATTCCTTTTTTCGCTTATATTGCATTCTATGGTCCATGTCTTTAGTTTATGTAGTACAGAATTTAAAAAATAAATGTGTTGGTTTACACAAATATATTCGTAATGCCTAGTTTCTTTTTGAAGAAACAGAACTTCGTTATGAAATCTTGCTAATTGTTCTACAAACGGTTATTATGCTTTGATGCTTAAAAATATATGCGTAAGGGCTTATCATTTATTTAAGCTACATTTCTTATTTCTTCAGTTTTCACACAATACAAGATACACCTTGCAGCTAGAAGAGTAAAGAATAAAAGCTCCAGAGAAAGAGAGAGAGAGAGTCTCCTCCCATTTCATCCGTCTCCACCCGATCCGATCCCCAACCCACCCCCTCTTTCCACTCTCCCACTTTTCATAAACCACCCTCCAATTTCCTACAGACTCCCTTCTCTTTGATAACATAATGTAACATTACTCGCTCTTTTCTGTTTTGAACAATAACAAAGTTACAAACAACCTATTCATTACAAAACGTGTAAAAAGTGGATTCAAAGTAAATTGCGAATATAGAAATTTCTAAGGTTTATATAGTAACGCAATCACAATCAAATAAATTAATTCTGTCACAACAAAAATATTTTCCTTACTAAGACTTCAGTGTAACCGTGAATATGAACAGCCACGAACATTAAATTTATGGACTCACAGCCAATGGCACAAGATTACTGTATATGAACTGAACTAGGCCTACTCCTTTTTTGCATTGGATTATACCTCAATTCAAATTGAAACTTAGATGTAACGAAATGCAAGGAGACTGTGAGGTCTTATTATTAATATTAAAGATATTTGAGAAATAAAAACCTGTAAATAGTCTATAGCCGACAATTAACAGTTACGAATAGGTTCGTAAATGCCGTCGTCTGTTTAAAAATGCTTATCATCATCATCATCATCGCCATCATCATCATCATCGCCATCATCATCATCATCGCCATCATCATCATCATCTATTGGTTTGTTCCGAACTCATGCTCTGTCTAACCAGGTTGAATCTGTTCCATCTATATTTTTCTAGGCCGAACCACACTTTTTTCCTGTGGGTACATTATTCGTAAATCTGTCTGGGAAAACGTCCATTTTCTTTTGTATTTAAATGTATTATCCAGACATTTCGATATGGGTCAATCGGTTAATAACTAGAGATCGGAATCACAGTCACTGCCAGAATGTTAAAAGGAGGATAGCAATGGCAAACGAAGCGTTTAATACAAAAAGGAGCATCTTCTGCGGACCTCTTGAAAAAGAACAAAGGAAGAGACTAGTGAAGTGCTTTGTGTGGAGTGTGGCATTTTATGGGACAGAAACATGGCCATTACGATGAAGTGAAGAGAAACGAATAAAGGTATTTTAAATGTGGATATGGAGAAGAATGGAACGTGTGAAGTGGACAGAGAGAATAAGAAATTAAGTTGTGTAGGAAAGAGTGGGTGAAAAAAGAATGATGCTGAAACTTTTCAGGAAGAGGAAAAGGTTGGGTCACTGGCTGAGAAGAAGCTGCCTATTGAACGATACTGGAAGGAATGGTGAACGGCAGAAGATTTCGGTGTAGAAGAAGATATTAGATCATAGACAACATTAAGGTATATGGATCATATGAGGAAACAAAGAGGAAGGCAGAAATTAGGGAAGATTGGAGAAAACTGTTTTCAGTGAAAGACCTGCCCTTGAGCAGAACACTGAATGAATGAATGAATGAATTAATGAATGAATGAATGAATGAATGAATAACTCTTTGAAGTTAAGTGAGTACGGAGTTTGTGCAATGAGACAAATGACTTGACGAAGAGTACGCGTGGCGCTGTACGATTAAAACAGACTACTTCCGAATCAAGGACGGGGCTGTATTGTGTATTAAAAAACAATAAACATAGACTGTGGTGTAAACTTTTAACTTAAAATGTTACTGTTTCGCATACATTACACTTAATGAAATGTTTAAGCCTATATTACCGTTGTCTGTGATGTGAAATTTTAATTTAAAAGTTACTGTATCAGAGGCACTACTTTTAACATGTTTAAGTCTGTATTACAATAATCTTTTATTTACATTTTTATATTAAAATTTTACTGTTTCACAGACACTACTCTCAAAGTAATGATTAAACCCATATTACGATATCTCTTTATCGTAAAATTTTAACTTAAAATACCGGTACAACTGTGACACAAGTACTACTCCGAATGAAATATTTAAATCTATATTACAATAATCTTTTCTGTAAAATTTAAACGTAAAACACCGGTACAACTGTAACACAAGTACTACTCCGAATGAAATATTTAAACCTATATTACAATAATCTTTGCTGTAAAATTTAACTTCATAAATATTTGAAAGGCATGTTGGTCCGACAAGTTAACAAATTTAAAGAAACAAATATCAAAAGTCCTTCAATAACTGTCTATTCAAAAATACAAAATATTACATAGGTTACATGAACATATTCTGACTAGCGCTTTCGCTATTATAATAGCATCTTCAGGTCAGACTTTTGTGATGTTAGGCTTTTCATATAAAGACATGGATGGACAAGTAACGTCGAAAAATGTTAAAGTACATGACGTGAAGATATAAAAATACAATGATAAGAAAAGTAAAATGACTTATTAACAGTCTGATATATATATATATGGCAGTAAAACCTGCATGAGGTCTCAAAAATTAATACATAAAAGTATTTGACATGTGTGCAGGTAATATATCACAATATGTTAAAAAATTAAGGTCTGCAAAATATATATGCAGCTTAAAATAGCGACACAGACAGTTAAAAGAATAACAAATTAAAATATTGCTTTGGATCAGTCACCACGACGTGGCAGCACATTGTAAAATCTACAAAAATCAATCATAAGTATTTAGTGAAGGGATCTGTGTAGAACCAGAAAAAGAAGTGAATTGACGATAAAATACTCACAAGGTCTTTGGTCTTGGCGTAATAAAAGAAAGTGATGTTGCCTGGTCTGTGGCGTGGTGGTGACTGGTACAATGACAATAATTTTGTCCACACTAAAGCTGATAAGGGCAATGCCGTTGTGATCATGGAAAAACCTGATTACGTTAATAAAACATATGAATTCATCGCTAAAAATAATATCGAAGAAATTAATTCTAACCCCATTGATAAACTCCAAAAATCTATAAAATCAGCCATAAAATCTGCTCCGGATATCATAAATGAGAGAGATGCACACAAATATATTGCTAAAAATCCTAGTTTACCAACCCTTAAAGCTTTACCCAAAACCCATAAAAAGGATTTATCTATGCGTCCGGTTGTCAATAGCGTAAATTCACCTAACCACAAAATTAATAAATTTTTGTTGAAATATTTGAAAGAAATACTTAAGATGGATAATAGATATTCATTGAATAATTCCCAACAACTTATTGAAAGATTGCAACGCTTAAGTATTAATAAATCCACTAAATTTGTCTCTTTGGACATCGAAAATTTATATACCAATATTCCACTTGATGAAACTTTAAAGATAATTTCAGAGAAATTGCACAAACTTAACACCGATGAAAAAATCATCAATCAACTAATGCAGTTGCTTTCTGTTTGTACTAAACAAAATTACTTCCGTTTCGATAATAAATATTTCTTACAAACTCGAGGTGTAGCAATGGGTGACTCTCTTTCCGGTTTTTTAGCCGACGTATTTCTACAGAGCTTGGAAGACAAACATATCGAAAAACTTGCTGCTAAACATAACATCATTTCTTACAATAGATATGTTGACGACACCTTGTTAGTTTTTGAGAGTCATGCTGACGCCCATGAAGGTATCTTGCAATCTTTCAATTGTTTACATCCTAACTTAAAATTCACCATAGAACTTGAATGTAACAAATCTATAAATTTCTTAGACTTGAAAATTATTAGAAAACATAAAAGTTTCGATTATGATATTTTTAGAAAACCCACAAACACTAGCCATACTATTCACTGTCAATCCAGCCATCCCCAGTCTCATAAGCATAGTACTTTCGTTTTCTTAATTGATAGATTGCTGAATGTCCCCCTTTCCAAGAAAAACTATTTAAAAGAATATAAATATATAGTAGGACTTGCAATAGAAAATGGATTCAATAAAAAATTGATAGATAAACTTCTTTCTAAAAGAAAATCTCATTTAAACAAGAGTTCAGATATTACGCTCACGCCCTTCACTGATACTAAAAAATCTAAATATTGGAACACAATGTCTTTCTATAATAATGTATCATACAAGTTGCATAATTTTTTCAAAAAAGAAAATGTAAAGGTCTCTTTTAGAACAGGTAATAAACTTAATAATGTTATTTCAAACAATATTTGTAACTTTGATAAATATGCCAGTGGTGGAGTGTACATGCTGCATTGTAAGAATTGCCCAAAAAAGTATATTGGCCAAACCAAAAGGAATTTTAGGACTAGATATTCTGAACATAAAGCAGATTTTCGTCACAATCGTAATAAATCCAAATTCGCAACCCATTTGATTGAGAACAACCACGAACTTCAAAAAATGTCCGACGCTTTACAGATTTTAAAACCCATCAGTAATGGAACCTTTAATTTAGTTGCTGAAGAATTTTACATAGCTAAATCGCTTAATAATACGGTTTCATTAATTAATGAACAATTACCTAGTTCCGGTAACCCCTTATTTAAATTAGCCAATGGAAACTCTTCTCACTGCGGCATGTACCCCCCTCCACTTACGTCATGACGTGTTTCTCATACTGTGTCATTGTACCAGTCACCACCACGCCACAGACCAGGCAACATCACTTTCTTTTATTACGCCAAGACCAAAGACCTTGTGAGTATTTTATCGTCAATTCACTTCTTTTTCTGGTTCTACACAGATCCCTTCACTAAATACTTATTATTGATTTTTGCAGATTTTACAATGTGCTGCCACGTCGTGGTGACTGATCCAAAGCAATATTTTAATTTGTTATTCTTTTAACTGTCTGTGTCGCTATTTTAAGCTGCATATATATTTTGCAGACCTTAATTTTTTAACATATTGTGATATATTACCTGCACACATGTCAAATACTTTTATGTATTAATTTTTGAGACCTCATGCAGGTTTTACTGCCATATATATATCAGACTGTTAATAAGTCATTTTACTTTTCTTATCATTGTATTTTTATATCTTCACGTCATGTACTTTAACATTTTTCGACGTTACTTGTCCATCCATGTCTTTATATGAAAAGCCTAACATCACAAAAGTCTGACCTGAAGATGCTATTATAATAGCGAAAGCGCTAGTCAGAATATGTTCATGTAACCTATGTAATATTTTGTATTTTTGAATAGACAGTTATTGAAAGACTTTTGATATTTGTTTCATAAATATTGTTAAACTGAAGTATACTGTACTTGTTTAGGAGTAAGAAATCTGTTGTAGAGTGATCCTCTAATGCGCGTTACATGTGCTTGTGAGCAGGGTGTCTACTGAAAGACACGTGACGTAATATATATCCCGTGAACACTTATATTCATTCCAATGTTGCGGGACTAAGAAAATAGTCTTTATTAATAAGGTTATATTAACACCGAGGTCGTCTGTAGTAGATTGAATTTATTTGTAAGTACTAAAAGACTGGCACATTAGTTGAATATTTTTAATCGGAAGCTTGTGATGCTTTGCTTGGTTTTTCGAGGGTTGGACCCGGAAGCGGTACTTGGGCTTGCTTTGGCTCATTATGCGTCCTATACATGCGATGATTTTCCTAGTGGGGAGGTGAAATTCGTGAATCCAGTGCTGTCAGATAGGCCATCCTGCTTCAGTTTCATAAACGGAGGACAGAAATGCAAGCCTTATACCCTTCCAACTCTTCACTGTCCACAATTTTGTTCAGTTTAGAGGTTTTTGAAGCGTTAGCAGAATATTGCCACTTGGTAAAGATTATCTGTTCTTCGTCAGAAGAATATGACGGATCATCATAATAGTATAAAAAACAAGAACTAATTCATGCACTAGTGATACAATTTTACTGTATATTGTGCATTTGAATTTCTAAATACTGTAGCTTCAACTGAGTTTCAGTTCAAATACACTTTTTCCCCCCTTCTTCTTCTTCTTCTTCTTCTTCTTCTTCTTCTCTCTTTCTCTCTCTATTTCTCTCTCCCCCTCTCTCTATTTCTCTCTTCCCCCCTCTCTCTCTCTCTCTATCTCTTTTGGTGTGTTCAGATTAGGAGCTTTCGGACTCCACGGGTTCTATTGTATCTAATGACAGGAATGAAATAAGCTAAGAATAATAGTCAGACCTTCAACAATAACAATGCATTAAAACTGAATGTACTGTATTAATAGCACAAGTGAAGAAATTATTTTCGTCACCCTCACCTTCAACGAATTTGATTGAGGAAAAGTTTGGAATCTGGATAACATGAACTTACGTTATTTCTCGCACTCATTCATCTCCAGTTACGCGTGCGATGAACTTACAGTCCTCTACATTCTACAAAGGTATAAACATTAAATGCAAGTAGGTTTGTTTCAGTTTTAGTGACTTTAGGATATTATTCATTTACTTTAATTAGTTTAGTTCTTACTTGATTTGTTGTTTACGTGATGTTTCTTCTTTTAGCTCAGATTCAGTTTCTTTCCGTGAAGTTTGGTTTTGGTTAGGTTTGGGTTCCTCACTCAGAATACATTTAATGTAGGCCCAACTTTCCGAGTCTATCGATATTAATTTTATGTTAATATTTAATTTCTCATGATAATTTGTTAGTTTCAATATTATGACACAGTTTCGTTTAGTTATAAACTCCCTCCTTGACTATGTTTCTATGTATCCGCAATTTTGCGGGTTCGAATCCTACCGACTCTAGTGGTTAATTACGTTAAAAATGGCATAATAAGTGTGTTTAATGTGTAATGTGTCCTGCGCTTGGTTACTTTGAATGCAAGTAAAGCTGCTTTTCCACTATTGCAACTGCGCAGGAATAACGAGAGGCAAACAACAGTTGCCAATTAGGCAGATATGCGCAAGGCGAGATGCAGGAATAAACTGTGTGTGCACAATCCTTAGACAAGTATGCGCGAGTCTCCCGCTCTGGGACCGGGAGACTTTGGCAACTATCTGCTTCTTCACCAGCTGATTTCAGGTCTTCCGTAGGAGCTGCTGTTTTCATTCCAAACATTTGTATAGACATCAGGTTACTGGGACTTAGTTATCAAGGAAGCCATCGAAATCCAGCTAGATGGCAATAATTTCAACAGAGACGGGGGTCTACAGCTGAGTACAGCATGGAAACCTGCCATCAATACGCTCAGACCACCAGCACACGGCAGACAGTCGGGACAAACAAGTAGCTCCTGATTGGCTGCCGCGTCCACCAACCAGAATGCGCCTGGCGGTCGGGACTAGGAACTAGTTCCTGATTGGCCCGCAGCGGGAAGCTCTACTTTTGCATATATACCGGCTAGACGTGGTCCCACATCACTTCGTCCCTGAAGAAGATGGCAGAGCTAGCCGTCGAAAGCTTGGAAGCTAATCTCCAACTCACTTGGCTGAGAATCCGAGAAGAGTTATTCTTGATCACACAACTTTTAACACTACATCACTTGGAATATAAAGTATAGGCCTATAATTATATGCCTCCACGTGTTAAATAACTAAGTTACCTTGTTGACTAGTTTCAGCCTGTGAGTTATCCTCAGAACTGGGTGCTCTTTGCGCTTTCTGGTTGCGTTTCCTGTGGGGGTGTGTTTGTGTAGTGTAATGTGGAGTCAAAAAGTGTGTGTGTTCTGAAATTGAGATATGTGTTGAGGATTTGATGAGGGTGTGTTTTTATGTGTCTCCTATTTCGTATTGTTCGAGTGTGTTTAGTTTCTGTCTGGTTTTTCGGTTGGAGATGTAGAATTTCCATGTCTGTGTTTAGGTTGCTGTAGGTGTGGTTGGCGTTTGTGATGTATTCTGCCTATGTGGAAGTGTTTTGCCATTTGATTATGGCTGCGATGTGTTCTCTGTAACGTGTTTGAAATGATCTGCCTGTCTGTCTGTCTGTATACATCTGTTTCATGTTAATTTATTTACTTATTTACGTATTTATTTAGTTATTCACTTAATTATTTATTCACGTATTTATTTTTCATATGTATATATATATATATATATATATATATATATATATATATATTCCCTTATGTATTTATTTGATCACTTATGTATTTATTTAATCACTTAATTATTCACTTATTTATTTATTCATGCATTTATTCACTTATTCATTCGCCTGTTTATTTAGTCATTTATTTATTTATTTATTTCTTTATTTATTTAATGATTTATTTAGTTATTCAGTTATTCACTCAATTACTTATTCACTCACTTATTCATTCACTTACATATTCACTCACTTATTCATTCATTCATTTTTAATTTCACTTGAAGCAAGTACAGGGATAAGTTTGGAAGTAAATCTCGAAAAGACCATGTATAAGATTATGCCTCGTGACCAGAACATTCTACGAAATAGAAATGTAAAAATTGAAAATGTATCCTTCGAAAAGGTGAAAAAATTCAAATATCTTGGAGCAAAAGTGACAAATATAAATGACACTCAAGAGGAAATTAAACGCAGAATAAATATGGGAAATGTCAGAAATTATTCGGTTGAGAAGCTTTTGTCATCCAGTCTGCTTTCAAAAAAGCTGAAAGTTAGAATTTAAAAAATAGTTATGTTATCGGTTGTTCTGTATGGTTGTGAAACTTGGACTCTGACTTCGAGAGAGGAACAGAAATTAAGGGTGTTTGAGAATAAGGTGTCTTATGAAAATATTTGGGGCTAAGAGGGATGAAGTTATAGGAGAATGGAAAAAGTCACACAACGCAAAACTGCACGCGATTGTATTCTTCGCCTGACATAATTAGAAACATTAAATCCAGACGTTTGAGATGGGCAGGGCATGTAGCACGTATGGGCGAATCTAGAAATGCATATAGAGGGAAAGACACTTTCGGGGAGGCCGAGACGTAGATTCAAATTCAAATTTATTTACAATTTACATTTGAATTGAATACATATGAATAGATACCCGAAATGAGCATAATGCTCGTGCTCGGGAAGATAATATTAAAATGGATTTGAGGGAGGTGAGGTAGACTATGATGATAGAGACTGGATTAATCTTGCATAGGATCGATGGCGGGCTTATGTGAGGGTGGTAATGAACTTCCAGGTTTCTTAAAGCCATTTGGTTTATTTGCCCTCCTGTCCCTACCGTTATGTATTATGCTCTGTCCCGATAATCCAATTAATCATAAATGATTTTAACCAGATAATTATTGAGCTCCTTCTGAAAAAAGGAGCTTGATTGCAGAAAAAATACTTTTATTCTATTATCTTATTTATTTTTGTTTATGTTATGTTTCACAATAAATTAATTTAGTAACATAATAATAATTAAAAAATCTTACTTTTACTTGAGTTTAAAGTGTGTTCACGATCGTTGGGAAATTTTCTTTTATAGCGTGAAATAGCAGGACCTGACAATTTGAAAGTGAATCTTAAATTTGGAACGATGTCACTAGTGGCTGAAAACCTTACACACATGGCCAGTGTGGTTACTGCTGAAACTGCTTCACGAAAAAAAAAATTCTTCCTGGTCCAATCAATTGTAATTTAATTTCAAAATCTGATCTTGACATCCGCGTAATTAAAAAAAAATGATATTTCGGCCAGCTCACTTCCTCAATCATGATTCTAGTTTCATCCCTTCCTTTGTGATATTTGCTTATCCAAAATGAATATGTGCGCAAATAGAAATGAGATGTGGGCAAGAGAATCTGCAGTTTCAACTTGCAACTGTTGTTTGCCTCTCATTATTCCTGCGCAGTTGCAATAGTGGAAACGTGGCTTTAGGTGTACAGCTGACAAAAAAAAATAAAAAAAGTGGCCGCACTCGTGAACAGCGAATATTTTCAATGTCCACTTCGGGTCGCGGCGATGTTACACGATGCATGTGCTTGTACAAGCAGTTCCGGAACTATGAAAGTGTTCCATATCTGCTCCTCGCAGACCAGCGGTAGAGTGCTTGTTTAATGATTCAAAGGTTCTGGGTTCGCGCCTTCTTCAAGTTTTCATTTTATTTTTTAATCGTTCTTTAGCGATGTAAATGATATTCAAATTATCATTTATATCCAGTTATCGTTCTTGATGGATATCACGTTATTTATATTTTGTTATCGTTCTTTAGAGATATGAATAAAATTCAAGTCATCATTTGTATTCTGTTATCGTTTTATAACGATATGAATAATAATTATTACTACTGAAGCTACAGTATCTGCAATGGGGGTTAGCCTTATTTTATATATGTATGTTGGGGCTATAGTTTTATACACAAAAAAGATATGCATAAAGAGAAATGGAAAAGAAAATTAAATTAGCTTACGCGATGTAAACAAAACATAAACAATCCGTAAATTAGGCATTGCGATTGCAAAACAAATATCAGTTATCAATTTGGAACATACAAAAACATTAACAACACACATACGTAACACTTCTAGAATACAAATATGCAGCTTTCCGTACCATACATCATAAATTAATACACAATAGTCACACAAACACAATCAAACTATAATTACGACATTGCGACGACATCAAGCATCCCATAACTGACTCACATACATAACAAATCAAGCATCCGTTGCAACACATACACTTCAACATAGTAACCACACTTTTAAAAGTTACAAATTTGGGTCCAAGAAGAATAAATAGGACACTGTTACTAATTACTATTCTTCTACAGTTTCTTAAATACATCTGTAATAAATCTGTGAAATTCCGATATGAATAATATTCACGTTTTTTATATTGTTATCGTTCTTTAGCGATATAAATGATAGTCAAGTTATCATTTATATTGTTTTCCTTCGTTAGCATTATAAAACAATATTCAAGTTATTTATATTGTTATTGCTCTTTCGCAATATAAATAATCTGTATTTTATGTAGGTAATTATTATAACACAAACATCTTTCTTTGTAAAATAGGTTATTTTATTTAGATAATTAAATACGTATTATATAATATCTTATGTTAATTAAACAAAACGATATTTATCATTTATATTCTGTTATCGTTCTTTAGTGATACTGTATTAATAATATTCAAGTTATTTATATTGCAATCGTTCTTTAGCGATATAAATAACATAAATTTAATATTAGGTTTGGAAAAATCCAGTTGCATAATACTGCTATTAGTTTTTCTTTTTGTATTATTACATTATACTATCTTGAACCACAATAAAATGAAAAGGAGTAACGAGGAATTGAACCTGAGACGTTGACATCTAAATTCCGACGTTCGTCCGCTGAGCTACGAGGGCAAAAGTGTGGAAACATTTTCGGAAAAATTGGCCCAATCACACTCTAAGATTTTCTGATGAGTCGTAGAAGCTAGTCCAGGATGCGGGGGGCAAAGTCTAATTGAGATTTCCCGATCTCTGATAGGGTCAAACATCCTGATAGAATTAATATTTAACCCTTGCCGTGACTTTCGGTGAAGTCCGGAGGGCCCAATTAGTCAAATCCACTCTCCTCATCTCCACGCTTGGGCCCCCTGGAATTTAATAAGATGCGAAAGAGATAGTGGTGTGCGGAAAGCAACGGGATGTTACCGCATTTAGGCCTATCCTTCCCAAGAAAAACTGCAAACATGAACAAAGGAAGCTTTAAATAGAAGAAGAAGGATCTTCTGCGGACCTCTGGAAAAAGAACTAAGGAAGATACTAGTGAAGTGCTTTGTGTGGAGTGTGGCATTGTATGGGGAAGGAACATGGACATTACGACGAAATGAAGAGAAACGAATTGAAGCATTTGAAATGTGGATGTGGAGAAGAACGGTGCGTGTGAAGTGGACAAACAGAATAAGAAATAAAATTGTGTTTGAAAAAGTGAGTGAAGAAAGAATGATGCTGAAACTGATTAGAAAGATAAAAAGTAACTGGTTGGGTCTCTGGTTGAAAAGAATAATAGACGACATTAGGAAATGTGAATCATATACGGAGACTAAGAGGAAGGCAGAAAATAGGAAAGATTGGTGATTGCTGGGTTTGCAATGAAAGACCTGCCCATGGACAGAACACTTATGTATGTATGTATGTATGTTCAGAATGCCTGGAATATCGTGTCTAAAAACAGTCGCTATTTGCAAAGACTAGACAATTCCATGCCCACTCGACTGCAAGATGATCGAGATAAGAGGAAGATAGACTAAATATTGAATTGTGGCTTTTTGTTTTGTTTTTTGAACGCTTAATTGTTTGAATGTTTTAAGGCCGACGCCAGTAAATTTGTTTTGTTTATGCCACGAAAGATATTTTTATTGAGAATAAAATCTTTTTTCTTTCCATTTGCAGCCACAATATCATAATGATAAAGTCATGGCATAATATATTAATGAACCTGATGTTAATTACTAAAATAATCGTAAAAGAGGAAGGAGCCATTATGTATAGTTTGTCTCTCTCAAAAACAGAACAAAAAAGAACATAAAAGCACGTGGTTGTAGTCGAACACAAGACCTCATGAATAAGAGGCCTGAACGCTACCATTATGCTATCGATAACTCACAGAATACTTCAATTATAACTATAGATATCAGGCAACGTGGTCCAACAACATGTAACATCGCCTGTCTCCGAATTGTAGCGAAGATACCCGAAGGGCACTTTGTTTCATGAGAGCGGCCACTTTTTCTTTTGACAGCTGTACATCGATCATACTAGATTCGTATGGAGACCTAGTTTCAAGTCGAGATGTCACACTTCATTGAACCAGGGAGTCTTCGCTCATGCACGGGTACTGTCTGTCTACATCTGTTTATTCGTGTACGTGTGTATATGCATGAGTTGGTGAACAACAGAATACCACTTGGATTTAATAACAACGATAAGGAAGTATATGTTTAAAGGCAGGTTATATATAATAAAAGATAATTTTTACTAGGGATAGACAAAACAGAGAAAGAAATCAGGAGCCAGCCCCTTTATTTTCAGGAGCAACCACATTTCGTCCGGACATATAACGAGGAAACCATTAGAGCTAAGGTAAAGATACAATTTTACTGAAATATATTAAAAAAATATTAAATATTCTCAGAGATGATCTGAAGCAATGTAGAAGAATATCTTGAGATGCTAAACAAATGTATCGATATTAATTACTTAAAAAGCAATTTTGAATTTCTTCCTACAACCGATTTTGTTAACATTATGTATTAATCGTAGTGGCATAAAAGAAATCGAAATCTTGAAAAATTTTGAAGTCAAACAATTCAGGTGCCACATAAAATTTTTCGCCATGGCTACCTGGCACTCGGAATTTGTCTACCTCTGATATTTAAAATAGAAAGGATGAGAATTATACAGCCCTAAGCCACACAAACAAAATTCTACAGAGAGCATATTGTTGGTTTAGAGCAGCGGTGACCAAAACTCGAGCTGCAGTGATTACATGCGACAGACAGCCTATGATAAGGAGACGGAGGAAAGGTACTTGGCATGAAAACTACAACCTGTGGTGGTTCCTGTACTAACATCTTGATCAATTCCGCGGACAAAAATCTCAAGCTTTGCTGTATCAGTAATGTCACTTCTGTCATCAAGAGCCAGTGAAAAATATCAGATTCTTCTTGCTTCTTTTTTAACCCTCCTCTTGAATACAATCAGGAATTTTCTAAACTCTTCTCTCGAGAAGAGAATTTGGTCGAGTTATTTAAGCTATTTTAATCATTACTCTTCTGGGAAATTCGGTTCTATTACAAGGCTTTAGAGCACGAGATATTTCAAATCCCATTAGGTAGCTGACTTCCTTATATTTATTTATCTCATCTTTCTCTTCCTGGCTATGATTTAAGACAAGTCAATTCCTGGCGTTTAACAGTTCGTTGGCATATAATATTGAATGAATTTTTTCTACCCAGTACAATGTTATTATTAAATGAATAACTAATAGTTACCCTCATCTAAAGATTAAGAAGATTAAAACTGAGATAAAACCTAATAATTTTATCCTTCTAGGGAGAAGATCTAAAAATATCAATATTCATGCACGTACAGAAGAATTATAGAAACACATACTTAGTGGTCAGTAATAATAACAATAATAACAATAATATTAATAATAATAATAATAATAATAATAATAATACATTAGTCAGCGCGGCAATTAATATTTCTATATACTCCTGATTGAACAGTTGAGAAAAGTAAACATATTACATTTTGTCCGACAGAACAACAAAAAAGTTCTGCTTCTTATTCTTTACGAAATCACCTCTTACTGCTTGTAGAGACAGAGTTTGTAGAGCTACATGATGCCGCCACTCCTTGCCTTCAGTACATGAATGAAACACACAGCAATGTACAGGAAACTCCTCGTGCCCGTTTGAATGTCTGTGATTACACGATGTAATCACGACAACCGCTTTGATCACCGCTGGTTTAGAGTCAAATGATATTAGGTGCGGTATTATTATTTCTTCGGCGTGTATTTATGTCATTTATTGACTAATGTTTATAATATTTTACTAGCAGCTTTCTCATATGTGTAAGAAATGAACTCATACAAAAAACAATTTTTGTTAAAAGTGTGACTTTGGACTATCTCATTCTCACCCCTTCAACAATTGAAACGCATTTAGATACTTTAGATGTAATTAAAGTTTGGAATTAACAAATAAAAAATATAAATTTCACCACAAACTTAAAATAAAACACATTATGAGTGCGTGTTTTACCGGTCTGCACATTAAATTTAAACTTGTATATCACAACTCGATTGCACAACTAAACTATTGAATCCAGTTTGTGGCACGTCACAAATGATTCAGCAGGCCAAATGAATAGTTTCATATTGGCGTACTCTCGTAAAATCCTATGGTTGCCACTCACCTAACTATTTAGCTGTAGAGCCAAAAACTGCATGTCAGTCCTTAGCACGTTCACGATAGTCATCCTGCTATTATAAAAAACTACAACACATGAAGTGATTTATTCGAAGGCATCGCTTGTGGATGAGTGGTGAACGGCTGTAAATTATTTTTTAACATAACAAACAGAGAAATTGTGCAACTATTGTAAAAGAGATGAAAGTACCACGAGAAAACATGCAGCAATGCACATTCTTTGTCCTTCTAACATTCCATTTTCTTTTGCCAGGATGTGAACTCTGACCTCTGGTGTGAAATACGAGTTTTCTAGTCTTTCATCTAACAATATAATTTCATAAACATGTCACTATATATCCTTAGATCTTTTCATATGCTTCAAAAATAACATCATGTCAATATCATTGATTGAATTTCGCATCTGACAACATTACAAAGATTCGTGAATGCATCTCAGACTGCAGACTACCCGGCTGCCTTTATTGTCTGCCTCTCAAGCTATTCTTTCCCGCACACCAAACTACATGCTACTGCTGTCAGAGACACGAGAAACCCACGCCCCGAGTTATATGCTTTATATGGGAGGGCAAGCTCCTCAGCAGCTCGATGTTCTCAATCAGGTATGACATCAAGGCACAGCCGTCATCTTCAGATCCTCATAAACAGCAGAAACAATGGCTCAATTGTAATCGGGAACGGGAAACACACGTCACACTGAAGTGAGAGTTAGATATTCTAGTATTTCAAGATTAACATTCAATCAGAATCGCTTTTTCTATTTCAAAGCCATGTTTTTACACTTTTGTTGTCTTGTACCATCATAACCCGGATCTGTTCATTTATGTTATCTCTGGAATTATTTTATTACATAATTACAAATAATTTTGTTGATTTTTCTTAATATGCTCTTAGATTAAATATTATGTTTTATTTAACAACGCTCGCAACTGCGGAGGTTATATCAGCGTCGCCGGATGTGCCGGAATTTTGTCCCGCAGGAGTTGTTTTACATGCCAGTAAATCTACTAACATGAGCCTGTCGCATTTAAGCACAATTTATGCTCTTAGATTATGAGTGCTTTTGTACATTATGTTATCATGCTATGAAAATGTGTTGATCAATAAAAATGTATTGAATTGTGGCATTCTTTTCCTGATCAATAAACTCATTTATGTTCTTCCATTATTTTATCCCAGAATTACAGAAAAAATTGATTCGGTTATATTTTTTAAGCGTATGAGCCGGATTTACATATTTATATTATCTTGTACAAATATAACATACTGATTTATATATTATTTCAGTATCTCGCACAGAACAATAGATGATATTGTATATTTTAATGACATTACTCTAGGATCATAATTTATTTCGGGCATTTCATTCTACCTCAGGCATGCAGAACTGGGCGACACTTATGGCAGACGTCAAAAGCCGGAATACGTCACTCATCCCTTTCTTTAACCCCACGTGTTATTGACATGGTAAAGTAGAGGGGATTTGTATCCAATGTCTAGTGCTAAATGGTTGCGGTCGGGTTACGGAGACGTCAGTCAACACCGGTGGACTGTGGAAGGGGAACCAATGCTTTTCCGATGCTTCCATCCCTCTCTCTCCCAGTTCTGCATCCCGTGTTCTACAGTCACGATCTGATTTGTATATTTCGGTTACGCTGATCTAAAGTTATAGTCGCATTCGTATATATTTTATATTACCTTGCTCGAGTTTTATCTCTTTTTATGTACACATACATTAGGATCATACACTTTTTAAGATAAATCGTAAGAAATACTAACTCACTTGTAACACCAAAGCACAATATTTACGAATAAAATAAGGAAAGGCACATATCAAGTTTTATAAGATAATGGAAGTGGAAATTCTAACTTATGGATGCGAAATCTGGATCTTACATAGAGCACACAAAAGGAAAATTGAAACATCGGAAATGAGATTTATGGGGAGAATAGCTGGGTATACACTGCGAGATGAGAAAAGAAATGAAAATATCATAACCGAATTAGAAATATTTAATACGAATGAAAGGATATATGACATTAAGAAGAAATAGCATGAACACCTCTTACGAATAGACCATGGAAGGCTGGCCCAACAAATCATGAACTGCAATCCTAAAGGTCAGAGGGATATGGGATAACCAGGAAGGTGGGAAGATGAATTTTAATGGTTTCCTTAGACGTAAAAGACCATATCGGCCTACCATGAAGATGATGACGAAATCTGATGTACGTTTAGAGACCTGAAGAATATATAAATGGAGAAATAAATACATAGTGTCATTTAAGAAAACAAACTCCTTGATAAACACTTAAGAAATGAAAAACATGATTTTTAAAAAGATTTTCAAAATATTTCTTTCTTTCCTCTCTATAACTTCTGTATATAGGTTTCTTCATAAAGTTATAAATTCGAAAGGTACAAACAGTGTCACTCTGTATGGCATCGAAATATATGTGCAATCCCAGAGAGATTGATAATATGTACGCTGAAAATTATTTGGAAAATTTCACTGATGACTCTATTTCTATAAAGTGCATAAGATTTGCTGACGATATGACGTTGTTAGCAGAAGAGGAAATGATAGTAAGCTTACTAAGGGATATGCTACTGGAGCTAAATGACAGCTGTGAGCAGTATGGGATGAAGATAAATGGAAGTAAGACGAAGACCATGGTCATGGGAAGAAAAACAAAGACGGTTAATTTGCGAATTCTAAATGAGGCCGTGGAGCAAGTGGATAGCTTCAATTAATTGGGGTGATAGCAATGGTCAAGGAACCTTTTAATATAAAAACGAGCATCTTCTGCGGACCTCTGGAAAAAGAACAAAGGAAGAGACTAGTGAAGTGCTTTGTATGAAGTGAGGCATTTTATGGGTCAGAAACATGGACATTCCGACGGATTGCAGAGAAGCGAATAGAAGCATTTGAAATGTGGTTATGAAGAAGAATGGAACAAATGAAGTGGACAGACAGAATAAGAAATGAAACTGTGTTGAAAAGAGTGGGTGAAGAAACTGATTAGGAAGAGAAAAAGTAATTGGCTGGGTCACTGACTGAGATGGAATGGTTTACGGAAGGATGCACTGGAAGGAATGGTGAACGGAAGAAGAGTTCGGAGCAGAAGAATATATAAGATAATAGACGACATTAAGATATATGGATAATATGAGGAGATAAAGAGTAAGGCAGAAAATAGGAAAGATAGGAGAAAGCTGGCTTTTCAGCGAAAGACCTGCCCTTCGGGCAGAACACTGAATGAATGAATGAATGAATGAATGAATGAATGAATGAATGAATGAATGAATGAATGAATGAATGAATGAATGAATGAATGAATGAATGAATGAACTCTACTTCTGTAGCACATTACATGAACAATGTAAGATATGCTGGGTGAATAGACTGCAGAGAAATCGCAACGCGATGACCAAACATACTATTCTATGGACGAACATTACAACCTACATATTTCGAGCATAGAATTATTAGTAGTAATGAAAAGCCTTCTCAATCCCCTGACCTAAATCTTAGATCATATATACTCAGATAGGTCGGCCTTATAGGCTTTGACGTTAACAACTTTTGTCAGGTTTACTACGCTGCCATCTAGTTGTTACATATGGAGTAACGTCATAATTCCCATTTGAATTGCATTAGCGACTGTACTGACATCTCGTGCTTATTTACGGTGGACGGGTGGCGATCCTGGCGGTTGTTCTCTTCAAAGTGCTGCCGATTTTAACATAGCGGTGACCTATCTGTTATTTATATATATATATATATATATATATATATATATATATATATAATCTAGGCCTAAACCCTCGTCTAATAATTGACTGAAACTCCAAAAGACAACGGATTAAATAATAATAATAATAATAATAATAATAATAATAATAATAATAATAATCCACATATCCCGGAAAAAAGAAAAATAGAGTCCGGGAGAACATCGCCATCATTTCTTAACGGGAAGTGCAGTGAATTATCAATCACATCTTAAGCGGGTTGGATACATATTTTTGGAATAACATATTATATAATTTTATTCCAACATGTCTTTTTTCATTTTGGTTAGTAAATTATATTATATGTTTATATTTAATAAATATTTATCTTGTGTTGAATTACCGACACTGAAGTGCTGCCACCAATAGAAATCTCCCTGTGTAACGGGAGTCTGTGAAGTCTCAGACGAGAGCCGGGTCGTCTCGTTGACGCGTTTCTACAATATATTCACTCAGTATTAAGAAATTGCAATTCAATTCTACAATATTTTGATATACTTACCTTTACTTTACGGATCAGACTATTTATAAAATTTAAAAGAACCAAATCAATAAACTACGTAAAGATTAATTTTTTTAGTCCTACAGAATTAATCTGTTATGGTAACAATGATTATTAGAGGAGAAAAATTCGCTCTGACGCCGGGGATCGAACCCGGGTCCTTGGTTCTACGTACCAAGCGCTCTAACTACTCAGCTACACAGTAGTTCAATCCACAGCACCAGATCGAATCTCTCCCCTCTAGTGTTTTCCCTATGTGGCCTTACTCCATGTTCGACATATATGTTGATATATATTAAGTCAAGTGTCATGATACAAGGAGCGCACTCAATTGAGTGACTTGGTGGCCGGAATTCCACAGTATATAGCTACGCACTGTTAGACGAAGAATCTTCTTTTTTAAGTTCTTCAGAATTAATTTGATATGGTAACAATGTAGGACTAAAAGACAATCTTTACGTAGATTTTTCGCCCAACAGTGCATACGAAGGGTTCAGAGCCATAGTGGGCCAAGTGCCATTTATTAAAAACAGTAAAAGCAAGGGTTAAAATTAAGTGAATACCATAGTTTAATGAAGAATGATATATCATTTAGTTTTGATGTGTGTACTTTATATTACTTGCTATACGTTTCCATTGAATTATGGTCGTAACTTAATTTTAACCCTTGTTTTCTACGGTTTTAGTAAATGGCGCTAGGCCCACTATGGTTCTGAACTCTTCATATATACTGTGGAATATCGGCCACTAAGTCACTCAATTCAGTGCGCTCCTTGTATCATGACAGTTGACTAATATATGTCGAACATGGAGTAAGGCCACATAGGGAAAAACTAGAGGAAGAAGATTCGATTCGGTGCTGTGGATTGAACTTTGACGTAGCTCAGTGGTTAGAGCGCTTGGAACATAGAGTCAATAACCTGGGTTCGATCTTCGGCGCCGAAGCGAATTTTTCTCCTCTAATAATCATTAAAACAATAAAATTACAGATTTTATACTTTTAAGTGCGCTAATATGGAATAAAAGAAAAGCCGGACTTTGAAGTAATATAAGGATAGTTACAAATAAATTTATTTTTAACGAAAGATGCAGTTTCCAAGGAAACTGTAATTTAGAAGTACACAGCTCAAACAGTGGAATGACGAAAACTATCATCAATAACATTCCAAAATGAAGAGGTGAGAAAAGGTGGTCTAATATTGCGTGAAGACAGCAGTTAGGTAGAAACGTAGAAACATGAGTAAATGCATCGCTCCCGACGCCGACGACGCGACGATGATAATTATGATGACAAAGATGATGAACTTCGTAACAAACATGCTTTGTATCCCTTCAGTCCTGAAGTCGGAACAGACAAATATAAAGCCTAATTATTACAGTTGATGATGGTGTTGCTTTAGCTAAAAAGAGAAAGAGGAATTAACTCATGGAACTCATGGGAACATACATTCCTTCCTCAGTTTGCAATGGGAGTATTTGCTGTGCAGCGACTCTAACAGCTTTCGTGTTCTCCATTCCACCTCCGTCCAGGATGTTCCCGAGAGACTTCATGAATACAGACTTTATGAGCAGGACTTCATCAAGTGAAGTGCAAGTAGTTGCTCATGATAGTGAGGTTGAGTGAAGATATCCGTCAGAATTATGATGTAAGGGCCGGAGTTGTATAGAGTTTGTAGGTCACCAGAGAAGACAGCAAAGTTTCGCATGCCTATAATTTTACTGAAGTTTTGACGAGGATTTCAAGGAAGAACGCGTGATGAGTAGAAATAGCCAACTATCGTAACTGATTGTGTGCCAATCTTAAGAAGGAACGCAAATAACCAGATGGCAACTACAAATAATATTTTGATCTCGAAGTTCAATTAACCATTATCTACTGCAAGGATGTTGTTGTGCGTTTCGTTCTCAGTTTTGTGATAATCTTAAAACAGAATTATATTTTATTTAATGTCCTGTATGAATTGCATCATCGTTATATCAGATTCTGACTGATTAGCATGACGCATTGCCAGATGTTAATACAGGGATGCATAAGGAATAGCGCGCGAATCTTTCGCGTGCTACAGCCCGATTATTTAGTCCTGACAGTCGCCGGCGATCTGCGCCTGGGTCAGACGAGTCCATTAAGTTACGCCAAGGGATGTTCAGGTTAGTCTGTTGCCTGCAGTCAAAGGGATCGGATGTCTCGCATGCGGTATAGCGTTGTTTCCTGTACAGTTGAGCTATACTGCATTACTTTACTGACGGCTCGCCCTTATCTCTATTTCGGAACTCTCCCCACTACTCCTATTACTTCCCCTCATTCGCGTCGCTGAGCTGTCAGGACTAAATAATCGGGCTGTACCTGGTAGACGTATATGCTGTACAAATAGGAGCGATCCAAAGACAAGAGTTAACAAAATTAACATCATGTAGTCGAGATGCAGTAACTCGTTAGTCTACGAATGCAAAGTTCGCAGTCTGAAACCTGGCCGAAGGCTATAGATATCTAAGAGACAATAAAACCATTAACCTGGTACCTTTTGGGAGGAAGGCAAAATCAGACAACTAGTATCGTAGATTACATCTGAAAGAATCTAGACTTCAACAAAATTTACCGACCAACTCTTTTTCGCAACTTAATGTCCCTCTTTGCATTGAGATAATATCTCTTAAGATGAATATCTGGCTTAAGATTGAAGAGTCTGCATAACGTCTGTTGATATTGCAAAGTAATATGAAAGATGAAGCGTAACAAAAAAGAAAAATGGAACACAATATGCCTTCGAGAACCGTTGCATTTCTGATCGGTACGGCATAGTTGCGCCCTGCGGTCAATTGGGAGGCCTAGGCATGGCATAGTTGCGCCCAGAAGAAATAAGATAGCAGAATGGACATGGCATAGTTGCGCCCCGAGTAAGTCAGGTAGCAAAATGGACATGGCATAGTTGCGCAGTGGTGGGAATAGTGCACACGAAAGTGACTGTCAAAATAAATAAATTACTTTAAAATATTATAGTGGTAGCTGCATTTTTAAGAACATGTATTCGTATATTTTACCACTTCTGAATTCCTCGATCACGTGGTTTAAAAAACGGCGTCTTTCACTGTATGTCTTATTATTTCATCGGGGCGCAACTATGCCATGACCCTTTTCTCTACTTGATGAGAACGGGGCGCAACTATGCCCACAAAACAGGGACCATTTTTTATCTGCTGCATCTTACCTGACCGTGTGGCGCAACCATGCCCTGCCTTTTCTGACAGTTTATAAAACAACTCAGACGATTTTAGGTATTCACACAAGTTAAAGATCAACGTGGAACACCCGTTAGGTGGAGTACTGTGATTTAGAAGGTTAACATTAAATTCTGAGTCAGGTTATTTATCATCGCGCATTCCCTGAGCATCTCAAAACTAGACTAAGGATCCAGTGGCTTTCATCCTCGTTGAGTTCACAAAAGATCTTTCGCTTAGAGAAGGGCGGTATTAGCAGATTAATATTTCTCGTTGTTGTTTCTATTGTACTTCATACATTATTTCTCTCTCTTGTTTCATTCGTTATAGTGCAATACATTTACTTCCCACATAACAAAGCTACTTCAATGAAAAGTCTTTGAGCACGTATTCAATGAATAAAACTCTGGATACAAAGCGGGCTAAATACAAAAGGATGTGATTAAGCAACTAGATTGATGTGTTGCTATACATTTATAAACGTTTAGCTTTCTACCATTAAGCATCTGACAGTTATAATTTACCTATGGCGAATGTTTGACCGATAAAGATATCTTTAAATGTTAATTGCCTACTTTTTCATAAAATGTAACGAATTTTTTTAATTTGTAATGTGTCTGAATATGTTACGTAAGTATAGCCAAATATTAATTTTTCTAGTAGTCATCACAAAATTAATGCACGATCAGTTCGAGAATTCAATATTCCGGTAAGCCTATATTTTACGTGGAAAGCAGCTTTCCTTTTGTGAAAGTAATGAGTTTGGAACCCTGTATGATGTAATTGATCCGATGTTTGAGAATTTATCGCAAATTCCTGCACGAAAATATCATATATACTTCGGTACATAATATATATGATACGCGTAAGAATTTGTAATTCAGTAAATAAAAAGGTATTGTTTGTTCTTAACTTCTATGATAAAATGTCTAGCTTTCATTAATCAGGTAATCTTGTCGTACTTTAATTTGTATTGTAGTTGTAATTGTGAATTTAATATTAATTGTAATTTTATTGTTCATATTATAGTTGTAATCCCCTGGTAGAGGGGCAGAGAAGGCCTGGCGGCCTTATCTCTACCAGGTTAAATAAATAAATACTAAATACTAAATAAAATACTAATCACTTCATAACGGCGCTCATCCCGTCGGATCCCGGCCACTTAGTCACTCGTAATGAGTGCACCTCTGTACATAGTGCGTTGGACATTGTGCCACTATCACATATTCTATGACACAGTACATGAGGGTAGGCTACCAAAGGGAAAACTGAGAGAACTTAAACTGAGGGGATACGATTTGACATCGGAACTGGAATCCGGTGTGGCTTAGTGTATAAAGCATGAGCACTTAGAGCTGAAAACCCGGGTTTGAGTCCCGGTGCCGGAGAGAATTTTTCTCTGTTCTATCAATCCTTCATCTGGAAAAAGAACTAAGGAAGAGACTAGTGAAGTACTTTATATGGAGTGTGGCATTGTATGGGGCAGAAGCATGGACATTACAACGAAGTGAAGAGAAGGGAATAGAGACATTTGAAATGTAGATATGGAGAAGAATGGAACGTGTGAAGTGGACAGACAGAATAAGAAATGAAGCTGTGTTGGAAAGAGTGGGTGAAGAAAGAATGATGTTGAAACTGATCAAGAACAGGAAGAGTAATTGGTTGGGTCACTGGCTGAGAAGAAACTGCCTACTGAAGGATACACTGGAAACAATAGTGAACAGGAGATGAGTTCGGAGCAGAAGAAGATATCAGATCATAGACGACATTAAGATATATGGATCATATGAGGAAACAAAGAGGAAGGCAGCAAATAGAAAATATTGAAGAAAGCTAGGTTTGCTGTGAAAGACTTGCCCTTGGACAGAAGACTAAATGAATGAACGAACGAATATTGAGAACTACCGAAACTATTTTAAAGTTTGTCAATTTGTTATATCTTTGGTTCTGACTTATCCCGTGGTTAGAAAGTTCGCATACACGATCAGAAAATTGGAGGGCAGATATCTTTGAACGTCAGTGCACCTGCGAAGCTCGAATTGAACGGCTAGGAAGGTAACCGTTATACCTCCGAGATGGTAACACTGCCGAGAGATGCTTGCGTAGATCATATTCACAGTCATAATTATTACAAATACAATACTCACCATCTTAAAGGACAGATCTATCTCTTTGGTCCATTTTATTGCTACACTTCTATGCAGTTGGAACAAACATTAAGTATTCCAACTAAGGAAGTATTATTTATGTTGTCAGATTGACGCAAAATTTTTGCATGGGTCAAATAAGTTACACGCAAGGCAAACGGCAATTTATTCTATTTGCAAGTACACTTCGCTTCCTAGTCGAGTCCACTGAATAAGAGCTACAGATAAATAACTTTATCTACCTCTGAGTGTTTTTCCAGTCTGACATTGATTTTTATATAACGTTTGAACATCATATTGACCTTTTAGACTAACTTTACAAGCGTAAGTGGAGCCGAGATTGGTGAGGATTAAATATCATCATTTAGAAACTGATTTTAACAAAATACTCGTGTATTACAGTCCTTATTCTCTGATTATACGCACTCCAAAACAATGGACAAGGGAAGCTTCTCTTAAAGCAGATAAGTTCAATGCGGACATTTCTAGCCTTTAAACGAGATGTAGAGTATGTTTTTTGCTCGACCATACTATAATATGCTTATTACATCTGACATAACTGTATCTTAACGGCAGATGATCGTGAAATTATGTTTTTCTTCTACTCTCATTTTGAAAAGCGCGCATTATTGAACAATTATATATATATAACATTTATATGGCTTCATTTATATGAATTCACTAAGAAATTAAAAAAAAATTGAAATATTTAGATATTAAACCTGGGGGTAATATGTTGAGGGTCTTCATGTGCTTCGACAACAACCGTGTTAAACAAGGAGAAAGGGCAAATGCAGAATCCACTAAGGAAAGTAGAATAGAAAAAAGAAACAAAAAAGGAAGATAGAAGAATAGGAGAGCGAGCAAAATGAAGAAAATAGTCCTCGATTGTTTTAAAACTACATTTTTTCACCTTTAGGCACGCATAACATGTGATCTATTAAACCTAGAGATGTCAAACTATGCACACTCTTTTATGACTATACTATGATGATCAAACTCTCAAATTCTTAATGTAGTTTCAAAATTGTGCTAGTTTATAAAAATTTTATGTTGGGTTAATATTAATTTTTTAGTAATAAAAACATAAAAACAAATATTAAAGTACTAAATATTCACCAAAATAAATAGTTCTACAGGTTCATATAGATCTGAACCTATTTAATGAGCGGTAAAAATTTGGAAGCATTGGTACCAGTAGTTTTACAACAGTGTGTATGTGTAATGACATGTTTAAGCAAGTCCTTGGAAAATTAGTGTTTGTATTAGTATTTAGTATTTATTTATTTAACCTGGTAGAGATAAGGTCGTCAGGGCTTCTATGCCCCTCTACCAGAGGATTACAACTATAATATGAACAATAAAATTACAATTAACATTAAATTTATAATTACAATTACAATAAAAATTAAAGTACGACAAGAAATTTCTCGATTTAAACAAATTTCTCACACCAAACTATTAATCTAAATGTAATGAAGAGCCATTAATTTCAATCAGTAAGATTGTGACTTCACATAGTAAAATTTGTAAAATTCTGCCTTCAATATTATGGTAGCTGGAATAATAAAATCCTGTTTGTTGTAGATTCTGCATCATTTCAGTGCATCCTCATGATTATCTGCCCTTAATGACATACATCGAAGTACTGCTACTCATTATATTATTGCAACTATCGATTTCCAACTAAGCTTATGTGATATTGATTGACATCGTACGCGCAACATCCCACAAGGCTTGAGAGCACCAATTCAAGATGGCGGACGCGAGAATTGAAAGTGACATTGATCGAATCACTCAAATAAACATAACCCAACTTCAAACATTCCACTGAGAGCCATTCCCCAGATAAATTTCACAAACTGCACAATCAACATGTATTTAAAATAAAATAAATTCTATTCATGTTAATTTTAATATTATGATAAACTGAGTTCATTTTTTGTGATTTAATGTGTGTTGCTTTGAGGTTAAAATCTCCATACCAAGTCCTGCAAAACTCAATCAATACGGCGTACACGCCTACCATCTGTTGCACTACTCGGGAACACACTGAAATGATACTCACACTTGTGCCATCTGTTGAAATAATCGAGAACACGCTGAAAATACATGCGTGTTGACCATTTCAATATTACTGAAGTAATAAAGTAAGATAATATGTGTAAAAACTCAAAACTTGGACATTTAATTATGGTGGAACAAAAACAGTCGTATGTATCTTACCTATAATAGTAATTTTAAGACGATTGTATGAAAATTATGAAACTCGCTTACGCTCGTTTAACCCTTAACTACTATTGTCCTTTTTTGGAACACAAGTACTATCATCGGGTCAAATCTGACCCGAAAACATTTTTCTATATATTTCGAGACTGAGGAAAGTTGTGAACTTTCTATTAACGCACACAGTATTTTGAAGGTTTTTAAAGACCATATTCATAACATTTATTGAAATTATCCAATTTACCTTCTCTAATACATCATGTTTAAATGTTAGTCAAATTTTCATCATACATTTTCAATGATTTGTAAATACATACAAAACATGTATTATTAATAATTTAATCACTATACATATGCATTATTACTGTTATTGAAGCATTAAACAATAAAGCTGTCAAGGAAATTGGTGAAAATTTGATTTCTTTAAACAAAATTGCAAGCAACTAATATACTCGTATAACGAAAACTGTGAATGGAAAAGAAAGAAAATCAAAATTATCATCTTCATTATTTGGCCATTAAACATCAAATAAAAAATATTCCTACGATTAAAAAATCACTGAATACATGAAAGGATAGCTAAAAGACATCTGAATTATCCATGATCAGTATCACCAGGTACCAACAATTTCATCTTCATTGACACTTTTACTCATCACTGTCAGTGCTATGTATCTCTTCACAGCAAGGATTACAGATGTTCTTAACAGTGCAATACTTCTTGCAAACAGTTCTATTGCATTCACTGCAGACTGTGGAATGCTTGTTGTCAACAGAAGATGGGCAAACATAACGCGTCTTCTTTTCGTAGGTGGCTCCTCTCTTCTCTCAGGTTTATCCTTCTCCCCAAAAATTTTCTTCATGGTTGCTCGTAATATTCTAGGAAGTCTAGATTCAAGCATCCTTCGTTGAATATGTGGGCTAACTAAAGCTTCCCCTGAATTTACACCGAAATCCCTGACTTATGTTTGCATGTAGGTCTTTTGATGTGAAAAGCGTATGAGCATTGATAGAAGCAATATCCAGTAATGCCATGAAAATTGCAAGTGGTCATCTTCTCTTTCTTCTCTGAACAGAGTAGTTTGCACACTTTTGGTCCAATGAATCTACCCCTCCTTTAGTTCTGTTGTAATCTTCAATAATTTCTGGCTTTCCATTTTCGGCAATGCTGCTGTCGTGATGCATTGAAGAAATAGGACAAACAAATTTTCCTTTTTTTAGCACATAGCTTACTAAGGTTTTATCCTTGCTAAAAAGACTTCTTAGTTCCTTCCGCATCCTTTTTCTTTGTGATAATGTTCTCGGGAATCTCCCGTTTGTTCTTCCTTACGGTTCCTATGTACGTCAGTCTAACTTTCAATAGTTCGTCGACTAGCTCAACAGAACTAAACAAGTTGTCACCAGTTATGTTTCTGTTTGAGTCTGCATATGGCATGACTAATGAGAGTACATTTTGTGTTGGAATACTCAACTTTCTTCGATTTGGAAAATTCCATTTGCCACTGTATATGAAAGCATTTACCAGATAGTGCCTTTTAAAATCACAGAGATAGATAATCTTCAAACCATATTTCTGTGGCTTGCTCTTTATGTACACACAGAACAGACACCGTCCACGAAATCCAACCAACATTTCATCAACAGTTAAAAATTCAGATGGTGTATAGTTGGCTTTGCAGTTGGCAATAAATCATTCAAATATTTCTGAAATAGCGGCAGTTCTATCCCCATTTTTTTCCTTAGTTCTCTCTCTGCAGGATCATCAAACCTTATTGTAATCAACAGAAACCGAAACCGATCTAAACTCATTGTGGCTCTGAAAATATCTCTGCCGGTACCGTCAGCATTCCACAAACCCTTTGCGTCCTAATTGCCAGACTTGAAAACTCCATTCAAGTACAGTAGCCCCAGAAAAGCATTCAGTTCCACAGTATCGATGTGATTAGTGAATGAAGCTGATTTACCATAGTTTGCAGAAAGTTGTGTTATTTTTGCATTTGTATTAGTAACAAACAAATTCAGAATTTTATTATCAAAAAGTAACTTCCAAAAATCAAATTGCTTCATTAGAATGAATTGTTCTTGCTGTACCTCTGAGTTTTTTTACCCTAACTATATTATGTTGTCTGGTCCTCGAACTGTGGAAAGGTGCAGTAAACTATTTGTATCTATTTCTTCCATAAACACTTCCTCCATTTCCTGTATATGTTTGAAATATCTCTGGTTTACTACCTTCCACTGCACATACCTCTAGTTCACGTTCTGCCAATATAGATGCCTCTGGTTCTTTAGCTGTTTCTGTAGTTATAGCTGGGTCCTGTTAGAAATGCAGATGAACCCTCTTCACGAGCCGCCACTAATCCTGCTTCACGAGACGCCACTGTTAATGTGTATGATTTTTAACATCCGGCACAGCAAATATCTCTGGTTGATAACCTAATTCACTTGAATTTTCTGTTGAGGATTGTAATATTTCCCCGAGATCTTCATCTGGAATTTCTTCCTCACTCTTTGTATCATGATCACTTACTATAGTTTCTGGATCACTTAAATCATTGTTAGAGACTAACAAGCAGTAATTTTCTTCTCACTCATGGTGAAATTATTCAGAAAATAAAATACAATATAAAAACACTTATCGCAAAGAAAGTTGCATTAACTACTATTGTCGGGTCACTGCTGACCCGACTTCCTCCTTGTGAGCAAGATACAAATTTTTCTGACGACTATCAAGCTTTAAATGATGCAGAACACTGCCGTGGAAGAATACAGAAAGCCGAAACGATGAATTGTTAAAATTCGCACAGATATCTAAGAAATTAAAGTAACTGGGTCATTATTGACCCGACGATAGTAGTTAAGGGAACATACTCGCGTCTAGTACCATTATAGACTCGCTGTGTAATATACGATATTATTAAGCGTCTGTCTGAGATTCTGCGTCATTGTTGCACCACATTTGAAGACTAGAATTGCTCGCGCTGAATACGCCTACCTTCGAGAAGTAATCGAAGTATTATATCGTCTGACTGGTACCAAAATCCTTTATCGTAGTTAGAGGTTTTCAGTTGTTATGAACTAGGCCATGCAAATTGGATCAAATAGGAAACACTGTTATAGCATTTTTGTACCTTTCCATTCTGAATTTTAATAAGCATATTTGAAGATAATATCCATAAAAGAGAATTGTGTAATGTGATAATCGGGTCAGAAACGTCATTGCTAGCGTAAATGAAATTTGCTATAAAGATTTCTCGTTTCCGAGAGATGCAAATCCCTTTATGAGAACATTAAAAACTTTTTTATGTTTGAATTACGAATTCGTTACACAATAGCGCGATTACAGATATTGTGAGGACAATATTCAGCATCGACGTTAATTTCTCAATTGTTACTTATTCCTATAAACTCGTGTTTTATGGTTCGATTAAAATTATACTACTATATCAATACTGTAATATGTTTATGTTATGAAAGATGTATATACAGGTTCATTCGTTGTAGGATGTTGAGGAATTGCTTTGGTTTCTATATTTATGAGGAACACAGTAGTTTTGCTGCAATTATGAGCACATTACACATGTCACTGTGTGAGAAGAACAGACTTGAACACGAACATAAATTCAGTATTTAATAATAATAATAATAATAATAATAATAATAATAATAATAATAATAATAGAACATTTCTATATGAATAAAAATAGATAACTGCATAGCATGTGAACAGATGTTATTTCGGTTGTGAAGTACCTGTAAGTCTAAAAATGGTGCATTGCAAAACTTAGCTTATAATTCGATTAAGAAATTTTTGTTATTTATATACAGATTATTCAATATCACAACATTAGTGTTCTTTACAGATTGAAAAATAATTTATTATATTGATCAGTAATGAGATTTAGCAGTTTTTAATATAATCCTGCGAACTTCTGGAAAAACAATTAAAGAAGATACCAGTGAAGAGCTTTATGTGGCGTGTGGCATTGTATTGGACAGAAACATTGACATTACGACGAAGTGAAGAGAAACGACTAGAACCATTTGAAATATGAATATGTAGAGGGACGGGGCTGTGAAATGGAGGAACAGAATAGGAAATGAAGTTGTGCTACAAAGAATGGATCAAGAAAGAATAATGCTGAAACTGATTATGAAGAGAAAAAATAAATTGGCTGGGTCACTGGGTGAGAAGGAACTCTCTTATCAAGTAATTCTGGTTGTCCCAGAGACGTGGTGTAGAAAGCAAATATATTATATGACATTATGTATTTAGTCGTGTGGTTATATCTAATGTGACATTCATCCGTAAAAATATAATCCTGCGCACTTGTCTTCTTTCTTTTGCCTCTGTACCTTTGATGATCCACATTTCTATAATCTGCCCGATGTACGAATGTTTTCTTTTATGTTAGACTTGTGCGAGCCTCTGGAAAAAGAACTAAGGAAGAGGTCAGTGAAGTGCTTTATTTGGAGTGTGACATTGTATGAGGTAGAAACATGGATATTATGACGAAGTAAAGAGAAACGATAGAAACATTTGAAATGTGGATATGGAGAGGGATGGGGAGTGTGAAATGGACGTACAGAATAAGAAATGAAACTGTGCCGGAAAGAGTGGGTGAAGAAAGAATGATCCTGAAACAGATCAGGAAGAGAAAAAGAAATTAACTGTGTCACTGACTGAGAAAGAACTGCCTACTGAAGGATACACTAGAAGGAATGGTGAACGGGGCAAAAGTTTGATGCAGAAGAATATATCAGCTGATAGACAACATTAAGATACATGGAAACTAAGAGAAAGCCAGAAAATAGGAAATATTGGAGAATGCTGCATTTGGATTGAATGACCTGTCCGTGACGAATATTCAGTGTTGTCTCGCCAATATACCATTTCTCTATAATCAGTTCCGTCAATACTGTGTTGTTATATAAGCGATATAAAAAACCAAGTCTATCGTCATCATCATCAGGAGCAGTTGGGTTCACGTCTCCTGGTTGAGTGTAAGAGAAGGCCGTATGGCCTTAACTCTGCCAGGTTAAATAAATCATTATTATTAAATAATTATTATTATAAGTCCCGTTGGAATATAGAAGAATATGCCAAAATAATTACTATAATGTGTTCTGGAATTTATAGTCAATTGTGCTCTCTAGAAGGTGTCATTATAATTATTTAAGAAACTGGAAAATGCCACTGAACATTAACACATAATTATACACAGGATATTTATGGAGGAACAGTAAATATTTCAGAGGACTATTCTGAGTAAATCCCGCGCCGTGGCGTCGCGGTCTAAGGCATCCTGCCTAGGACTCGAGTTACGGAATGCGCGCTGATTCAAGTCCTCATAGGGGAAGAAATTTTGTCATGAAATTTCGGCCAGTGTATGGGACCGGTGCCCACCCAGCATCGTGATGCACTTGGGAAGCTACGACAGGTAGAGAAATCCGGTTGCGAATGCCAGCTATAAAGGCTGGTTGGATGATCGTCCACCTCTGCTTCGACATGTGGGCGTGAGGCCAGCAGCCGGCTGGTCGGTCTAGGCCCTTCATGGGCTGTAGCGCCACGAATTATTATTATTATTATTATTATTATTATTATTATTATTATTATTATTATTATTATTATTCTGAGTAAAAAGTCCCATTTTCAATTGGCTTGGAGATACTGTTCAGCTATCTGAATGTTACAATAATAATAATAATAATAATAATAATAATAATAATAATAATTTATTTTAGCTGGCTGACTTAAGACGGTAAGGCCTTCTTTTCCACTCAACCAGCAAAAAGTATATGTATATACATATATATTAACTTACAAGCTACAAAGAATACAACAATTTGATTTAGATTAAAGTTACGTGTATACAAGAGTTACTTATGAATTAATGAATTAAACAGTAAAATACTATGAACTATTAATTAAACAATAAAACACAAACTGTGTAGCAGTATTAAACTAAAATACATAGAATGTTAATATATTTAAAATAATGTTAGATAATAGGAAGAGATTATTGAGAGACAATATTGAAAATACAAAGCTATCAGGATGCATATCTAAAGAAAGAAGTTACCATATAGTCAGTGACCGTTAAGTCAGTATAATAAGAGTGAATTGCTAAGCTTATACTTTAAGCTATTTTTTTAAATGTTTATTGTCTTGCAGCCCCTAATACTTTGTGACAAGGAATTCCATTGTCGCGAGGTGGATACTGTAAGAGATGAAGAATAACAAGATATTCTATTAAGAAGTATACTTAGCGTGCCACAGATAAGTGATCTAGTATTTACGTCGTAGTTAGAGTATAGATAAGAGAAAAGAGATGAAAGGTAATTTGGCATTGATGTGTGCAGAATTCGAAAGAGTAAAGACAAAGAGTGTGAAGTTCTACGTTCTTTCAGTCGGAGCCACGAAAGACTTGCGAAGGACGGTGGTATGTGACCATATCGTCGGATGTTGCACACGTATCTGACGCACATATTCTGAACTCGTTGTAACTTGACTGACAGTTCAGAACCAGAGTCCTGCAGACTGGCCCTCAGCGCAACACTGTCAATCCTAATGCTTAAGCAGCCCAGCCCACCCACGAGCAACACTGCTTGGCGCGGCCGTTTCCTAGCCCTTCACGCTGGGTTACGCAGCCCAGCTTAGCCCACCGCACTGGAGTGCGGTAACGTCATCCCACCAGTTGATTGCATTCTACTCCTTCCCTGCTTGCGCTTGGCGTGTGGCATAAGCATACAGGACACAGTACAAAATTAAAATATTTTCCACTGCTGTCGAACACAGATTTAAAAACTGTCCCTATGGTACTTTTTGAAATTTTCATCCGACTTTGTATTTTTAAACTTTCTAACAGCGATTTTCTCCTTCACTACTTTTTATCTAGAGAGATTGTATTTTAGAAAGTATGCTTTCACGGCCGGTGTCTGTGATGAAGTTTTTCCGTGCTGCTATTACACTATCAAAGTTCTTTGCAAAGATATTTCTATAAAATATATATTATACAATATATGACAGTGTAATGGGTTTTCTTTTGTAAAAGTTACTTTGATAAAAGATCTTTTATTAAATGTAAGTGCAGCTTGTTATCTTTGATAAAAGATTTCTATACCTTGAAACAAATATGGCGGAACACAAATATAACTACATTGTTGCTACCACAAAAATTCTGATATCGGAGTATGAAGCAAATGAAATGTAAATAAATAATTTTTATAATACAATATTAATATTATTAGGGCGAATCCGGAAATGCATATAGAGTGTTAGTTGGGAGGCCGGAGGGAAAAAGATCTTTGGGGAGGCCGAGACGTAGATGGGAGGATAATATTAAAATGGATTTGAGGAAAGTGGGATATAATGATAGAGACTGGATTAATCTTGTTAGAAGCCATTTGTAAGTATATAATATTTTATAATAATTTGTATAACTTTTCAAGTCCTCTCATTGTAGCTCTTTCAATAAGTTTAGATGTATACCTCTCTTATCACGTCTTACAATCCATGGTTTAAGCCCTGACCAGATATTTATTCATGGTGTTATAAACTTAACGCGTAAATAACAGTGTAAACAAATCATAAACTTAATGCGTAAATATTAGTATCAACAAATCCATGGAACGCGTGTTCATTGATGTGGAACAAGTGTTAGGAGAGATTTGTTCCTAATTTTAGGTCATGTTTGATAAAATCTTCTGAAAAGATTTCATGTAGTATAATATACCCCAAATCCTATCTTTTATCAAAGATCTTTGATGTAATATTTTAGCATAATATTCTTTGTCAAAGAATTTTGATAGTGTAATAGCAGCCAGGTCTGACAGCCGTACAGACCTGGCTGCTATTACACTATCAAAATTCTTTGACAAAGAATATTATGCTAAAATATTACATCAAAGATCTTTGATAAAAGATAGGATTTGGGGTATATTATACTACATGAAATCTTTTCAGACGTGGGACCCACGCATCGGGAGGCGAAACCGAGGAAGACCTGGGACCAGATGGGCGGACTTCTTCAAGAGCCTAGCTGGACCCCTGTGGTCCAGAACAGCCAAGAACCGAGAACAATGGAGATCGCTACAGTTTGCCAGTATCGAGTGAGAGCGCAAGTGTACACACACAAACGACGAACAAAACTTATATAGAACAGAATCTACAGTCATGCGGATTAGCTCACCGCATGATCTCTAAAGAGCTCCCCTTTTAGGAGGCCATAGCCCTTCACGGGAAATCCAAAGGCTATTTCATTCATTCATTCAATAGCAGCCTCACAGAGACTGTATTTTTTTTGCGATGCACCATTATTTGAACTCATCTTGAAAAACAGAAATCAAATGTTTGAAACAGTAGCTGATCGTTGATCGAACCGTACATACAAGCACAAACCCGCACCAACTCAATTCATAAGTAACTGATAGCGGAAGCTTGGGCTCATGCTTTGACACAAACAAGTCCACTGCACTAAACCGCTCCACAAGCAGTCCGCCGCGACCCGTGCGGTGGTGCAGGGTGACGACACGGGCTAGTTCCGTGCGACACTGCTCAGCACGTTGCGGTCAGCGAAGGGGAAGCCCGTGGATTTGGACAAATGTGCACGACTCTGTTCAGAACTTAGGGGTGCTATTCATAGACATTTCGCAGCACGCGCTACGAGCGTACTAAGCTAGCCCCGGCTATCCATTGGTTACTTGTACATAATTCAAATCATATCCTATTGCTAACACTGGTTAATGAATATGAAAAACGCTGATCATCCACCGGAAACCGCGCTAAAAATGTCTATGAATACGGCCCTTAGTCACTTAACAGAACGTCACAATAATCGATGTGCGGCATTACTAGGGTAGGTTTTAGTTGCTTGGGCAAGAAGTTTCTTAAGCGACTCAAACAGTGAATGGTGGAACGTATTTTTTTTTTTTACTGTTTCTTTAACTTGGAAATTCCAATTTAGATCACATAAACCCACAAACAAATATCATAACAGCATGTGTAAAGTTGTACGCGTACAACATTATCAGAAACACTCGTAATACCAAACAACGTAGGGCACAGCTGAAGTCACGTGTTATTCAGTGTGCTGAGTGCTTGTCAGACTTACTACAAACAGCTGTTTCTCAACACCCATTATGAACAGTACGATCTCAGGAAAGCAACATGTAATATTCCTTTGTATGTACTCAATGGTACGTAGTTATTTGTCGTTTCTTCATAATACTTGTAAAGCTTGTTACCGATAACATTCAAACAGCTGTGTCTCCACATCCATTAAAAATTGAGGCACTCAGAAGCAAAGCGATACAAATCACATTTAGTAAGTTCTGAGATAAATGACTTTGAAGTTGAAAAGGAAATTAAAAAATCTGTTACAGGACTATGTTGCTGTAAATTTACAGTTGTGTATGTTGGCACCTATATTTTTTAACTTCTAAATATAAATTTTTATTCTAAAACAGTTTAGGTAAAATAGGATCCTAAAGTCACTTGTACTATTTTTCCACGAAAATATTTTTGTGGAGAAGTAATATAAGTGCAACGGTTTTCAGTATTTGTATATTATTTGAAACAAGAATAAGAACACTGCTTAAAACATTGAAACATTCCTGTCTTAACAGCATTTCAGCTTTCTGATTATCATATTATAACACAAAATGTGTCTGTATAACCGAAAGAATCACTCAATCAATCTTCTTAACGTATCCAGCTATTTGCTGACAACATGAAGTCCACTATAGTCTATTCAGTTTTTCATGAGAAATGGGGGGTATTTTGATCGGTGTTCATTATAGATGTCTGTTGCTAGTAGCCAAAGTTGGGGTGTAGTCAATATATACTGTAGAGCTGTGTCTTCTGCAACTGGTACTGATGATTTTAATTTACTTCTTTTGTGGTTTATGGATGGACAGTATAGAAGAATGTGTTCCAGATCTTCATCATGATTATTACACCACAGACAAGTAGAAGTAACAAAAAGGTGAAATCGGTGTGGGTACAATTGTGTGACAATGTGACCTGTTCTGACTCATTAAAAATGTTTGAACATGTCTGGGCAAATTTTTGTACGTTTCAAGGTCATTTGGTTTCTTTTGAACGGACTGTACAATTTTTCCTTTTTCAGAAGAGAGCCAATTTTTTATCCATAAGTTTATAAAATGAAACTTTACTGAAGAAAAAGCACAGGATAGAGATATCACTTGAAGAGGTTGGTTGCAAATATGTTGCCTTTTTCGCAACGTTATTGACGTTCTCGTTTCCAGATATATTACAATGGCTAGGTATCCACTGAAATGCTATTTCCTTTTGGAGTTTTTTTAGTTTACTTAATTGTTTCTGAATTGGAATAATTCTATGTGCATATAGGTTTGGTATATGTTTAACTATATTAAATATAGCTTCCTTATATTCGGTGAGTATGCAAATAGATTTTTCAGAAATTTGAGTAACACAATGAAGAGCAGCATCAGTAGCTAGCAATTTAGTGTCAAGACGGAGGAGGATGAACATGGCATGGAGTAACTTTCTTGATATTTTGGAATATAATACTCTGCTCCTGATGTCCCATTATTAGGGTTTAGAGATCGATCTGTATAAATTTGAAGGTGATCTTTATATGTATTGCAGATTAGATCCATGGCATCTAACTTAAGAATATATGGAGGATCATTTTGAAATGATTTCCTGGAATTTGTATGCTATGTTCTGGAATTACCCATTTCCATTAAGGAATTTTACAACTGAAGTTTTAACAATGAGTGTGTCTGTGGTATAGACTGGTATTTCTTCTTTGTTTATTTTGTAGAAATTACACAGGATATTATCTGACAGTTTGAAGAACATCTGAGATCTGGATGAGGCCTGAAATTTTAAATGTATTTTTAGATGCTTTTTTAATTCATAGTGTCTGATAGGTTGAATATTACATTCAATTTCTAGGGCAACAGTTGATGTGCTTTTTAGTACTCCGAAAGAAGAGGGTTAAGCAAATGTTTAATTTTAAATGAAATTCAGCCTTAGTCGCTGTTCATTACGTCACTAGCCTCATCTGAAGAAGTCACATCTCTCTCTGCTGCAACATCTGTCATGAAGTGCATCTGTAGGACTCCTACCGCGAGTATTCCTTGAACTTTCTCTTCCACGCACTCTACCACGTCTTGCAGTCCTTATTATAGGCCCATCCTAAAGCTTCAAGTCATCAAATAAAGAGTGGTTTATGGGTAGGATGAATTTCTTTAGCTACTGCAAGTTGCTCCACTTAGCAAAATTTATCCTTATTGTTCAGTTGGTCCTGCTCAATGTGTGCAGGCCTTCCAAGAAGATGTTTCGAATATGTAACATATTACCTCTCTCCATTATGGCAAATGAATTAGTCATAAACAGAAGAAACGCAACAACACTATGTAAACAACGCACTTGTATTAGTTTGCCTCTCAGCCAAAACTCTGTATGCAATGTAATACAAGAGTAAGGCCAACATGGAGCAGCACTGAGTGGAACTACACTTATATTACTTTTTCTCTGAACAGAAGTGAAGTTAAAGATTTAGAATATACACTTCTCACTTTTTAAAAAAATGTCACTTGTATCACTTTGCTTCTGAGTGCCTCAATTGTAAACAAGTTTATATGAACTTTTTCTCCAGGAATGGAACGTACTATCATCTCTGAAAATGTCAGCCTAGGTAGCGTAGCCGATATAGCGCTGGCCTTCTGTGTTCGAGGTTGCGGGTTCGAGCCCGGTATTTTAAATAAACTGCTTTCTGACATTAAAAATATTATAATTACAATATGAACTACAAGAATACTCTTCACACAAATAAGACATCCATTAGCGATAAGATTTATATTGCTAATTCAAACAATCATTATATGTATAATAAGAGGATTATTATCACAAAGATTTTGATTCCTAGGTCGGTGGCATTTAAGTGTGTTTAAATGCGAAAGGCTCATGACAATAGATTTACTGCATATAAAAAAACTCCTGCAGGACAAAATTCCGGCACACCGGCGACACTGATATAACCTCTATAGTTTTTTTTATTTTAGTAGGTTATTTTACGACGCTTTATCAACATCTTTGGTTATTTAGCGTCTGAATGAGATGGTGATAATGCCGGTGAAATGAGTCCGGGGTCCAGCACCGAAAGTTACCCAGCATTTGCTCATATTGGGTTGAGGGAAAACCCCGGAAAAATCTCAACCAGGTAACTTGCCCCGACCGGGAATCGAACCCGGGCCACCTGGTTTCTCGGCCAGACGCGCTGACCGTTACTCCACAGGTGTGGACCCTCTATAGTTGTGAGCGTCGTTAAATAAACCATAATTTAATTTTTTCTCCGAAAATATTTACTATTCCTTCTGAATCATCGTCTGTGTGTATTACATCTATATTAATTTTATTTTATTTTCGGATTTCTCTACGCTTTTGTGATTCTCCGTCTTTCCAGCAGGAGGTCACCGTTTTCCACGGGCTAAACTCTTACGGATAGGTGGCAGGTCTGTAGCGAAAGTTGGTATGAGGGTATTTGATGCGATGGTGAAGGCTGATTATGATTGAGAAACAGGCAGTTAGTGCCCCTTTAAAATTGACAGTATAACTTCACCGTGCTCTACTTTTTTAAATTTTATTTTAATACATTTCTCATCAAGTAATTCTGATTGTCTCAGAGGCATGGTGTGAAAAACAAATATATTTAATGGAATTATGTATTTTTTGGTGTGGTTATATCTACAGTTGCATTCATATGGAACGTTAGGATATCCGTAAAAATATATCCCTATGCACTTACGTCAACCCTTCTTTTGCCTCAGTACCTTTGGCGAACTACATTTCTATAATCTGCCCGATGTACGAACGTTCTGTTTTATGTTAGACTTATACAGAATGATTGGAAATTATGTGCATCAAAAACACTAAATCAACAAAACCAAAAAGAACACCACAAAAGTCAACTAAATCGGTGACAACACTACTTGACCTTATTTGAATCTTCAACCTCGAATCCAATGAATTCCACCAAGAACAACGCAACCAACAGCAACACTACTAATATCAACTAGGCTACATTACTATTAACACTGCTAATATCAACCATATTGCTATCAACATTATTACAGTCCATCCAACGTAAGTCCAGCTCTTAACATGTTATTCAGCGCAAGTGTTCGATTAACTCTTCTCCAACTTGTTACGTTGCAGCTTATTGATTTGAAATGTATTATTTGCATTTATACACTTCTTATAGCGATATAAAATACTATATCCAAATAAAAAGTCGACGACATAATATTAAGTTTAATATCTCAGCTATTTTTACATTTTTATAATTACCTATGTTTTTCCTCGAACACACTATTATTCACCACTACGTCTGTTATGCATTTAGGTAACAAATTTGCGTTTGTCAGTAATACAGATCACTTTAATGGACAACTTCGAGCTATACAAGGCATTGCAGTGTATTACTTTAAGAAAGAATCAGGATACGCCATGTTTCTGCTGTAAACTGTGAAATAACAATAAATTCGTAGATATCCAAGAAAAATGAAAATAAAGAACTCTTTCTTCCCTTCCGTCCTCAGTACTTCGGTCATCAAGAGTGGTTTTTATTTTGGATAGAATGCAATATCTACACAGCCATCACCAAAAGTACTAATAACAACGCGATAAAGATGTACGGCATTCGTATTATGTGTCTCATTTATCTTCATAAATGTAAACAGAATAACAAAGACTTATTTCCTCTTACATTCCTTTTTAGTTATATTGGGAAGCTTTATGTACGCAGAGTTGGGAGTGTTTATGATTCTACGCCTCATTGCGAAAGTCACGATTCCTAGTAATATTTTCGGTTACATTTCTTTTTTCCCCAAGGAAGGGATATTATTAAAAGTTTATATGATGGATGACAGTAAACAAAGTGCGAAATGAAAAGAAATGATAACTTCACAAAAGTTTAGGTGTGAACAATGGACAATAAGGACGACAATGAATAATTTATAGGGAAAAAGTTTGCTAACTTGTGAAGAAAGATTTTTAAGATATATTTTAAAGACACGCGTTCAGGGTAGTGAGGAAATTTAAACCTGTGAAGAGAAAAATAACGATGCAGCCTTTAAAAATGAGACATTTTTCACTTAAAAGTAAGATTTTATATTATTTGACGGTATAGCACAAAACGAATCTGACTGAATTTTAATTATGCGGACATTGTGCTAAATTATTTTTAGAGCAGTAGTCTACCCTCTCTCTATCATACATTCGAATGTATACAGTCTACAGAAAGCAGGATGTAACTACTCAAAGAGGGAAGAAAAAAGAAAGTAGACAGTAACAAGCATAATTATCTTTTACTAAAAATTTTGCTGTCCTTCGTTGGTTGTAGTGTGAATGCTCAGCGGATGGTGGATGTATGGTGAAAGTAAAAATGTGTGTAGACTGTTCGTGAGTCATAATAAAAAAGTAAAGGACTGGTAATGTTTAACAACCTAATCTAGTGCTGAATAATGTCACCCGAAGCCTAGATCGTATATATCCAGATTACTCGGCCTTATAGGCTTTGACGGTAATAACTTTTGTCAGGTTTACTATACTGTCATCTAGTTGTTACATAAGGAGTCACGTCATAACTCCCATTTGAATTGCATTAGCGACTGTACTGCAATCTCGTGTTCTTGTACGGCGGACGGGTGGCGATCCTGGCGGTTGTTCTCTTCAAAGTGCTACAGATTTTAACATAGGGATGAGCAATCTGTTATATATGTGATCTGGACCCGAAGATACAAGAACAACTTCCAGTTCCAGCCTCTACCCTCTCTCAATCATTCTCTTTTTCACACAAACAGAATGGGAATGACTTTGCCGACTTTGATCCGATTGAGATATTTTGAGACCATTGGTCTAGTGGCTATTTCGATACCTTTGAAAGTAACTGTCATTAACTACTGTATAACTACATAGCATGTCTAACAGATACCGATTGCAATGGGAGAGGTTTAAACTGCTTTATATGTGTTGATATTAACTCATCTGTGAATGTTGCCATAATAGAGGATATTTTCTGAGTAATTTAAAAATGAATCATTCTTCTACTTCAACAAAAAATAAAATAGACAAGGAATTCGGTTTTTCAAACTTCTCGATAACAGATAAGAATAAATTCTACTTGTCAAATACTTTAATACTCTAGAGCAGTGGTTCCCAACCTTTTTTGACTGACGACACACTTTACGGAACATCCACGATATCGCGACACACTTACTTGTTTTTTATAAGTAATGATACTAATGTAATAAAAACAACCAGTACCTTTCTTCTGGAAAAAAGGTGGTGGAACTCTGTGTAGAATATTTTATAGCTGACGGGGAGATGATTACTGTCCAATGTACTGGAATTTTGTCTTTTTAATCTCCTTTTCGTCCAAATAAGACTTTTAAATTCTAAACGGAATTCAAAGAAAAATTTTATTGAAAACATAGTTATTCCCACATATTTTGTTCCATGATAAAAAAATGCAACAAAAAGTGCCGGAACGCCGTTCCAACGCGTTCCGCAAAAAAAAAAGCACTGATAACAACTTCATTGTGGTGTCGGACATTCAGTGTTTAGATAGGTCGATATTAACACACAAACGAAAAAAAAGCAACTTAAGTGGCATTAGAAAAAAAAGAAAAGGTATGTATAAAAAATCCCAACATATCTATGCTGGATGTCCGATAAAAGATTTTTATTATCGTTTTTGAAAACTCATCTATTTAAATTAATGTGAAGTCTGCGCTTGGTGGGTTGCATAGAGTTTCTCTGTACTACGTTGCCTTACGGTTGACAAGCCAACACGTAAATCATCTTCAGTCTCTTCCTTTGTTTAGATTTCACTATTTTGATGGTAGAAAATGCTGATTCAAAATGACTTTGAAAACGGCAGTTCTAAATGTCTTTTTAGTTTATGAAACACCATCGACTGATTTAACTAAACATTTCCGCACATGACACTCGGGATTTTGTTTATATTCATCTCCACGCCACGTAAAATCATATTGCAAGTACAATTCATCAGCGCATTTATTTACGAAACGCAGTACGCTTTTGTGAACCCTGAGGGAATTTTCGCTCACATTATTTGAATTAACACTGCTGTCATCTAACCCAGAACTCGATTCAGATTTCTTTTCCCAATTCAAAATTTGTTCATGATAAAATCTAAATAGTGTGATTATTTGACCAAAAGTGCTTTATCACCCGCTCACTCATACTATAGAGCATATTCCGAATCTCACCGGTGAGCAATCCGATGGCATCACGGGTTCCGAATTTCACCGATGGCTTCACTGATGCTCCACCGGTGTCGCACTGGTGCCATCAGCTTGCAAGGTGGTGGCAGTCTCCATCAGCCGCCATCAGTGAATCTGATTGGTTTTTGTATAGGGCGGGAATTAGCAGACGAATGACATCGTGCAGTGTTGTGTGATGGCGGTGTGTTCTGCTTCGGTTCTGCTGTATTGTTTGTAATGAACACAACGTGAAAACAATATGTTAATGGCTTATGAGCGAACATGTCAACGGACCAGTTATTACTATCGGTTCAAGAAATAAGTTGTTTATGATCCCTTTTCTTTGAACGAGATAGCAGTACGGAAATTTCGCAAAATTTTGCTAGCGTAGCACAAATAACAACTTACACAATCGCCATGACAGCCATCGATCCTTCCAGCAGTGTTGTTCCTATTCCGCTGCAGCGTGACGTCATTGTTGTCCACCGGTCCGGTGAGATTCGGAATATGCTGATATACCGAAACTGACCAATATGTTCTGACGATTCTAAACTCTGTTTATTACTAAGTGGGAAGAGTAAACGAATTACTAAGCATTGTTGCAGGTGTTCACTTTCATTCGAATTATCGCCAGGCAGAAAAATTGAGCTGAACATTGTTCCAGGTCTTCACATTTCATTGATAAAGTCTGTCTCAAAATGTACCAAATCAAAGATTTCGCTGTAAATAAAAAATGCGTTTTAAAGAGACTTTCTGGATGACACAAAATTTATTTTTCAATTCCAAAATTTCGCGACACACTTCAAGGGACTGCGTGACACACCAGTGTGTCGTGATACACCGGTTAGGAACCCCTGCTCTAGAGTCTAGAAGGAAGAGCACTCCTAGTATAGGAAAATGTACCATATTGTCAACAAAACTGTGTTAGTGTCATTTTTCATACTGTACGGTTTTACATACGCCTACGGAATCTCGTGCAAGAACAATCGGTTTAATGTAAGTCATACGAAACATAGCAATAGTTGCTTCTTAACAGTAAATTATAAAAGAACAATTTGAATACTGAATCCATATTCAGTTCATCTGGATAGTTTTTAGTCATTTCGTTTGGTATTTGACGAGCAGGCTATAACTGAATATCAATTACAAAATTCTGAGACTTTTGGATGGGAAAGAGTGAAAATGGGTTTTATTAGGAACTCACATCTCGACACTCACTCTTATACTAGGAGAAAACGCTGATAGAATTAAGAATAGACAAAGTGGCATGCTCATTCGAACTAGCAAAAATGTAGTAGGATAGTATTTTGATTTTCCTATAGCCTCTGGGTTCACAATCCGCAGTATAAAAATTTATTCACCCGATATGTACGCGAATGTTGGATTAGGAATTCACGTCCGAAAAAAAAAAAAAAAAAAAAAAAACGCAAGTTTCGTGCTGCAAGTTGAATATGGTTCATCCCAGGCCATCAATCGAGGACATTGGATGGCTACCACTGGTTTTTATTTCATTATTGTTTTTGACATCATAGCGTCGAAAGCGTTGCAAACACTATCAAACTTGTTGAAACTTGTGCTATTGAAATTTTTCAATCGTCAACAAAACATTCACACTGCAGTCCGCCCTCACTTAAAGTGCGTGCTCATCTCAAATGTTTGGGGTAAATAAATTGGTAGAGATGGCAAAGTGTGATGGCCTCTACGATGACCGGATTTAACTCTGATGAACTTTCATCTACAGTCTCATGAATAATATTGTATATGAACTCCTGTCGAGTCGAAGGAACATCTGGTGACAAATTCTGGCCACGATAGAAGGAACCCAACATATACCAGGCAGTTTTTTTTTTTTTTCGGAGAGATGCATGAACATTCTTTGTATCCAATTTGGAGATCGTCTTTTCGAGTAGATTTTCCAGCATATAATGAAATTAATTTTAAAATAACTAATACAATATCAACAGTAAAGATGTGATTTTACACGATAGTAGGCCTATACAATAAAGTATTACCAGCTTGCAGAAAGAAAAAGGGGCATCCCCGGACATAACTTGTACAATAATTGGTAACTTATTCATTTACACCCCCTTAAATTTTTATACTGCAATTTCAAGTTTTTAATTAAATATGATAATAATATATTAATAATATAATGTTCATTATTCGCTCGTTTTCTTTATAAACCATAACTAAATGGCAAAATAAAAACCTTCCATTCTTTGAATTGATTGCACTCTGTAAGAGTTAAGGCACTTTATGACTCCATTATCTCTCCCAAATAACTTCAACTACTCGAGAAGTAACAGGGAAAGATATTCCAATATCATGCTTTCTGATCCAGATTTCTTGACTTGGTTGCGTATCACTCGTTTTGACTACAGCGTCAACTGCTCCAGCATTTGAATTGCAAATTATTCTGCGCTGACGAATTTAGTGTAGGATTTGCATGATTGATTTGTGGTGCGTTAAACTTCTTACGTATCACAGCTGTTCTTTTCAATCGTTTTGGTTTTCTTTACGCATTAGATATATTCGTTAACATATTCCATGGCTAAGGTATTATGTTATCAACAAAAACAGTGTGAAAGACAATATTATACTTGAATTTGGATGTAACTAACAAAAGTTAATACCACACTTTCAGGTTTCATTATACATGCTGCCGTTTAGTTCGTAATTTCATAAGAATAATAATTATATTCGAATTAATTTGTCCTTAATTTAACTCGCCAAATAAAATGTTCTTATGCATTTTTAACACACACAATCCCTGAAGGGGCAAGATGCTAAAAGTGATAACGAAGACAGAAGTTGACAAGCGATTTAGTGACATAGTTAGCCAACACATACATTGATTGTAAATAAATTAATTTAAACACTGTCGGGAATGGATTATGCCCATTCGCATGCGATACGAGACAACTGATGATCGTAATTGGAGATATTGTCGATGTATTGAATGATAAACCCGGTTTCTATGGAAACATGTTTTTTGCGTGGTTAAATGTAGAGCACTTTTTAACTGCTCTAAAGCACGTTTACTAAACTTGAACAGCGATCGTAGAAAAATTCGAGGTAGCCCGTGGTAGAAATGTACGTCAATATCATCAAGTGTTAGTTGAAGCTTGTGACAACGATGCACTACCATATCGGACGGTTGCACAGGTCACCCGTCCATTTGTGACTAACAAGTAGCGTTAGTACGAGGTCTTCTTGCTGCACTGTAAGAGAATTATCCATGGAGGTTGGACTCAGTGATCAAACTGTGTGGCATATCCTAAAGAAAAACCTCCACATGAGAAAAATTGCATCACGCTGAGTGCGTCATAACCTGAGAGAAGCACGAAGTAGCACCGATACGCAACAGCTCAACTGCACCTACAGAGATACCACAACAAAGGGGACGTATTCCTGCAACGTAATGTTGTCATTGACGAGACGAGGCATACGAGCCTGAACTAAACCGTCAGTGGAGGTTTTTTCCGTGGGTTTCCCTCAACTCAATATGAGCAAATGCTGGATAACTTTCGGTGCTGGACCCCGAACTAATTTCACCGGCATTATCATCTTCATCTCATTCAGACGCTAAATAACCTAAGATGTTGATAAATCGTCGTAAAATAACCTACTAAAAAAACTAAACCGTCAGTCTAATGAATGGCACAGGATCATCACGTCCAAAAAAGTGCGATATGAACCCTCTACGGTGAAAATAATGTTGATAGTGGCATACGACAGTGAAGGTGTTATTATTAGCCATGCCGTAACTTAAGACTAAAATGTCAATGCAGCATACTATCGACATTTTTTCTAAATTCTCATTTCAAATGCTTCTAGCCGCTTGTCTTCACTTCGTCGTAATGTCCATGTATCAGCCCCATACAAATCCCACATTTTAGAGAAGGATAGAGCGTGTAAAATGGACAGACAGAATAAGAAATGAAACTGTGTTGGAAAAAGTGAGTGAAGAAAGAATAATTCTCAAACTGATTAGGAAGAGAAAAATAAATTAGTTGGGTCACTGGTTGAGAAAGAACTGCCTATTTGAGGATGCACTGGAAGGAATGAGAACGGGGGAAGAGTTCGGGGCAAAAGAAACTATCAGATGATAGACGACATTAAGATATAGGCTATGGATCATATGCGGAGACTAAGAGGAGGGCAGAAACTATGAAAGATTAGAGAATGCTGGGTTTGCAGTGAAAGAACTTCCTGATCTTGGGCAGAACGCTATGTATATAATGTATGTATATATGTATGTACAGTTTCCCTAGAAAAGGATGAGACGATTGAATATTCCTAAGTCTCAGATGTAAGACACTGCGCATGATCGGAGACCAGAGCACTGATACACAAGATAACGAAAATTGAGTTACTTAAATTCAGGCTATTTGGTTTGTTACTAGCATCGTTCCGAAATTCACTTCAAAAACTGCAAAAAATATGATAACATTACGTAAATAAAAGATAAATATATACATAAATCGTGTAGTTAAATCGACAATGGACCTTCATGACTAGATCGGCACTCAGCACAGAAAGGAAAGCTTTCGTTTCGTTTCAACAGCTCAGACGCTAAGACTTCTGCGTGTTGTGTAGAAGAGTGCGAGTTCAATTCCTCGTCTACACAACGATTTTTTTTTGTCTAAATAACTTTGAAATAGCTAAATAACGTTGAAATAGAGTTTTAAAAAGTCCTCAGATTAAGTGTTAATGATCACAGACAATACAAAATTACAAGTTATAATATTATAAACGTTAATCTAATGAATGCATTTATACATACACATATACAATGAAAATGTATATATATTAAAAACTAACAACTAAAATGAAATTAAAAATTATTCCTAAGCCACACAGACATACTTTTACAAAGGTTTAGAGTCTTTAGGCTATGTCATTTGTTGAGTAATTATTACAATATTTTATCAGTAGCTTTCCCATATGTGTAAGAAATGCACTCGCACAAAACTATTTTTGGATTATTTCATTCTCACCCCTTCAGTTGATTTTAACTATTCTATCTACGTGTTTGCAATAGTGTTTAATTTAATGTGCACTCAATTTTATTCATGTTATGATTGAATGAAATAGCACTGTTGCAGTTATTGACTAATTACATATATTAATACTAATTATTACATGCATCTGTTAAGTAACCAATTGCAGTATCTTTTGCAAAATCTTGAATGTTTAAGTTATCAATAATATTTCTGTACTATATATTATAAGACGTTAAAACAGTTTGCAATATATTTGGGATCCTCTACTTAATAATCACTGGTTTTAATGAAAAAATATTTCGTTTCTTAGGATATCTACAAGTTTCACTTTAATAATATTCCGAATAGCTTTAATTGCATTATCTGAATTTTGTACTTTTCTATTCAAATGTGTTCTATTTCCCTCTTTCATATTTTTTTTTATAAATTACACTGTACTTCTTGTAGTATTTAAGAACATGAGGATCATTACATTGCAACTCATTACATATAGATTCTTCTTTTTAATACATGAGATTTTGAAGTCCCTGCGTTATCTACATGTTTTTACTTTTGAATTTTTTTACAACATTGAGTGGAGAACATCCACTGAAGTGATTCTGAAATTAACTGAAAAATACAATACATTTACTCTTAATATCAGTAATATCAGTATCATATACGTTTTCCCAAGATTCATTTCGTAGACATAAATGTAAATAATCACTAGATAGGCTACAGCATTTACGACCCTTTTTTAGTTTTTAAATTAATATTCTGAAATTGTTCAGTGATATTGGAAACACTTAGGATTTGTTTATCATGTTCAGACAAGCCATTGATTATAGGTTCTGTCGAATAGGTTCTATCAGTCTAATTCTGTGTACAAAAATTTTATCAGTGGCTGAGCTACTTCAGCTTCTATGCAGGTGGGAAAATGACTCTACGACTAAGGTTTCCAGTTTCAAGGAGTGAATTTAATTTACTTTTACGAAACAGTTCCGAGAGATAATCTATGTCTATGTCACTAAAGATCACAAATTCCATATGAGATTTCTAAAGTCTTTTCTTTGCAAATTCAATGTTGGCTATAAATATTAATAAATAATGTAAGAAATATGAATGTAGTTAGAAGTGTGATTTACATTATAAAAAGCAAGAAGTTATATTCCTCGGCAAGATTCGAACTTTCGAAGTTTGGTTTTGTCGTCCAACGCATAAGCACGGACCTATTCAATGCTTATGTTAATAACCTACAATTTAGCTGCAGCAATGTGGTGTCATAACTTGGGATTTATTTACTTAATGTAATTATATTTAATTTGAATAGTTTCGCAACAATTGGACTTCCTGTCATATCCTGCTATTTAAATATTTAATTTAGAGTTGATTTATTAACTCTTACTGTGCAAGATGCCCCTTATTTCAATAATTCTATATCACGTTAAATAGTCATGTCTACACTAAAGTATTATCGTCATCCCTCATTTCTCATCTTAATGGCGAACCGACGTGACTTGAGACAGCGAGTTATAGCTCTAGTTGAGGCTGGATATGGGGCTAGATCTGCTGGCCGTTTGGTCGGTGTTCCTGGAAGTACAGCCGCGAGGGTTTCATCGTTACCAAAATTCAGGGGAGGTCGAAAATCGCCCTATTCCTGGGCGTCCGCGGATTTCTTCATTGGAAGAGGATGCTCTCTTATTCGAGACAGTTCGACTGGACCCCTTTCTGACTGCTAACGAAATAAGAGCAGCATCTAACTTTCCCGGTTCTTCAGACTGTGATCGGCAGGTTGAGGAACCGCGGTATTAGGAGCCGGAGGGCTGCGCAAATGGAAATACTGGGGAAGCACAAGCTGTCAACCGTCTTGCCTTCGCTACCAATCGAGTGGATTTCGATTGGAGAAATGTAATTTTCTCCGACGAAACAACCATCTCGAGTGATTACGAAGGTCCTGTCCGTGTCTATCGTGAGGGTGGTCTCCATGATCAGCGCTATGTGCACCGACGTGAAAGATCGGGGCGCTTTAGCATATCGTGTTGGGGGTGGATGTCTTACCTTGGACTTGGCGTTATAGAACGCATCGATGGCCGGTTTAATGCGGGAACTTACGAGCACACTCTGGAAAATATTTTCCTTCCTTCCGTCCGAGAACGTTTTTCCGAAGGAACATTGTGTTCCAGCAGGGTAACCATCCCGTGCACTATGCTGCAAGCATTCGAAGATGGTTTCAAAGGAGACCCGAGATCGATATTGGCCTCCGAAGTCACCTGATTTGAATGTCATCGAAAATGTATGGGCGGAATTGAAAAAGAGAAGGATAGCCACCTATGCCCACCGACGCCCTCAAAATCGAGACGAATTGTGGGATCAAGTTGTTGACACCTGGGAAGATCTCGCCGGGGATCAGAACTTATTCCACAATCTCGTGACATTCATGCCGGATCGACTTAGAGCTGTAATAGAAGCTGATGGTATGTGGACAAGATTTTAAGTTAAGAGGTCTCTTTTAGTTTTTTATGATATTTGTTTGAGGAAGAATACTTTTAACTTCCAAGTAAGATTTGTTTTTTTTTTTTCTGACGAGGTTCAGCCCACTTGTAAGACCCAAAAATTGGACATAAATTATTCCATATTATTCAACAAATTAGATAGTAGAGGAACTCTGAACAAATTAATTACAACTCAATAAAAAAAAGTTTCACCTGGGATCGAACGCGAGACGTGTCGGTTATACGGAGGAACCGACACGCTACTATATGAGCTACCGAGACAAGACAGTGACAGCAGCAGTCCAGAATGTAGATCCGATAGCAGGCATTTGCTATTCGGTACAGAGAAGCAATGATATTTTGTTACCCGAACTAAGTTGTGAAATCGTGGCCTTAAATGGCTGTCTTCTTCGTGATCCTTATACTGGTCCTTGTCCTTGTGGTCCTTGTAACAATTCTTGTTCTATTTTTCATGGTACTTATCGTTACGTCAATATCGAGTGAATCGCGCTGTAGAACTTTAACTTCCGACGACCAAGAATCGTCTCATTCTTTTTAAGGGTAACTGTACGTATGTATGTATGAATGTATGAATGAATGTACGCTATGTGTTCAACACTAAGATTCGGAATACGCTGAATATGATTAAGAGGAGAAAGGGAGAAGGGGAAACACGGTGCCGGCCCCGTAGCCTACTTTTGTCGAATAGCACCTAGGGGGCAGCCAGACTTAACGTCCCCATTCGACGGACGAATTAGTATCAACAGTGACATATACCTCCTCGTCATATGCAATGCGAAGAGATTTGAGATTTAACCCAGTAATATTGGTGCACAATCTAGTGATTAGAAGTACGTATAAGTAAATAATTTATTTTAGTTATTTTACAATTCATTTTCGTTTTCCGATACGTTAGTTACAAGATTACAGTAATATATTTATTTAAATTTTCAATCATATGACGCCCATATACCAAATGGCAACTTCTAAACTCCGAACGGTCTATACAATCGATTATTGTCACCGTATGAACCATACACAAAAGTTACTTATCATTTTATGCCTTTATGTTTTTGTTATCAGTAACGGAAATGTTATGTCTAATATAAACCATAAAATGTCAGTGTCTTGACTGCTTGAGCTTTGGAGATCAGGTATACATACAAACATTATGTTTATTACATACCTACATCATTTCAAATTAAGCCACATATCCACAAAGGTAATTTGCAGGAACGTTATATTATGAAACTTCATTACAGTTCTGAAACGCGTGGATAACTTTCATCTTAAAGGCGGCAGTTGAGAAGATGAGCTTAGACGTCGGAAAGTGACGTATAAAATGTCACAGAATGTTCCAAAATTTTGTCTTCTCTATTCCACATGTTGTAATGTGTGTTTCACAATATTAAAATCTCTGTTAGACAATGTTGTGACCTCTATTTCACGATGTTGTAATGCTGTTCCATAACGTTAAGATAACTAAAACGAGTACTGGAATCTGAAATCAACTCATAGTAACTTAAAAAACTGATTATGATAAGCAGGGAAAGGATTTATATGTAAATACATATTTACTTATAAAGCTAATATAATTTATATTTTGCATTATCTTTATGTTTCACAATGTGTAGGGTTGAAAAATCCTACTTTTATTTTCCATATTTTTCCATATTTTAGAGTTTAGTACATATTTTCGTTAATTTCCATATATTTTCCATATTTCATATAAAACAGTCCATATTATATTAGGTTTAACAATAAAACAAAACAAAATTCCATTAACTTTTAAAAATACATTTCAACAATAGAGATTTAAACACATGTTCAGTAATCCCTTTAACATCAGAGTTATTTGAAAATTAGCAGTCCTATCAACAATGGGAAAGTAAGTTACAAAACTGTATTAATTTAATTTAAAATTTTTAACAGACTTCAGTTGTGCAGCTCAACAGTTAAATGCCAGTCAGAGTACACATAGGTTCAGTTTTGTAAATCATACTATAAAGACGGTAAATATGCCAAAAGTACGTCATTCAGTCAATTTAAAATCAAAATTAACAAGTTACATTTCAGAATTTAAAGAAGATGGTTTATCAACTGACAATAAAATATTATTTTGTAATTTGTGTCAGTGTGCAGTATCATCTACACAAAAGTTCCTGGTGCAACAACACATTACAACTAGTAAACATCAGGCCAACAAACAACTAAATTCCAAGCAGAGACAATTGTTTTTAACACAACCAACAACATCGAATGTAAGATCTGAGTTTAACATCGACCTGTGCCGTTCTCTCATCTCTGCTGATATTCCTCTCTACAAACTAAAGAATAAGGTCTTCAGGGAATTCCTTGAAAAATATACTCAACATACAATCCCGGATGAGTCAACACTTAGGAAGACGTATGCTCCATCCATCTACGATGAGACAATACAGAAGATAAGAGATGAAATTAAAGATAGTTCAATTTGGGTTTCCATTGATGAGACTCCCGACAAAGAAGGTAGACTTGTTGGTAATGTAGTTATCGGTTTGTTAAGTGAACAATATTCTGAACGAATTCTTTTACATTGTGATGTTCTAGAAAAGTGCAATAACAAAACTATAGTTAAACTGTTCAACGAAGCTATGGGTATCCTGTGGCCAAAGGGTATTATGTACGATAATGTGTTATTCTTTATTAGCGATGCTGCCCCTTATATGGTCAAAGCTGGACAAGCATTATCTGTTGTATATCCTAAATTGACTCATTTTACTTGTGTGGCGCATGCATTTCATCGTGTGGCAGAAGTGGTCAGAGACAATTTCCCTAAAGTAGATTTGTTGATTTCATCAGTGAAAAAAGTATTTCTCAAAGCTCCCAGTAGAGTTAACGTGTTGAAAGAAATGTACCCTGAAATTCCATTGCCACCAAAGCCAATTTTAACTAGATGGGGTACATGGCTAGAAGCAGTTGAATATTATGCCGAACATATAGACTCTATTAACAATGTTCTCCTTGCATTGGACTCTGAAGATGCAGTCTCAATTGATACTGCGAAAACAGTTACCTGTGACATAAGTGTGAAGAATGACTTAGCTCACATTCAGCATACATTTTCATGCATCATAAAAACGCTCAAAAGTCTCCAAAATAGGCACCTTTCACTATCTGAAAGTTTTGAAATTATAAATAGTACTGTGGAACAACTGAATCGTGGTAGAGGTAAAGTTGCAGATGCAGTAAGAGCTAAGGTGGACACTGTACTTTCAAAAAACCCTGGATATGAAGAACTACAAAAGGTTGTTGCTGTGATGAGTGGTGAATCAACAGTGAAGATTAACTTGGACTTATCCCCAGCAGACATTGTGAAATTGAATTATGTACCAGTTACTTCTTGTGACGTCGAACGCTCTTTTAGTCAGTATAAATCTATCCTCAGAGACAATAGAAGAAGATTCACTTTTCAGCACTTGAAAGAAATGTTTGTAACCTATTGTTATGGTAACAGACAATAAAAATTGTGTTTTGTTGAAACTACATTGGAAGATAAGGTACGTCCATTATATTTTTTGTTTAGTTTGATTAAAATGTACCAATATTTAACGTACATAGTCATTTTTTTATAATTTTAAGTCCATATTTAATTCCATATTTTGGTAAAAATCCATATTTAATTCCATATTTTGGTAAAAATAACTACATATATATTTACATATTTCATATATTTTTAGTCCATATAAATCCGTTCCCTGATGATAAGTATTAGGAACGATATTATCTTGTAATTCCATTTCCACGAACTTTCAATACCTGTCTGCTTCCTATGTTGAAGACACGAATTACGTTGATTTAAGGCAGCTCTGTAGAAGTGGTTAAACTTCAATTACGTTAATTGTGGGCAGTAATGTGTTTAATTTGTGAATTTCGCTTCTTATCCTACTATTGTCACAGGAGTATTATCTTCCTAACTTGGTAAAAAGTGTTCAGGGGCAAATATATTGTAGCTGTGGACAGTATTCTCACTCCGAATTATTTATTTCATAGCAGAAATTTTCCCCAAACGAACAGTCCTTTAAAAGTTAATTGGACAATAATAATAAAAATGCCAATACAAATTTATGCTCAACAAAACAAAATATTTGCTTAATTACATAGAACTAATTATAAATGATATTCAAAAATAAAATTTGCACTTTTATTGGCTTTAATTAAATTCCTTTCACATATTTATTTATTTATTTATATATTTATTTATTGATATATTTATATATTTACATATTTATTTATTTATTATTTATATATATTTCTTTATATATATTTATTTATTTATTTCATCAATCTTTGTTCACGTCATGGCGGATTAAATGTGTTCCAGTTCTTAATCCGCCATCACTCTCTATACGAACATTACAAGAACTACTACATATTGAACTTATAAGTATCCTCTGTTTACAATAATAATAATAATAATAATAATAATAATAATAATAATAATAATAATAATAATACTTATAATAATAATAATAATAATAATAATAATAATAATAATAATAATAATAATAAACTAATAATAAGTATAGCTCTTGTATTTAAAACTCTTACTTTAGCTTTTTCACTTCTATACTCAATCTCTTAAAAATTATTCTGTTAACTTCATTGACTACTTTTCGTAGTTTCCTATCGTGTCCGACTACTCAACATTTATAATTCCATATCCGTTAGAGCTTTGACTTTCTCTTCCCATCTAATTTTAACTCTAAAAAGAAATTTTCCTAATTTATGCAGATTGCTGGCGTTAAGGGGACCATTCATTTTTTTATAAGGTACCATAGCGTTTTTTTGTAGAATTTTTTTTATCCACCCAACTGTTTCTCAAATCATTCGATGCCTGACACTTTAACGCAATATGCATTGCGTCTTCCGCTAGTCCACACAAAGGACATTTATCCTTCTCTACGTTCCCTCTCTTATTCTTGAGCCTCCAGATACCTAATCTCCACCATGCCATTCCTGTTCTCTCTTCCCTTGATTTAGTCTAATATATTCTCCCGGTTCCCAAAACTGTTTCACCTCCCTATAATATTTTAGTGATCCTAGGCCTCTCACATATATTCACGATTAAAATTATATAACTGTTAAAATAAGTACCTATTTAGTGAATTAAATTAAAATAAATAAAATTTGATATAAGGGGGGATGTAGGGCGGATATGACCAAAAATCATATTTTTTAAAAAGTGGTTTAAAATAAACTTTATAGTCTTGAGAATGTGTCCACAAAATTTTACGGCCGAATTCCAATTATAAATGGGCTTTAAAAATTTAAAGAGCCATGGCCGCTCTGTGCCACGCCCACTTTTTTACCAAATATTCCAGTCATCCTTCATTTTCTCTCTTTTTGTACATGCAAACGCTTGGAAAGGCTATATGTTTGAGTGTAGATGGCTGTGAGCAGGAGTACCACGTGTATTTTAGGCGGGAAGAGCATGCTTGCTTTGATTTCTTGGTTTGGAGGTAGTAAACACGTGTTTGTTGTGAAGTTGGTTTTGTAAGTTTTGTCTTCCACGAGTGTTATTTATACAGTATGCCTCGTTTCAGTAACAGTGTGTTTAGAAAAGTGAAAAGAAGTATTATAAATAATACAAAAAAGAAACGTGTGTGTGTTCAAGAAAAGGTTAGGGCTGTACCAACTCTCAATGTAGAAGGACAACAGAGCAGGTCTAGCATAAAGATTGGAGAAGGAATTGAATTGCAAAATAATGTTGATGAAAGTAAATTGAATACAGGGTTTAGAATAATTGATTTGTCCATTCTTTCCTCTGCCATAAACAATGCCTGTTGCTGCAAGAATTATCATGGTTCTAGTGGTGGGATGGAGGCAGCAGGAATGAAATTAATTTTTCATCGCTCCCAAGAGAAATATGGTGTACGCTATGTAAAGTACTTGGGAGACGGTTATTCCAGTGCCTTCAAAAGTGTGTTTGAAAGTGAGCCATATGGATCAGATTGCCCTATTGAGAAGCTGGAGTGTGTTGGACACGTCCAGAAACGTATGGGTTCTAGACTGCTGAAACTTACCAAGGATATGAAGGGTAAGAAACTGGAAGATGGTAAGGGGATTGGAGGAGCTGGACGACTAACTAAGAAGGAAATCCAGTCAATACAAATGTATTATGGAGCTGCCATCAGACAGAATGTGGGTAATTTGGACAGTATGCAGCATGCTGTATGGGCAATCTACTTCCACAAGTTATCCACAGATGCCAAACCCCAGCATGGTTTGTGTGGCGAGTGATGTCCATACAAGAAGGCACGAAACAATGCACAACAATACAGCCATAAACATAGTCTACCAGAGCCAGTCATGAATGCCATGAAACCAACTTTTAGGACTCTGGCCAAGCCAGATCTCCTAAAGAAATGCGTTCATGGCAAAACTCAGAATCCCAATGAGTCTTTGAATCAGCTGATTTGGAAGCGCTGCCCTAAAACTCTGTTTGTGTCTTCTACAGTAGTACAAATAGCCACATTGGATGCTATTTTGGTCTATAATGATGGCAATGTAGGGAGAATAAGAACTCTTCAGGAACTTGGATTTGAACCAGGTGCGTTCACAATAAACATACTCCAAGGTATCGACAGCAGGAGAATCGACAGTGCCAACACTGCTCTTCAAAAAATACAACAAGAGGCACGGCAGAGAAGATCCCTGAAGAGGAAGGAAGCTGAGGACCTTCAGGAAGAACAGGAGTATGGTGCAGGGGATTTTTAGAGGTACAAAAATGGATATGGCATGTCGCATGTGTATAGAAATCTTTACAATAAGTTTTCCGTACTTTACGTTTTTCTATAGTTAAGGAACATTTTCTCAGAAACTATTTAAGATAAAGCAATGAAATTTTGCACATATATTTATCACTGAATTATAAAAGTTTTCCTGCAGAAAATTTTATTTCACATGTGAATTGAAAGTTTTTACATTAGATAAAGTAGTAACATTTAATAAAACAAATTACCATACATATAAAAAAATATATTTTGAAAAAGGTATTTGATATTTTAAACTTCTGTCTGCAGGGATTGGTTAGATATAGTATTGAGAAAATGTACACAAAATTTCAAATCAATATGTCCAATAGATATTGAGAAAATGTTCCTTATCTTCCGATACATCAGGTTAGGATACATTGGCCTATAACTCCGCTTCCATATATGCTAGGATATTGTGAATCGGTACTGAAGCACATAGATTCATTGTCAGTTATCCTACCAAATTTCAAATTTATAGCTTCAAAACTGTGGAAACCATGATGAATACAAAAAACGGTGCGCTTCCGGCCTACATCCCCCCATAATGCAATGTCTTTGTTCAGAATACTATATAGTACGGTAACAAGTATTTAATATATTAAGTACCTATACCGGGCCTGGGCGCTATTATATCAATTAATAATTATACATAATACATTTTCAGTCAAATACACTTTTCAGTTTGTGAGGTCAGATAATCTGTTACATCACAATATTTAATACAAAGTACTAATATTTTCAACTTTAAAAAGTCATCATTAGGTGCATGAGATGCAAACAATTTAAAAAATAGGTGATAGTTGATCTAACAATTAATGATATAGTAAGTAATGCACGTGCTATTATATCAATTTCTACAGATTTCCCCTTAACTCTTCACTCCACCTTTCCCAGCTGAGACGACTAGACCGACAGTTAAGCACTGCTCAGTGACGGATTACATAATAGCTTTTACGAACTTTCGCTCTCGCTGGTATCCTGAAATCCATCACTGATTCACATTACCCACTCTATGTTTGTTTATAAGTAAAGGTAGGAATTTATACCACAACATGAGGATATTAGGTTAGTTAAATGCTTAGATTATCGTTACGTCAGGAACGACGTGAAGCCTGAGGGACAGCCAGGTTACAACTGAAATGTGCTTTGTATCGCAGCAACTGAATGGGGATATGTTTCTCGTGCGTACAACGAACACTCTATGCATACCTAACATTGTAGTCTCTGTGGGTAAATTCCTATCTTTATTTTATAAGTCAGTGAAGCGGAAAGGACTGTTGTGCCCTAGACTGATATATACAATAATTATGTACCATCAATTATGTTTATATGTGTACTGTATATAGAAGATTCTTCACAACACAAGGATGCAGCAGCATACTTTGATAGAATTCCAAAAAGTATAATTCAAACTGAAGTAGAAGAAGAACTAAGTCGCAGGTTCGATTCCAGCTCGAGGTTGTGAAATTTTTTTATTGAGTGTAATTAGTGACCACTGCCACCGGGTATATACCCATTGCAGTGTGAATAAATACATACATACATACATACAAACTAAAACGGCAAAAAGAATGGGACGACACCACACGATAACAAAATCCTACTTCCCTAATGTAAAAGAGAGGGATAAAACGGAATTAACTATTACTGACATCTTCACGTCAATGGTGACAAAACACGGGATGAATAGAGCCTACCTCCATCGATTCAAGTTACTGGAGAGTGCAACATGTCCGTGTAATAGTGGAAGTCAGACTGTAGATCACTTGCTATATGATGGCATAACTTTAAGGAAACAAAGAGAAATTATACGAAACAGCATTTCGAAGACAGCAAATTGGCCACCTACCAAATATCAGATTATAAAATTACATCTTTAACCATTCATTACTTTCATCAATTCAATACAGTTTCAACAATTTTAGGAATGCAATTATTGTTAGGTTACACATATTTATCTTTCAACTTTATTATAAAATGTAAATATGTTATACCTCGCTTAACTATTTGTTTTAAAAACTCACAATTGTAATATATTCATATCATGTATATATACTTTTACTTCTATTTTTAGGTTAAGCCATATATTATATATGTATTTTTAATAATTCTGTATCTTGCTTAGGTATGATCAAATTAAATAAGCAAAGTAGACTTGATTAGGCGTATTCAACATTACAAATCTAAATGTATATTTATTGTAGGAAAGAGAAAACCCTAAAACCATGTAGTGTTACTCTGTAATGGAGTATGTTGATGAATGAATGAATGAATGAATGAATGAATGAATGAATGAATGAATGAATGAATGAATGAATGAATGAATGAATGAATGAATGAATGAATGAATAAATAAATAAATAAGTGAATAAATAAATAAGTAAATAAATAAATAAATAAGTAAATAAATAAATAAATAAGTAAATAAATAAATAAGTAAATAAATAAGTAAATAAATAAATAAATAAACTAGTATTTTTTGTTTCAAGTAGTGTTTCAAATTCTGTATACAAATTTATCAATAATCAAAAGGATAGATTTTGCTGGTTTTGACATTTTCCATGGCTATTAATGAATAAGAAATTCACGATGTTTCGCAGATTGGCTATATCTCCACCTTAAAAAAAATCGATGTGATAATTACGGTGCCCTATTCGTTGAGGTCATCACTTGGTTTGGTTAAGCAGATTTAGCTGCTGGCAACAGCTAAAACGAGTAAGAATCTTTTTTATCCCTTTTTTATCTTACGACGAAGACTGAACCGTATTGGAAACGTTGTGAATTCCGTAGTCATTAATAGCAATAAAAAAATTCCAAACTATAGTCTACCTCTTCTGAACAATGCTTCGTAGGCGGCCCGGTTTCGAGTCCCGGTCAGACCAGGAATTTTTCGTTGAAAAATCCTTAGTGACACTTGTGGCGGACAAGATTGCAATTGCAGTTTCTTCGGGGTTCTACCGTTTCCCCATTTTAGGCATATACATCATTCCGTCAACATTTCTCCATTCTGTATTCATTCCACACCATTCCCCGAACGCCGGCTGGCGACGCACGGAGGGGGCTTGCCTAAGAAGTAATGTGGTTGCCTGTTCGAAACCTGGGTACATAGCGAACCTTAGTTAGTCAGCCGGTGTAGGATTGGAAATGTGTCTAGCATGGAGGATCTATCTATCATTCTCCCTTTAGGAGAGCGCACGGACTGGGACTGTCCTCGCACGCAGGCCGCTCGAATGGGCCCGTTGTACTACCAGGGATGGAATGGTGTGCATGTCTTAAGGCTCCCCGCTCGCAGATCCCCCTGCGCGCCGCTACCCGTAATCGCCTACAGCCTTCATGAGCTCTTTACAATTCCGCGTATGCCTCACAGCGGTTCCTCAACCCCGGTCCAACGAATTATAGGTCCGCTGTAGAGGCTACGGTACACAGCACTACCACCAACAACGATGACCACATATCCACGAGGTCCAAAACCTAGGAAAGAAACGGAGATTATCATGAAAGAGGAAAAGTGTAATTATGAGGCGAAATGAGTCCGAGTCCAACGCCGAAAGTTATCCAGCAATTCTACTACGACTGATAGAGAGAAGACCTTGGAAGAAACCTCAAACAGGTAACTTGTCCAAACCAGGATTTGAACCCGGGCCTGCTCGTTTCACGGTCATATGTGCTAACCGTTATTCCACAGCGGTGGACACCTTGAGAGTTAGAGCAATATATTTTGAAAGATCGCGGTGCTGGGTCTTAGTGTCCCCCTCCCGAAATTTCATTCCATTCAATTCGAGACCCATGGTTTAAAGGTTCAATTTGATGCGTTTTCCGTAATAGTTGTATCACTAATACAATGAATGCGAATGACAGAATTATCATTTAATAAATATAAGAACAGATGTTCCAAATCGCAATAGAAAATTTCCACCATATGCACGAATAATAAACAAAATTCATTTATTCTCTCGATTCAGGAGATTAATATATTAAACAAAACAAGCAGGAGTTGTTAAAAAGTGAAGAAAAAGCAGTCAGAACGCTACTATTCACAGCCATATTCTCTCAGCTATAGTCTCAAGTTTTCCTTTCCTACAGCGAATCTTTGAAGAAAAGACACCGTATTCTTCATTCCTGTCACTGAAATATAAGTCAAGTTGAATTTTAGATTCACTTTTAAGTGCACAGATTTTTTACTCCGGCTTCGAACAAAGCCTTTGAAGAACGTGTGCTTCTCTTTCTAATATTGCGGTTTACTTCGCTTCACCTGGGTTCTATTTACTTGATATTTCCATAAAATATGCCTTCAACAAACTGAGTTATGAACCCGTCTGCGTTTATAATAATAAGTTGAAACTTATGCTATACCGCTTCTTGATTTTCTGATCTAGCTTTTATGACGACAAAACCGAGCTCCACAAGTCACAATCGCGAGTTTTACTCACTCTGTTAAACTATTTTGTAAAAGCGTTGACTGCCTCATACCTTTCACGTACTAATATACACAATTTATGAAATATTGAACAGTTAGCAAAAAAATGTAAAAGAAAACAGTTTATATTTTAGTCTGAAACGAAGAATTATTCGATACAGCTGTTCAGCCCAGCCTTATGTTCGGAAACACTGGGAAACCATTATGGGTGGTGAACTAGGATTGAAGAAAAAGTATATTAATGAAACCTGTCGGGACTTCTAACACTGACTATGCAGCATCACCACTCGTTTGGTTGTTGACATAGATTAGAGATTTATCTTAGTTTTGTTTTCTTCTGTCTAGATCACTATAGCTTAGTTTAACTTTGTTTAGTTCAGCTTAGTTTAGCTTATTTTAGTATAGATTAACTTAGCTTTGTTTAGCTTATTTGAGTTTAGTTTATTTTAGTTTTGTTTAACTTAGCTTAGTCTTTAATACTTAATATTTTAGGAGAAAAGTTCGCTCCGACGCCGGGGATCGAACCCGGGTCTTTGGTTCTACGTACCAAGCGCTCTGACCACTGAGCTACGCCGAATTCAATCCACAGCACAGGACCGAACCTTCCACCTTCGATGTTTCCCTTTGCGGCCTGACTCCAAGTTAGGCATATATATGTTGACGTGTATCCAACGTCAACTGTCATTATACTGAGTGACTTGTTGGCCTCAGTGCAGTGCATAATAACTGCGGATTCCCGGCCAACAAGTCACTCAGCTGAGTGCGCTCCTAGTATAATGGCAGTTGACATTGGATACACCTCAACATATATATGCCTAACTTGGAGTCAGGCCACAAAAGGGAAACATCGAAGGAGGAAGGTTCCGTTCGGTCCGGTGCTGTGGATTGAATTCGGCGTAGCTCAGTGGACAGAGCGCTTGGTACGTAGAACTAAGGGCCCGGGTTCGATCTCCGGCGCCGGAGCGAATTTTTCTCCTAAAATATTAAGTGTCAACATTACAGATAAATTCTGTAGGACAAATTAATATATCTATAATATTAGTTTAGTTTGGTTTAGTTTAGTTTAGTTTAGTTTAGTTTAGTTTAGTTTAGTTTAGTTTAGTTTAGTTTAGTTTAGTTTAGTTTAGTTTAGTTTAGTTTAGTTTAGTTTATTTTAGTTTAGTTTAGTTTAGTTTAGGTCAGCTCAGTTTAGCTTCATTGGGCCGTATTCATAAACGAAACTTTGGATGAAGTCTTTTCAAAGTCGACTTTCGTAGTAAAGTTTAACTTTGTTAAAAGTTATATTCATAGACAATACTTCTGAGAGTTTGACTTTGACTTCAGTAAGTCAAGATTTGACGATCTTGTTCTAATGTTGGCAATCACAATCACTGCTTTCTAAACGAATTAAATTAATAGATACTTGAAATAGAGTAGGCATTGCCATAATCAAAGCCATCTTTTGAGTCACAAATCAATGAAACAATTGAATATTGGTACATGTTAAGTGATTGTTAACCGTTCTTGCAGCTTTACATAAGAATAATTTGGGCTTATATGAAAGTTGAACGGAAAGTTGAAACATGATGAGGATACCTAGTACGGTCTGTTTATCAAATCTGTACCTTGATTTCAATTTATTATCTATATATAATAATAAACTAAGGAACATGAGCAGCTTTAATAATCTCCTAGATGTCCTCAATATTCTCGGAAAATTGAACAATTTTCGAAATATCAGCCATTTTCCTTATGTTCACAAACGAAAGCCATAGTAAAAGTCAAGATTTTCGGCGACTTCGAAGTAAAGTCACGATTGAAGTTTACTTTCGTCAAGTTCCGACTATGAATAGGAAAATGGTCACTTTGTACTTTCCAAAGTCTCGTCTATGAATGAATTCGACCCATATAGATAGCAGGGTTTAAAAAGGGCGCGTCAGTACTATGGCTATTTGCGCCCTTATCTAAAATTCTTCATAAAACAAAGACAAGCTTCATTTATCTCTCCTTAGTTTAGTTATTTTAGTTCAGTTTAACTTAACTAGTTTAAGCTTAGTTTAGATTAGGTTAGTTTAATTCACCTTAGTTTAGCTTAACTTAGATAGGCTTCGTTTACCTTAGTTTACTTCAGCTTAATTTAGATTAACTTAGTTGAGCTTAATTTAGCTAAACTTAGTTTAGTTCAGCTTAGTTTAGTTAATCTTAGTTTAGCTTAGTTTAGTTAAATTTAGTTTAGCTTAGTTTAGTTAAATTTAGTTTAGCTCAGTTTTGTTCACCTCTGTCCATTTCAACTTAGTTTCGCTGAGTTCAGTTCAACTTAGCTTATTTTTGCTTAGTTCAACTGATTACAGTTTAGTTTAGCTTATTTTGTTTAGTTTAGCTGATTTCAGTTTAGCTTATTTTAGTTTGGTTTAATTTAGTTTAGCTTAATTTAGTCTAGTTTAGTTTAACTTAGTTCAGAGAGAGACGGAACTGTTTCATTGCTTTAGCGCTAAGTGAGCATCAATGATCTGCCCGCAGCTTTGTTGTGAATTTCCATTATGCAATTCGCGCTGTGTACTGTGGCTAAGATCAGGGCGTGATATGAGAATTGCATTTGGACTCGGGCTTAGCTGCAGCAGGGAGTTAAGTTTCGTGCTAAGTCTTGCGGTGAGAACGAGCGAGAACTTGTTTTGTAGTGATTATGTGATTTCAATTAATGTTTCCTGGTTCACTATTATTACGTACTTACTCACCACCTCACCCTCACAAGTACGTGTACAGAGGAAGTTTGCAGGGAATTTCCCAGGTGCCAGAGTTCCTAGTCGTCGTACTGTGCAAGGTTTCGTTACAAAACTTTGCAATACTAGAAGAGTGCAAGACAGGAATAGTACGAGAAGAACGTTGTGTTTTCATCCAGGAAAACTCAGACGGGGTTAGACTTTTTACATAACATTTATAAATACTCGTATATTTGCATTTAATGTAATAATAGTTCATAGTAATGATCAGTAACTGTCCAAGAAATTTGTACGTGACTGTCTGTGGTTCAATTGCCGATTATCGGTAAAGCACTAAATTAATGTACCGTACTGTATAAAGGAAATACCTTTTATGATCGTAATACCGGCTAAATTCTTTCTTTCAGTTAGTTACCTATTTTTAATTCTTCAAAAGAAAGTGAGAAAACACAGGGGTCAAGGTCAAGTCATGTAATATGGACACCAACATTTTCTATCGCGCTTTTCATATAAAAAGTTAGGACTATTTTGATGAGTTTTTTGCACGATATCCAACAGAATTCCTCGGTAACAATGCAATAAGTTTTCCATATTTACTAATATCGATGTTATCATTTACCAGTAAACAAAATATTAACCCTTAAATTGACAAAGTATCCTATAGGATACAACAGGTTAATAGGCTAGTCCTGTATGCTATACTTAATAGAAAAATTGAAAAAAAATTGGTAGGAAAATTAAAATTTCTTAACTGTAAATGAGCACAAACGCTAATTAGATGTAAATTTTTCTGACATTTTGTATATTCGATTGCCTAACTGTTTCAAATGTATATCATTTTACCTTTTAGGGTGTGTTTCCAAATTATATGTAACTAGTGGCTTGTGCAGCAAATTCTGCAAACTAAGTCCGTAAGAAGTTCAAATAAAAATTGTTCAGATTTATTTTCAATGAAGGATACCAGACAATTTGAAAGATATTTCCTTCCATAATAGTGAAATCTACTCCCTCTGAATGTTTTTATTATGCCAGATACTTTTCCTTGAACCTATCCGTCTTCAGTTCTTTAGTTTCAATGCGAAATTGCAAGTAACAATGTCCGGACGATCAACGAGTTTTTCCTGTGGGAGTAATGCAGTAGCTATTTCAGATCATTGCGGATTGTAGGTGAAAGTTAAGAAAATGTAAAGTTTGTCATGATTTGAACAAAAGACTTAGCATCTTGGTATAGTTTCTGCATGTTTCGTGAACTACCCTGAAATGTAGAGGGCAGAATCACTTTTTCCCCACTAATAGATCTTGCTGAGATCAAAAGCCTACAAAATCTTGTAGGCCTCTTATTTTATCAGTTAGTAATACCTTTTGGTCTTTTCTTAGGAACTGTAATCTTTGCGCTTCCTCCAGACAATACTGATGTACCAAATAGTGCTGGATTAATTTGTGAAACAATGAATGTTATACCGTATATGTTCTGTGATATAGGCTGTTGTGAGGAATCTATTGCTGAGATGCGGAAAATGAGGCGAATGATATGTTAGAGTTGTAGAATCTTATATGCGCCTTAAATAAAATGATCCATCGTAAATCGTTAGTAGTTTCAGTGTTTCATTCGTTGCTGATTGCGAGAAATAAACATACTCATCACTGTAGCAAGAAGTGAAATGGCATGCTAGTTTCCCTACAATAAAATATGCTTGGCAGTGATCACTAATCTAATCGATTAAACCAAATAAATATTAAATTAATTTTTATGTAGTATAAAGACGCAGCTAAAATAGGAAGCATGACTCATTTACTACCAAGGAAAATGAGAGAATCAGACATATAAATATCTATATCACACTGCCATTAAATAAAGGAGAAAGAACCACACTACTTGATAAATAATAATAGTAAACTGCCCCCTATTGAGGGGCATAGTTTTCAGTAATATATATATATATATATATATATATATATATATAGCCGTTACTCAGTAAATTATAGAAATGAAGATCTAATATAAAATATTCTTTCTCTGCATCTACTTACTTAAAGCCCCAAGAGGTTTCACTTTCATATCATCAGTATACCATTATGTCTTGCATTAACTATAATAATATTCCATTTTTAATGGTAATAATGTCAACAAACATTCTTAAGTTTTGTAGTTTTTAGTATCCAATACACAGCTGCACTCGGAAAACTACAGACCAGAGAATCAGACCTGTAAATTATTTTTTATACGTCATAAAAAATTACACAAATGAAGATCGACATACTGTCATTATGATGTGAAAGAATCTGAGCCATCTGAACTCTATGTCAGCAATCCTGTAGGTCATGGTCTTCGTGTAATAGTCTATTGTTTATTGTAGTGTGTATTTTGTTTTATTCTGAAATGCAATTAATTAGTTCTCAAAACTGACGAAAGATGGATTTTGGAAAATGGGAAAAAGATGTAGGAAAATTGACATTTCACTGAAAACTACTATTTTTCTGAAAAACTTTGGGTTCCAAGCTTCAAAATGAGGGGTCATTTATTAAAATCCTTCAGCCGTTTTCCCGTAATTTCCATTACCAGTCCAAATTATATATATATATATATATATATATATATATATATATATATATATATATTGCGCATTTGTAGATTTAAAAAAAGCATTTGATTCGGTAGAACGTGAAGCATTGTTGTACAAGCTGTGGAAAAAAAGGAATGTCGTCGAGAATGATTAAAGCTATATCAGCAATATATGAGAAGGTGGAGTTCTGTGTAAAGTACGAATGTGACAAAGTTTCGAAAAATGTAGCTACCCGTAGAGGGTTAGACAAGGGTGCATAATCTCACCCCTTCTTTTTCATATACAGTATTCGTAGATGACATACCAGAGATGGTCGATAAAATCGAATCTGAAGCTCCAAATTTAGACGCGATCTCTATACCTGCACTCTTATATGCAGATGATCTGATCTTGATATCTCGATCAATAAATGGACGGCAACAGGAACTTCACTGCTTGGAGAATTATTGTAGCCATGGGGCATGACTGTTAACACAGACAAGACCAAGTCAATTACTTTTAAAAACGGATCTGTATATAGTAGGGATGAGACATTGACATACGATGGGCACATACTGGAAAATGTGAAACATTTCGTATATTTAGGGGTTACTTTATCAATGAACGGGAGATGGACTAAGCATGTTGACATAACGAAACGCAAGTGCGGGTTAAAGAGTGCAGAGGTATTGAAATTGATCACTAAAGTGCCAGATATTCCTGTAGCAACATTGGAGCTAGTATATGGATCTGTGGTTAGGTCATCTATGTTGTATGGGACCGAAATTTGGGGTTGGGTAAATGCAGGAAAACTAAATAAGGTACAAACGGACTTCCTGAAACGAATACTTGGAATTGGCAGAAGCACAGCTAACTGCGGGGTGCTAAAGGAGTTTGGGCTTCAAAACGAAGTAATTCATATGAAAGTTAGGGTGATCAAATACTGGTTAAAAATTATATTTGGGGATCAGTCGCTTCTACGGTCGATTTGCTACAAAGTTCAACAAAGAGAGGGCTGGAAAAAGGGGTGGGTTTATAAACTGCAGAGAGGGCTACATCATATAGGAATGGGATGGGTGTGGGAGAAAGGAGAGAATAACAGGAGGAATGTATGGCGTAATGTGAAGAGGCAAGAGTGATATCGAGAGGCAAGAGATTGAGCTCAAATGTTCGGAAAAGTCCTCACTACATCTACAATTACAGCTCATGCTTAACTGGGGGAGGTGTGACTACATAAATTCTTGTAACAAGGACAGCAGAGCAGGTTTAGCGTGGCTAAGATTGGGGGCATGGAAGGGCAATAAAATTGTCAATGAAGAAGGGGAGCGTCTTTGTCCGCTTTGTAAAGAAAAGGATTCCTATATGCATATTTTATTACTGTGTGTTGAATATTGGAACTTGTACGGAGAAAATATTTACCACCCTCGATGCTAAGTCAGAGTAGGAGTTCGCTTGCATGTCTTGACCTCATGGGGAATAGAATATGGGAACAAAAGACTGAATTTTTCCTCTTGAAGGCGAGAAAGATTAGAACTGCAGCTGTTGAAGTTTGCGATGCGAACTGAGGAAGGGATAATAGTATCCACCAACTATACACTTTTACGTCTTTTAGGTTAGGATATATTATATAATGTGTTTTATTGTGCCATTTCCATTTTAATATGTGTGTTCTTGGAGAGAGTAGTTGGATGTAATCATAGGTGGGGGGGGGGGGGAACCTACAAAGGCGAACTTGTTTCGGGTACAAAGCACGTACGGTCAGAAGACCCGTGCACTGTATTAGACAAAATTATGATAATATAAAATTTGTATGTATAATATTACTCAATAAATCCATCTGTCTATCTATCTAGATATGCCTTGTCAAATCTGGCAACCTTTTCATAAGGGAAGCTAAATTTATTATTATTATTGTATAACATATAAAATATGGACATTGCGATAGTTGTTTTCTTTACGGTCCGACAAGGTTTAATAAACTAGTGTGAGAAATGAAGCTTTGCCAATTTAAGGGTTAACATAATCTCATACAACATTGTGACGATATCACAGAAGACGTGTATTCTTTCGCTCTCTTCGTGAAATACACCAACAAGACATTTTCTGAATACATTAGTACATTATTCAAGAAACATAATTCTTTAAAAGGAGCGTATGCACCTTCGTTTAATTTTCTGGATTTTTTTCGGGATAAATCCCTCGGGCTCCAATTGTGTATCTCGCGGAAAATCACGCGTTTCTCTCACTTCATTCATTTAGTGTTCTGCGCAAGGTCAGGTCTTTCATTGCAAACCCAGTTTTCTCCAATCTTTCCTACTTTCTGCCTACCTCTTTGTTTCCTCATATGATCCATATACCTTAATGTCATCTATCATTTTATATCTTCTTCTACCTCGAACTATTCTCCCGTTCACCATTCCTTCCAGTGCATCTTTTAGTAGGCAATTTCTTCTCAGCCAGTGACCCAACCAATTCCTTTTCCTCTTCCTGATCAGTTTCAGCACCATTCTTTCTTCATCCAGTCTTTCGAACACAGCTTCATCTTTCATCTCACTTCTTCTCCCTATCCACATTTCAAATGCTTCTTTTCGCTTCTCTTCACTTCGTCGTAATGTTCATGTTTCTGACCCATACAATGCCACACTCCATAAAAAGCACTTCACTAACCTCTTCCTTAGTTCTTTTTTCAGAAGTCCGCAGCAAATGCTCCTTTTTCTATTAAAAGCTTCCTTTGCCATTGCTATCCTCCTTTTGACTTCCTGGCACCAGCTCATGTTACTGATTATAGCACATCCCAAGCATTTGAAGCTGTCCACTTGCTCTACTTCCTCATTTAGATTTCGCTAGTTCATCTTCTGTATTTTTCTTCCTATGATAATTCTCTTCGTCTTGTTTGCATTTATCTTCGTCCCATGCTACTTACAGCTGTCATTTAGCTTAAGAAGCATATCCCTTAGTATCATCTCTTCTGCTAAAAACACCATATCATCAGAAACTCTTATGCACTTTATGTATAATATACTATTAACACAGTCTAGTATGTACAGTCCCGAAGCTCAATACGTAGTAAAGATGCATCCTTAGCTAGTTGCTAACCACTAGGATCGCTAATATCGCCAAATTATAGACAATGTGAAATAGTATCGGCAAAGTCTATTGTTCATAGTACCCTCACAACTCAAGTTTCGTGACTGTATATACTAGACTGTGGTATTATCACCATATGTCATGAATGAAATGAAGGTGATAATGCCGGTGAAATGAGTCCGGGGTCCAGCACCGAAAGTTACCCAGCATTTGCTCGTTTTGGGTTGAGGGAAAACCCCGGAAAAAACCTCAACCTGGTAACTTGCCCCGACCGGGATTCGAACCCGGGCCACCTGATTTCGCGGCCAGACGCGCTGACCGTTACTCCACAAGTGTGGACCATATGTCATGAATTTTATTGGGTCTTTAGGCCCGTTGGACTCTCGTTCTTATGAAGATTCTGAACTAACATTACATATTCACAAGTAAGTGGACTGGTATCTATGTGGAGAGAAGCTCTGTCGCCTGAATCACAGCAGAGGACAAAGTTAAAGGTGTAAAGACATGGGTGAAAATGTAAATAAGGCTCGTGATGGACTATCCCGTGTTCTCTCGAAAGCAATGGAGCATGACGCGTTACCTCCGTCAGAAGCTTCAGTTTCCTGCAAAGGCTACGCTCCTTCTGTACACGTCGCCTGCTATTACGTTACCAATCGATAACATAAATATGGAAATACTAGGTCCCAAAATACTAGACTCAACATACTGCATCCAGTGAACGCAGTAAGGAGCCAAGAAAACACATTTAAAATTCATAAGATTTAAACATAAAACATATATAGCGACGTATCTCAAGTCTGACGACAACACAGCTGCGTAGGCCTATAATATAGCTTACAATACGAAAATCACAGAGTTCATTGTATGTTTTTTTTTTCTTTTCGAAACTCTAACGCCAGTATTGATGCATATACCGATATTATTTATGCACTAGTATAAAAAATAATATTATTTATAATTTATTCGTCCTCCGTTCGCTCTGCTTGGTCCATGGTGATTGCGTGACAATGGGTTCCAGTATTTTCACTATCTAGTACTGGTTAAAAATTATACTGGTGAGAACTATATGGAGAAAGCTGGATATTGTTATTATTAGTATTATTGTTATTGTTATTGTTATTATTATTGTTATACTTACTTACTTACAAATGGCTTTTAAGGAACCCGAAGGTTCATTGCCGCCCTCACATAAGCCCGCCATTCGTCCCTATCCTGTGCAAGATTAATCCAGTCTCTATCATCATACCCCACCTCCCTCAAATCCATTTTAATATTATCCTCCCATCTACGTCTCGGCCTCCCTAAAGGTCTTTTTCCCTCCGGTCTCCCAACTAACACTCTATATGCATTTCTGGATTCGCCCATACGTGCTACATGCCCTGCCCATCTCAAACGTCTGGATTTAATGTTCCTAATTATGTCAGGTGAAGAATACAATGCGTGCAGTTCTGTGTTGTGTAATTTTCTCCATTCTCCTGTAACTTCATCCCGCTTAGCCCCAAATATTTTCCTTAGAACCTTATTCTCAAACATCCTGAACCTATGTTCCTCTCTCAGAGTGAGAGATTATTATTGTTATAGTTATTATTATTCCTGTTATTATTATTTATTTTATTTTAGTAGGTGACAGTATTGTATTAACAATAAGTGTTTTTACTCACGAATTGAGCTATCCATTCGGACGTATTCATTATGTAGTGTATATTATACTGTCTACAGCACATAACTTCATTCTCTATATTGTACGCTAAATTGAAAAATAATCATAATATGGATATTTAAACACATTTTTGAAAATGGTGGCCGTTCATTTCGATACAGGCTTAATTTATTTTGTGCATATTATCGCACTATAGACTTTTGTACCTAATTCCAATTACCAGTTTCGTCCTTCGTACCAGTAACTCATGTTGAAATAATTCTGTACCTTCTCTATAAAAGAGTACCTTACGAACTGTAAATTCAATCTTCACTTCTGCCCGATCCGAAAAGATAAAATTACTCAGACATGCTAGGTATCTACTGTCCGTCCAAGTGGTTTTGTCACAGGGTCGTAGAAAGGGGGGAAATCACATGACAGTTAATTACTTAACGAGGCCCTTTTATTTAAGTTATTTTAAACAATTCCAAACAGAAATTAATACTTTCAGAAAATAGCTAAGACAGCCCAGCCACTATCCTTTACAGAGGGGTGAGCAGAAGCGGGTGGGGAAACCGGGATGCGACGTAGGCAAACGGACGACAGTACCTATGTGAAAATATGATTCAATATTGAAAGCTCTTTTGTTACTGGAAAACGCGAACATATTATTTTCTGGTTGGTTCTGTGTAGAGGACGATTGGAAGTTTTCTAGTAGAGGGGGTGGGAGTGAAGTATATTAAAAAACTCAGGTACTTACAATAAAAATAAAATGTACTTTCTTTGTTTTCGGGAAACTCTGCATGTCATTCGATTCATTTTGAGAAATAATAACATCTGAATGGTGATATAACACATTACACATGGTTTAATCTATAAAGCAACTCCAATTAGCAGCATTTGAGGTAATAAGAAATGATCTCCAAACGTTAACAGCGAGTAGCGCAAAGCCGCAGAGGACACGCATGTGAAACAAAATATAGGAACAAGAAATAAAGCGTTAAATGCCTATCCGGCTTAATTAATTTGTTTGTTACCCTTGAGATCGTAATGCCTGCTATTCATTCTGAAAGCGTTTTAATAACTCACGAGCTCTTGGGCCAACTCACAACTCTGTACAGAGCGCGTCGAGTACTGTCAGTGGGAAGCTATTTATCTGCTTAACGGGCTGTCGAAGTTCCGGCTTCATTCGTGCTTGCAATTCGAAAAACATTACAACGATCTCGCCTCATTTGCATGTGTCCTGTAACCACGTCGCTGCAGATAAAGGCTGCTTCTTTCGGGACACCAGAATACGGGCTTGAATTTCTACCGGTTCCCCTTTCCGCTCTACACCTCTCGCCCAGCGTTATTCGTAATAGGCCTACCTTTAGTTGCTTGCTTCGTCTCGAAACGAGAAGGTTCTGTTGTCTGTAATCGTTGATTTCATTAAGTTATATCCTCTATATTAATGTGATTTTCATATAAAAATTGTGTATCTCTGTTCTAGCAATAAATAATAATAACAATAATAATAATATTATTATTATTATTATTACTATTATTATTTATTTATCCATTCCTTATTTAAGTATATATTGTTCTGCTTCAATATACAGAGTGTAAGGGGTATAACTGCCGTCCTTTTCACAGTCGTCGGGGACGGTCTACAGCAGGCACATTGTGCACTTGTCTCTGTGCGATGTGCAGTTCCTATTCCCCTATCTGGAGGGAGGGAATCGGCTTGGAGGGGAACGCGACAGGGCTGTACATTACCTACAGTAGCAGAACAGCTTTGGTTTCAGTAACGAAGATCAGTATGGGTGCTCATTGAGCTGTGATTGTGAATGAGTTATGAAAAATAAAGTGAGGAGTTCACAGATATAACGAAGAAGAGAAATCACGAACCATGTAACATAATTGTTATAATGTTTTCCTCAGCCGACAGTAATCATTTTAAAATGAAAGGCTTTCATCATCTCATATTGACCTAATATTGATGTGAGAATTTAAATCAGATTAGTAAAGTTATCAAAATATGATATTCGCCAGCTCTTGTTTCTTAATCAGAACTCTCATGGCAAAACATACGTGGCAATAGCGTTGTTTTAGAGTCTACTAACACAGCCATCAGAAGTTAGACGACTTATAACTTTTATTTGATAAGCTGATAAGTGATGAGAATAATGAGTGAGGAATACATGTGAAGCTGTTGAGGTTGTAAGGGAACGAAGAAAGCAACTATTTGTAAAGCGGAAAAATTTTCTGAAAAAGTATATAATGGCGAATTTTCCATCTCACGTTACAATATTATGTTAATATACTTGCGTTAATAAATCTTTAAACCTGACATATAAAAAATGTCCTCGCTTCACAGCTTGTGAACTACTCTTTTAACGCTCCCAATTGCTGATACTTGCTCTCAACATTTTCCAAATAAACCATGTGTAAATTTAAATTAAAGCTTAATTTATCCAATTTATTAATAATAATATGAATTTATATCAACATGCAGCAAGGAAATGATTCCAGTGTAAAAGTCTCACAATGTCCTATCGCATGTAATTGGGAGTAAAATACTTTCTTTAACATTTGTGCAACAATGGTCCCAATAATGCTTGACGAACAATGAAAGAGTAATTTGAAGGAAAAATTGTTCCGGGACCGGGTATCGATCCCGGGACCTTCGCTTAGCGCGCGAACGCTCTACCGACTGAGCTACCCCAGGAACTATACACGGCACCGTCACAATTTTTCCTTTTATATCCACACAACTCACATGAGCTGACAAGACGCCAGAACTCAACTATGAATGCACACAAATACTGTGTGACTTTTTGTTAACGTACCTCCAGTAACGAATGTACTATACAAATCTGGCTTTCAGGTAGTAGCTCCCTGTAAAGCAGGTTTGAATAATTTGAAGGAAAAAATATAAAAAAAGGAAAAATTGTGACGGTGCCGTGTATAGTTCCTGGGGTAGCTCAGTCGGTAAGCGTTCGCGCGCTAAGCGAAGGGTCCCGGGATCGATACCCGGCTCCGGAACAATTTTTCCTTCAAATTATTCAAACCTGCTTTACAGGAAGCCAGATTTGTAGAATGAAAGAGTATTACTTTGAAATAAATCAGTACCTACTATGTAAAATGAAATACTGTGTTCATTGTTTGTTGTTTCGAAATTACTGCAATATTTATATTTTCTTCAAATACTGTATACAAATCATGTAAATAAATTATACTTTACAAACGACTGCTTTGTGAATTATAACTAAGTAAGACTATTGTTTCTTGTGTTAAAATTGTCAAATATAGACACTGACAGTAATTGTGTTTTTGTCCTTCTGCTAAGTGTGTTTATAATGTCCAAATGTCAATTTAATTGAACACTAGAAGCGCAGAATAGATTCTTGTACAGAACATCATTTTATTTTTACTTCAATTTTTATTGTACCTGAGTTTTTAAATGTACTTCACTCCCACCCCCTCTACTAGTAAACTTCCAACCGTTCTCCACACAGAACAGAGGCCGCATATGCAGTACTGAGTTAGTGAGTATAGTACCTTCCAGAAATATGTTCGCGTTTTCCAGTGACGAAAGAGCTTTCAATATTGAATCATATTTTCGCACAGGTACTGTCGTCCGTTTGCCTACGTCGCATCCCGGTTTCCCCCACCTGCTTCTGTTCGTCCCTTTGTAAAGTCTAGTAGCTGGGCTGTCTTAGCTCTTTTCTGAAAACATTAATTTCTGTTAGGAATTGGACGTCTACGTAATATTATCCAACTGTTTAAAATAACTTAAATAAAAGGGCCTCGTTAAGTAATTAACTGTCACGTGATTTCCCCCTTTTTCTACGACTCTGCAACAAAACCACTTGAACGGACAATAGATAGCATTTCTGAGTAATTTTATCTTTTCGGATCGGGCAGAAGTGAAGATTAAATTTACAGTATGTAAGTACTCCTTTATAGAGTAGGTATAGAATTATTTCAACATGAGTTACTCGTACGAAGACGAAACTGGTAATTGGAATTAGGTACAATAGTCTATAGTGCGATAATATGCACAAAAGAACTGAAGCCTGTATCGAAATAAACGGCCACCATTTTAAAAAATGTGTTTAAATATCCATATCATGATTGTTTTTCAATTTAACTTCATTCTCTTATTGTACGCTAATGTGCTGTAACAGTACAATATACACTTCATAATTAATACGTCCGAATGGGTAGCTCAATTCGTGATTAAAAACACTAAGTGTTAATACAGTACTATATTTTGATTCAATAAAACCTAATGAAAATTATCAAACTCAAAATCGCGATATTTCCTAGTTTTCATAGATGGATGAACTACTTTTCTTCCCTCCTATATCTAGTAAAGTGTTTTGTATTTTACGCCAGTATCATCGAACTCCATTCTTGGAAGGGGGAGCAAGCGGTGTTTCCGGTTCTAGCCCTTTAATCCAAAGATATAGCCAGGTTAATATTAAAAATATTAGTAAAAATAAAATGATGTCCCTGTACATCCCTCCGGCTAAGAACTGTTAAGAGCAACTCGTGAATGACGCAATCTGCACAGACCGCCGTTCCGCGCACATACACTGCACATTCAGTTTCTGATTTCTGACATGCCTGGTCTACAGCATCAAAAATGTCCACGCAACCTAGGGTCAAAACTTGATAGTTTTCCCAGAAGAAAATATTTCTTCTCTTATTTTATTCGCGTTATACTGCTTATATCTTTAGTAAAATTACGAAAACAATTACATCAGTAGGTATATCTAGCAGAGAGTTAATATTAGTTTAAATACACATTTGTGTGTTCTATTACGTTTTCGTGGAATTAAATAAAATTGCATGCTTAAATCTGTTAATATTCTGGCGTGAGAGACGTGGCAACGTGTTCAGCAGGCAGTACTCCGCACAGACGTACGTACATGTCAGCCGAGTTCAAGCTCCCTGCCCATAGGTCTACTTCCGAACGGATGATAGTTCGGTACCAGGTATTGGATAAACAACTTACAATGTAATCCACAGTTTAGGAATATCATATGTTATTAATTTACGGAGAAAGTCGTCGTAATTCGAGTGAGGCAAGAAGATGTACCGTCAATGTTTTCCGCAATGAAGGTTACCTAATCGGCGAACTTTTGTAGCGGTTGCTTAAATTATTAGAAACTAGGAGTCTCTTACCTCTTTCGAAAATCACACAAACAGAAATTTCTTTTAAATGGTACTGCTTTATGGAAGCGGGCGAGATTAAAATGTTGCATTTAAAAAAAAGTTCGTGTGATTTTTTGCTGGAAACCATTATTATTTATTTTTAGACGTACAATAAAAAATGGACCAATATTGCCAATATTATTAAGTAAAATGGAAACTTATCATAAATTTCTATTAATGAGACTGAACGTTCGTATTTGCTGTTCTTTTTATGTAAACAACGGTCCGCTCCTGCATTAGAACAGAGCATCTGTTTTGTACCGGTATGTTTGTATCCGCTTGAGCTGAACTGTGTACTTGTAAACTCCCTTCTCCCCATCCAGCAACGCTGCCAAACGCCTAATATTGTAAACTTTAAAAACTAGTTAAATATTTCAATTAGAAAAAATTGTGAAAACATTTTTTCTTCGTTGTGACATGAACATAAAATAATGACACTTATATCCCTTACACCCTATATAATTGAAAACTAATTTAAGAACAATGGGACTATTGCAATCTGTTTTGAAAGTTGAAAAACGCGTCGGAAATACTTAGAAATTTTCAGATATACTTTTAACATAATACTTTTACAGATATAAACATTTTAGTTTCGGCCAATTTTTTATATTATGTATTTATTTCAAAATTACGAATTCTTCTGTAGTAGATCATGCTATCTGCTAATAGATGAAATTTATTAAAAAGTCAGTGATCGAAATTTTAAAACTACGAATAGCAACAATATTAGATTATATCAATATTAATAATTATTAAAATACTAGCACACGCTGTGCTGTCGGAACTGCAAGGTTACGCATTATTCTTATCATCATGAAGGGACAAATAAAAAATTAATATTCGATTAATAGAAGAAACAATAGTCCGGGTGGCACACAGTGGGGCAAAATAGACTTTTAAGTGGACAAAAATCGAAAAATGACATCCTCTGTTTCAATGAGACGCTAATGCAGAACTATTTTATAATAATAATTTGGCTATTAGCCTACAAATGATGTTGTTAAAGTCCATGGCCAGACTAGAAGAAAATCCGTGTAAAAGCTGATATTTTATTCCATATCTCACAATGTCTGACCGGGATTGAACTCTTGTGCCTTGTGTCTTATGTAAAAATAAAAACAGAACTGCAAAACCGCGTACATTTTCTTCATATTCCTTCCTCAAGAAAACAAATTGATTTCAACTGACCTTTCAGAGCACTAATCCTCACTAATAACCTCCTGACCAATTTATCTTATTAAACCATGAAGGAATGTATGCTATTGGAACCTGTTGTGATATTGAAGTTTATGAACGTTCAAGTACGGTATGTGGACTCGGGAATTCCAAGTTACCGGAGAGCAGAGTGAGGTTAAGGGTCGAAAGAGGACATACGCCCAAATAGGTCAAACAATAGTCGTCTTCCTACAATATGTATATGTTCATAAGAAGTAATAATTTTACCCGTACTGAAAAAATTGGTATGTGCCTGTTACAGTACGACGCCGATTTCGCAGATACGTTATTTCATCCATTTCTTTTCTATACCTTGTTACTTGCACATCTTTTGAACCCAATTCATTCTGTACTATAAAAACTACGACTTAGCGTCATGTTGATCATGTGTCTATTTTCTTACAATTCGCGGAGATCCACCGCATGTCTGTTTCCTTCTAGGTTTTCCCTCAACCAATTGAAACACAACTGCTGGGTAACTTTCAGAGTTGGACCTCGAATTCATATCGCCATCATTAATCCATATGTAATCATCATTACCACATCTCGGGTTAAGTTCACAGTGCAGCGTGAATTCGTTACATTTGCAATATTCGTAAGTATGATCATATTTCCCCGTCTTTCCAAACTCTGTCTTGGTTGATGCTAAGCGATCGACGAGTCCTGCATTCTCTTATTTTAAATTCTGCGCACCGCTACCCCAATCTACTTGGCTTCTCGTTTTCAAAATTTATCCGCATATCATCAGCTAAGTACCAGATCTCATCACAACAATTTTCTCAATATACCTTACCACAAGACATCTTTATATTCTTCATCCTAGACAGTTTCAGTTGCTAGAAATTGGAGCTCGCTTCCGAGTGATGTAAGGGGTTGTTGGACAATAATTTCATTTAGGTCAAAATTACATAAATTCTTGCTTAACAGATTAATTACTGATTAATATTTGTTACGTATAATGAAACCAACATCTGCCCATTCTTATTATTACCATTAATTTCTCTAAATATAATATTAAACCTCTAATGGCAAAATCTCATTACATTAATATTATTCTCATTATATCAATATATTTTACACCTATATTTTGCTCCCTATAACATAGTCCCAGTAAACTACTATTAAATTAAATCTCATTATTTAACAAACTATTCAGCTTAATGTACTGTTTATGTTTTGGTTTTGTTAAGAATTTTAGGTAATTTTAGCCATACTAGCTGACGCGCCTTTTTAAACCCCACTAACTAACTAACTAACTAACTGACTGACTAACTTTAACCAGCCAGCTATCTCAAATTAATTATAATTCTTTGCATATTGCATATAGGCTGAATTGAATTACATTAGCTCATAAATTAAGTTATTATTTTTTCGTATAGTCTTTATCTCAAATTAAATAAAGATGTAGATGTAAGACTACTAGTCGTTAAAATTTAACTGGAGAATACTGTTGGAGAATTTTTAGTGTATTGTAAACATTCATAATTTAAATATATATGTCACTATTGTATTGATTAAGGCTGGTTGAGTGGAAGAGAAGGACGTATGGCCTTAACTCTGCCAGCAAAAATAAAACATTCTATTCTATTCTATTCTATTCTATTCTATTCTATTCTATTCTATTCTATTCTATCCTATAAGAGCGCGACCGTTGGACGACAAATATTATTCACAGAATTGTAGTGGTAAGCACAATGATCCTCAGGCTGCGGTGCTAGTCTTCGCGTTCCTCCTCCGAACAGACTCTCTTCTACAATATTCGTGATGTCAAACGTTTGTAAATCATCAGAACGAAAGGAAATGTATTAGAGAAATTTGAAAACTTTCTCACAATTTATGACCAATTATTATACCGAACTTTATTACGAGGAAAACAGCTATGAATTAGTAAGCAAATTATGATAGTTATAATAGGTCATAATGTTGGATGATGACAGTAGTAATGGCGACTACAACAATGGTAACGGACGACGCCGATTGTGGCAGTGGTGATAGAATGTTGGAGATAATGTAATAATAATGATGACAACAAAGAGTGCTTTCATTACGAGAAAATAATTCGACGAAGACGGTGGTGATGGTGACTATGATAATGACAAAACTCGCTGTGATGATGGTTATGTCATCATGATGATAAAGTGATGGTATTTTTCTTTAGTTGGTTATCTAACGACGCTGTATCAACTATAAGATTATTTAGCTTCGATGAGATTGGTGATAGCGAGATGATATTTGGCGAGATGAGGCAGAGGATTCTCCATAGATTACGTGGCATTCACCTTACGGTTGGGGAAAACCTCGGAAAAACCCAACAAGGTAATCAGCCCAAGCGGGGATCGAACCCACGCCCGAGCGCAACTTCAGGCCGGCAGGCAAGCGCGTTAACCGACTGAGCCATGCTGGTGGCTTTGTGATGGTGGTGACTGTGATGATGGTAAAGGCCATTGTGATGATGATTATACTGTATTATCGTGATGATTATGATGAATGAGGTGATGAAGGCTGAAGTTGCCTGAGAATCTAGCGGAAAATGACTCATGATGGATGGTAATGACTATGATGATGAAAAAGGTGGTTGTGATGATTGTGTGATCGTGATGATTATGATAACTGCGAAAATAATGATTATGATGATGGCGATGGCTCTGAGGATAACAATGACTGTGATGAATATGGTGATTATGATGGCGACACAAACGGTGGTAATAATGTCAATCGTGATAATTATGATGAGAGGAATGATGATTATGATAATGACTTCAACGGTGATGATAATGTTGACTATGAAGATTATGATGACGACGGCAACGGTGATAAAGACGATGATAATTATGATGCCGACGAATATGGTGCTTATGATGGCGACGGCAACTGTGGTGATAATATTAATCGTGATGATTATGATGACGACGAAAATAAATATGATTATGATAATGACGATGGCTATGGTGATAATGATGATGGTGATGATTATATCGGCAATGGTGCTGATAATTCTAATTATTATTATTATTATTATTATTATTATTATTATTATTATTATTATTATTATTATGACTGCAATTGTGGTACAATAACATTGTTGACGGGGATGATTAAGATGATGAAGAATATAATGATGATTATAATGGCAATGACTATGGTGATGATGATGATGACGGTTATGTTTCTAACGAAAACGGTGAAGATTATGATAAATATGTCTACGGTGTTGGTTATGTTGACAGTGACGATTATGATAATGTCGACGAATATGGTGATAACGACATTTAGGGTGGTGATGATTATGATTGCAACTCCACTCGTCTTTACGTTAGTTCGATCAGCACGTGGTAATAAAGAAGTAAATAATAAATAAAATTAAATAAGTAAATAAATGAATAAATTTATAAATTAATTAATGAGTTAGTCGTTTCGATTAAATCGATATATTTGATGATGATTATAATGATAATGATAAACCAGAAGTAAGTGTAAGTTAAACGGACATAAATTGAATAGTTATATGATAGAACATTTTTATTAAATTGTATATTTATTGTGTATAATCATTATTTGTGCATATGACAGTTTTAATTATTAAGTTAATGTATTTTTGTGAACCATTTATTAATAAATAATTTAAATACAGTTTTGATTATGATGATTATGACGAGTATGATGACGATGTGTATGGTTGTGATGTTCGTGATGATTATGATAACGAAGATGGTAATGGTTTTGATGATGTATTGGTGATGATGACAGTGATGTTTATGATGAATACGAATAAGGTGATTATTATGACGACGTATTTGGTGGTTATGACGGTGATGATTATGCTGATATTATTCGTGATTGTGGTTATGACGGTTTTGTTGACGATAACAGTAGGCTCAATGTTGTTAATAATGGAAATAGTATTAGTGATAGTGCTACAGTACGCGATGTAATGATGATTATAATTATCTGATCTTTGATTGACAGTTCTTGCTGGTTTTACAACTCTTGAAATAATTATTTATCCAATCCAGCACGAACTCAATTGCAGCAAACAATGGAATGTATCAGACAAGAAGAACGGTGTTGACATTCATAAAGCGCAAGCAGTAAAATCCCTGGACCGCTACTTTCCAGCATTTTGAGCGATCCAACTTTAATTCATTTAATTGCGCACATCCAAGGCAAACGCTCCGTAATCTCTTCTTCCCTTGTGCTTTTAATATGTTCCCTTTTACCTTCCATCATTAAAGAACGGATTACATGGAACTGTAGGCTATATCCTTTGTTCAAACATTGTACTCCGCCCCTGCTCTAAAACGAAAGTACTCGGCCACTGCCCAAGCACTAAAATCTAAGTTGTTCTCAATTTCATTACAACGTCGTTCTTCTGAGCTTTATTGTGACACCCCAGGTGTCCGTCACGACTTTCACAGACGCGAGAAAAACACATGTCGTTAAAATACGGCAGCTCCTACACTTTCGCTTAACCTTCATAAATGCCATTACAAACACATATGCCTCATATTACCACCACTACCAGAATTCTTATTCCTGTTCTTCCACTGATCATCATCATCATCATCATCATCATCATCATCATCATCACCATCATCATCATCCATCATCAACATCATCATCATCATCATCATCATCATCATCATCTCGAGTATTGGACCCAATAGTCAGTTCTATGTTCAAAGTTTAAAGATGTTCCCCTCGGAGATTTTAGGGATTTTCTCCTTAGACAGGTCGCCTATTCATTTATTTCCTGCATAAGGACAGGTCTTTCACTGCAAACCCAGCATTCTCCAAAATGTTCTATTTTTCTACTTTTCTTTTCGATTCCCTATTCAATTCATATATCTTAATGTTGTTCATCTGATATTTTTTTCTGCTCCGAACTTTTCACCCGTTCATGTAAAGCTGTAAAGTTGATTTTTATAATTTCGAGGAAAAATTGTTCCGGGGCCGGGTATCGAACCCGGGACCTTTGGTTAAACGTACCAACGCTATACCAACTGAGCTACCCGGGAACTCTACCAGACATCGATACAATTTTTCCCTCTATATCCACAGATCTCAAAGTGGGCTGACAAAGTCAAGCAAAAATTGGGCTTTCTGTTAACGAACAGTGACGTGTATTATGCAAATCAATCTTTCAGGTATAACTCCCTGTAAAGTTGATTTGAATAATTTCGAGGAAAAATTGTTCCGAGGCCGGGTATCGAACCCGGGACTTTTGGTTAAACGTACCAACGCTCTACCCGGGAACTCTACCAGACACCGATCCAATTTTTCCTTCTATATCCACAGATGCCAAAGTGGGCTGACAAGCAAGCTTTCAGGTATAACTCCCTGTAAAGTTGATTTGAATAATTTCGAGGAAAAATTATTCCGTAGACGGGTCCTTTGGTTAAATGTACCAGCGCTCTACCAACTGAGCTACCCGGGAACTCTACCAGACACAGATCCAATTTTTCCCTCTATATGCACCTGTTCATCATTACTTCCGGTGCATTTTTCAGTAGATAGTTTCTTGGTAGCCAGTGACCCAACCAATTTATTACTTTTTCTCTTCCTGATCAGTTTCTGTATTATTCCTTCTTCACGCATTCTTTCCAGCACAGCTTCGTTTCTTATTCTGTCTATTTCACACGCTCCATTCTTTTCCATATCTACATTTAAAATGCTTCTAATTGTTTTCTCCACTTCTTCTTAATGTTTACGTTTCAGCCACATAAAATGCCACACTCTACACAAAGCACTTCATTAGCCTCTTCCTTAGTCATTTTTTTCCAGAGCTCCGTAGAAGCTATAATTTAAAAAGAATTCATATCATATTGGCACGTCCTCGGGTTGCAAATAAAGGAGACGGCCTCCAGATACGGGAGATATTAATAATGTTGAGTTGTTACTTATCACTCGACAATTCCGAGTTCTAACTCGCATGTGTATTAATAAATATACTTATCTCTCACGCTGGCTGGCACTGACCTTTGATCCTTGAGTAACAACTCTCGATGACGCAACAGACGAGAGACAAGTCACTATTCGATATTAATAAACGTTATTACTCACTCATATAATTGAGTTTATACTACCAACTTTCTGAGTTACATGAATAGGTGACTCAAAGAGGTTGAGTGAAGTTAAAAAATCGTAATGACGAGGTATGTTATTGTTGTAGCAACTGTTGTTGAATAAGCAAATGCGGACAGCCGATAAAGGGTGTACGCCGCCCCTCATTAAATGCTCTTTGGCCCCCATAGGATCGAGGACCCCTCGTTGAGGACTAACTTCTAATGTATAGGGTTGTGTTGAAGGAAATACAATTTCTATTCAGTCATCAAGCGAAGATACAGCTGAACTTTATTAAAACAGAAACAAATATTCAAGATATTCGTGATCATGCCTTGAAAGTTCCTACTTTCCGCACAGCTTTATCACTTACTTTCTTCCAAAATCTAAAAATATACGCAAATATCTGTCAATGCAACTCGGCGGTACCAATATAAAAGCAAGCATAAAATCCTATATATAATAATCAACCATAACCTGAAAATCCATGTTTTGGCCGGTGAGCTCTATACTTTGGCGCTTACTTCCTGTAGCTTTCTAATCCAAGTAACATACACTTACATAAATAACTCCAAAGTAGTTAGCATTTCAGTGACGGTACATATCGCAGAATCATCAAATTGTAAAGACTGATAACTTATTGGAATCTAAGGAAATGTTTTCTCATCAACGTAATTTCTTAAATTTTGTGTACAATAAATATATTTGTCTCATTTTTCACTGCTTCCTTTTCATTTTATATTTATTACTGTCAGTGATAAATATTAAGGTCTCAATTTTTATAGCATTGTCACCTACTGGATCTTCATTTGAATTCCGCTACCGCACAAGTCCTACCTCTCATTTCATTCCCTGTATTTCATGCAGGGTGCTTAGCTTGGCTTGGTTTGGTGCGGCTTGGCTTTTCGAGGGTCAGACCTGGGATAGATCCTTGCACTAACGCATGCATTTGTTCAGGGTGTGCGCCCTAAATATGCGAAAATTGTCCAATTGGTACGAGTGACATTCTTGAATCCCATGCTGAACGGTGGGCCATCATGCCTCAGCACTGACAGTCAGGTCCCAACCTTAGACGAGTACCTGATGAATCCCAGGCCCGCAGCTCCAACCCCTTCTCACATAGGCATCAGAAACCTGTACTGTCCACAAAACTTCACATCTGCATACTTTTAATTAGACTAATGTAGATGATAGATGAAATGAGTGAAGGTGGAGAATGTTCCCGCAGTAATTGAAGAAAAGAGGAGTATCCCGGGGAAAACCATCTACAACGTCTGCTTTGTCCACCAAAAATTTCTTCGCGGCCTGACCGGGAAAACCTGGATAAACGACCAGCATCTAGTTTTTAAGTCACAGACGCGGCCTTAGGAACATCTTACACAAAGAGAAAAAAAGAAGAGTAGAGTAAAGCACTAAAGCTTGTTTAAGTGTGAATTAGTTCATGAATAATTGTTTAGCGACACCCCAGATTATATTCAGATATATATTTATTCAAAACTTTTAGTAGAAATGACTGCATTTCCTTTCCCCCCCACTAGTCCATAACTGTATAGATTACTGTAGTAGTAGTAGTAGTAGTAGTAGTAGTAGTAGTAGTAGTAGTAGTAGTAGTAGTAGTAGTAGTAGTAGCAGCAGCAAGAGTCGTACCAATAGTAGTAGTAGTACCAGTAGTAATGATACTAAGAATAGTATCAGGAGTAATAGCAGTATTTAGTAGTAGTGATAGTACTAGTAGCAGCAATAGTAATAGCAGAAATAGTGGCAGTAGTAGTGGTAGTACTATTAGGAGTAGTAATAACAATAGTAGAGGTGGTCGTAGTAGTAGCAATAGTAATATTGGTAGTGGTGGTAAAAATTTTATTGTAAATTGTTTTATTTAACGAAGCTCGCAACTGCCGAGGTTATATAAAAAAATGGAAATTTATCCTTTGAAAAGGTGAACAAATTCGAATATCTTGGAGCAACAGTAACAAATACGAATGATACTCGAACGGAAATTAAAAGCAGAATAAATATGAGAAATGCCCGTTATTATTCGGTTGAGAAGCTTTTGTCATCCAGACTGCTCTCAAAAAAAGCTGAAAGTTGGAATTCAAAAACAGTTATAATATTACCGGTTGTTCTGTATGGTTTTGAAACTTGGACTCTCACTTTGGAACAGAGGATAAGGGTGTTTAAGAATGAGGTGCTTAGGAAAATATATGGGCTAAAAGGGATGAAGTTACAGGAGAATAGAGAAAGTCACACAACACAGAAATGCAAGCATTATATTCTTCACCTAACGTAATTAGGAACATTAAATCTAAACGTTTGAGATGTGCATGGCATGTACTACGTAAGGGCGAATCCAGAACGGCATATAGAGTGTTAGTTGGGAGGCCGGAGGGAAAAAGTACTTTGGGGAGGCCGAGACGTAAATGGGAGGATAATATTAAAATGGATTTAAGGGAGGTGGAATGTGATGCTACGACTGGATTAATCTTACTCAGAATAAGGACCAATGGCAGGAGCTTCTATGAGGGAGGCAATGAACCTTCGGGCTCTCTAAAAGCGATTTGTAAGTAAGTCGTTTAAAATTAATCTCCCTCAGCTGGCTTCAATCCGTGAACTTCGGATTCAACGTACAGCATGATGACCTCTAAACCACTATGGACAAAGGTTTTCACGTCAAAGTTACTTAAAAATTTCTAGATTGAGCACCAATGCTAACGTTTGATTACCTAATAACGAGAGTTCACAGATTACAACGGTATATTACAGTGTTATCCTCGTATACTCACCGCGGCTGCTAAGATACTAATACCAGAACGCTAGAAGCCGAAGTTATGAATAGTCGCGTACATACCAGCATTTCCTGGCTTGATTGAACGATTATCGATCTGGGTGGAACAACCTTGAGTCCTTCCCTTAACTAGTAATCAGTTCACGATAGAGTCTGTCTAAACAGAAGGCAATTAGACGACATCAAACAGCGATGTTTCCGGTAGGATTCAAATTCACGATCCCCGGGCACATAGCGGCGTCTATTGAATAAGTTTCTATATAGTTGGTCAGTTACAGCCTCTCAATTCAGTAATTTCGATATGAATTAAGGAACATATTTGCATAATAGAATGTTATGTTTATATAGTGGAACAACAAACTGATATATATTATAATGTAAAATTAGTTCACTAAAAAGGGCACTTATTTATAGGTTGCTATCTATTTCTTAGCCGTCCGAGGAAGTTTTGCTGGATGCACCGCTTGGAGGTGAATCTTGGAGTAACGTGATGCTTAGGGAAGCATCTTACGTCAGTCCGTTTTTTTAGTAGGTTATTTTACGACGCTTTATCAACATCTTAGGTTATTTAGCGTCTGAATGAAATGAAGGTGATAATGCCGGTGAAATGAGTCCGGGGTCCAACACCGAAAGTTACCCAGCATTTGTTCATATTGGGTTGAGGGAAAACCCCGGGAAAAACCTCAACCAGGTAACTTGCCCCGACCGGGAATCGAACCCGGGCTAGACGCGCTAACCGTTACTCCACAGGTGTGGACACGTCAGTCGTATTGGCATACGGCCAGGTTCCTTCTGTGTGCTATAATGACTCTATGAAAGCATTGACAGAGAACACTTCTAACATTGTGTCGTCTTATCAAGCAGAACAGAATGGGATCGCTACTAGGGAGTGAGAATAAAAATGATGACTGGCATATATATCCAGTGAATCCCCACAAAGACAAGTACTGTATTGTGTGTAGTAATTGAATTGGAATATTATATGTATTCGTTTTAATTTGTTATTTCAAGGTTGCTTAGATTAATTTTATTATCAACAGTAATCTCACTAGAGGTTTTGATTTATCTAGAAAAAATAAAAAATCGAGTGGGATTTAATATTACACTATTAAAAGAAAGTATATATAAAGATTAGAAGAAATAAAGTACTCTAATAAAATAAAATATTAATTGGCTTACTAAAATTCTATTTCACTAATGTTATCTTCACCAAAACGTTTGAACGGAGCAGCCATTTTAAGTTGACTATGCGGTAAACAAATGACGATCGCAAAGCCTGTTTTATAGTACCGAAGTTTGAAATGTTGACAAACAAAGAAATAAATATTATTGTAATGTACCGAAATACAAATTATATTTACGTGCAGAAATTCTGCGTTATCATATGATGATGGATGGGTGGAGCAGAGAAAAATTCTCTCCGACATCGGGACTCGAACCCGGGTTTTCAGCTCTACGTGCTGATGCTTTATCCGCTAAGCCACACCGGATTCCAGCCCCGATGCTGGATTGAATCCTCTCAGTTTAAGCTCCACTTCTTAGTTTCCTTTTAGTAGCCAACCCTCATGCACTGTGTCACAGTGGCACAATGTCCAACACACATCTGTGACACTATCGCCTACACTTTTTCCGTTCCTCATTGTTTCCATTAGTTTTCTCCGAAACTCTTAACATTACATATGTTCATATAAACGTTTTTGTTCAGAATTACCAATATTATCACCCATCAAACCACGTACCTTTCCTCTTGACTCACCCTGTACAACTGTGTCGTGTCTTGACTTACATCCGTTTGAAAAAAAACAGACACTAGGAGCGCCAAATTTGCATTATCAGCTTTTGTCATTTTTCTCATAACTTATTTTGACTGAGGCCAGTTTGGAATCCACCTCTTCAATATGTTATTATTGTTATTCAAATATTGAAACTCTATTTTACCTTTGGTATATTAGGGTTGTAGTTTGTTACATGTGAAATACATTATCTAGAGATAATACACAATTTTAAAGAAGTAGTAGTAGGCATGAGTTATAGTTACAATATAAATACACTAATTAATAGACAGTAAACAATACTAAATACGTTATGCAATAATTACATTCAGTTAAAACAAAATTAAATAAAATTAGAAATTATAATCGAAGGTGTAGAGAAATTACAAGAATATTACAAAAATTTGTGTTTTATACATAATTTTAAGCAATAGTAAAGAGATAATGCACACAATTGGCTTAGTTACAAATGAAACGCCTATTATTTCAATTGTTTGACTAAACTATGAAGAGGTGTACTCTTAAACCACTGTAAGTTTGTCGGTATACTTTCGACTCATTGCGTATTCCTTCAAGGATGATGATGATGATAGAGAGGATTATTATTATTATCATTATTGTTATTATTATTATTATTATTATTATTATTATTATTATTATTATTATTAAAGCGTCGTAGTAGTAGTAGTAGTAGTAGTAGTAGTAGTAGTAGTAGTAGTAGTAGTAAAATTGTAGCAAATAAACTCGAACCTCATTATTTTAGTACGTACAGCCTATATTCTCACGAGTCCACACCTGTGGAGTAACGGTTAGCGCGTCTGACCGCGAAACCAGGTGGCCCGGGTTCGATTCCCGATCGGGGAAAGTTATCTGGTTGATGTTTTTTCTGGGGTTTCCCTCAACCCAATATGAGCAAATGCTGGATAACTTTCGGTGTTGGACCCGAACTCATTTCACCGGCATTACCATCTTCATCTCATTCAGATGTTAATAACCTAATATGTTGATAAAGCGTCGTAAAATAAACCTACTAAAATAACTAAAATAAAAATATTCTCACGAAGCGATCTGAAAAAAATTACACGTGATATCGAAATACAAAAACAAAAACAAATCCGTTGCGCTACAGACCATGATGTGCCAAGGCCTGCCAACCGACTGTTGGCGGCCTCACGTCCACATGCTTTAGCAGATGTGAAATGTTCGTCCAACCAGAAAACGGATAACGTACGATTTCACGATGATTCTTTCAGCTTCCCGATTCCATCATACAATGGCCGAAATGTCATGGAAACAATTCTTCCCCATTTAAGACTTGGACAAGCGCTCATTCCGTAATACTAGTCTGAAACACAAAGAATTAAACCAGTCATGTCAATTGATGCCCATACGCGCAAGCGCGCGCTTTAGAGCTCAGGAAAGCCTGAGCGCTTCACAGCGGAAAGGAAAGAGACAGACGAAAGAGGTAGTATTATGCCGCTTGGTCTAGCTATACTGTATACTGGGATGGCCAGCATTGATTCAATAGATAAAGAGAAGAGAACTTATTAAAACTGTATCCATGTTAATTTTTAGATTTGTCTGAGAAGTATAACTGCATTATAAGAATGTATGTTTTAATTTTAATGCTCATTTTTCACAAGTTTGTTCTTTTTATTCAAAAGGAATATTTTCTCAACTTCCTTTTCTATAGAAAAGTGAAATTTTCATATATAGGCCTATTTATTTAGTAGCCTTACAGATACTGAAACAATGTTTTCGTAAATCTAATATACCGTAAATACGTATTACTGAAGATATTGTATTACAAATTTTGAAAATATTCGCATGGAAAATTTTTGTATGGAAATGAATTAATAAAGCAACTACTGTTACATTATAAGCAAGAGATATGTGCCCATGTGTTGTAACATAGCTTCAACAGGTTTCGAGAAAATAATGTAATATTCTGATGATAGGAAGTTGCTCAGCAATATCACCTTGAAAGCAGAATGCGATAAGAGTTTTGTTATGGAATATTAGTTACACTTAAAACATATACAGTACCTAGGTAACTTTGCTTTGTACCATAATATTGTTTTGATTAGTTCATTGATTACTTTTATAAGGCTAAATATACCATTAATATTAATTCCAACTTATCATGTCATACTCAATCTCTTTTTTGGGGGGGGATATCACTTTCTTTATGCATGATGTGTTTCATCCACTTGGTACAGTACAGTTCTACTACTATGGAATTTATGTGAATATTTCTTCTTAACTCTTTATTACGTTATTAGCGTTTAAAACACAACTGCAATATTAAGAAATTGGTGTTAGTACTTTTGTTTTACAGACAATATAGATAATATCAAACAGAAAAAAGCCATATAAAAATAACGGCTTAAAATTTCACGTTCCGTTTGAAGTTTGTGCACCACTGTTTTCTTAATCCAAGAGGCTGCTTATTCCTTCTTTCATGCCTAGCGCTTGATGCCCGCGCACGACGTCAAGGTCAGAAAATTGCGCTTGCTTTGACATCACTGTCTTAGACCACACGGCTACGGTGCGGGACAAATATTGACATAAGCAATTACATTTAAGGTAAATATTACTTTGCTTAGAAGCCATCTCGGAATTAATACTACTTCCAAGTAGTTAAAAGAAACAAGAAAAAGTTTTATTCACTAATATTGTAGTCCACCTGCGATAAAATGTCCGTCAACAACTGCACTGTTTTATGTGTATAATAATAAAGTTAGAAAATTTCTCCCATTACCCGTATCATAAAAGCGATCGCGACATTTAACAGGACACCATAAACATCTGGATCACAATGGCACATAAAATAAATAAAGAGAGGAAAGGACATTAAAGTTTATCACAGGTCGGTCGGTCTTCAAAATCCGATGATAAAATACGAGCAAAAGACATGAAATGCAATCGCTGTTTACATGTATTGCATTTTGATGTCAGATAACGTCGGGAATAAATGAATTAATAATTTCATTTCGTTAAAAGTCGTAATACAGTTATCGCATTAGAGATTCGTTTTTGTTTCTGTGTACATCAGTCTTCACCAAGTATGATATATACAAGTTATATTAACTCAACACAATTTATATTTCGATCAACGGTTAATGTATTGGTATCTCCTTGCGCATGTGCAGTGCTTGTAGTTACGCAACAAGGGAACATACGTTTAAACCTTCTTGCCTACATACAAGGTGATTCTCGACTAAGAATCGGCCCATATTTTGTTTCTAGTACTGTACATTTGAAATGGAGTTATAGAGAATGAAAAACCGTTTCACAGAAGATAAATGTTAACATATTCAATTTTATTGATTTCACATTTGTGCAAGTTTCTTTTTCGTTTCCGATTGACATTATAACCTTTGCATTCTTAACTATCAAAATACAAATTATAATATTTAAATAAATAGATGCTTACATGTTTTTCGCAAAAAATCGTAGAACACGCTTGTTCCGTTTTTCCTCAAGCCTTCTTTATTTGTTACCTATTGCTTCAGGGTGCTCTGGTGCGATGATTTTGTAGATAGCATCGCGAATGCACACAAACTACACAGAATTGTCCTTGAACTGATACTGTTAAGCTTTCTCTCTCAAGTCAGATTATTTATATCTTAACCGGGAACAAACGTGTATGTTACGTTTCGCGCATATTGACAAAAACGGCATCATAGTTGATTGTTGTCCGCAGAGTGAACACACTTCATATGAGGCTACAATAGAATATTGTACTTAAAAAAAAAAAGAAAAAAATCGAAGTTTGCATATATGGCGATTTGTACAACAATATCCTGAAAATATGCTGCAATATTTCCAAAAATAGACTATTATATGCAGAAATACCCAAAATATGCAAAAATATGCAATATTAACTCTACATATTCGTAATCACAGATGTTCAAAACGTATATAAAACTGTTTTTGCATAACTTCCAAAGAGCCTTATATATATGCATTTGCATATGAATCCTGGTCCTGATCATCATCATCATCATCATACAGTGTTACGTAGTTCGCCTTCCATGATGCACTAAGTGCAGCACCTTCATAACGGCTCAAAGAACAGCAATCTTCAGCGCGTTGCCCAGTAGATGGGGATGCTTGACTGAATAACACAAGTTAATTGCTCACCATCAGTTAAAAATGAAGTTTGCGGGAATATTATTTCAAAAATCGCAAATAAGGGATTATAATGATAATAGTACATTATAAGGTACAAATTTTACAAAATTATAGAATACCGGTGCAAGTGGAAAAAGAGACTGCAAACGTCTATGAAATGTTTGAAGGACGACCTTTCACGGAAATGTATCAGTTAGTTTAAAATTCGTAGGTTATTATTATTTAATAAATATAAAATGTTAAACAGAACACTAAAATGATTAACTGGACACGAAGTCGAACAATATTCAATTTATTGATGTTTGAGGATATGTACAGTATATGAATTATGTTTCCATATTTTTAAGATTTCATATGTACAGCTAAAAATAATTTGTAAGAATCTTAGAAATTACAGAACATAATCAATCGTAGAGAAAACAATTTTGAAAATAAATAGCCTGTAGATTATGCAATGTTTTCTTTCCAGAGATTACACAATGCCATCGGAGGTACAAAGAAAACGTCCCGCTAAAATGTGTGTTCCAGCTGGAAACCACAATGGTTCTACCCAGGTAAATCATTTCTTCACACACCTTTTTTCTCCAATTTCAGATTTCTTTTCTGTCCGCGCTTATTCTTGAAACAAAACTTATAACTTCTCCACTTTTAGAATTTTCTTTAGGGAATGTTCTGTATTTACTTTTTTAAAGAACGTCACAAGTTGGAGCATTACTGTGAGAGATAATTACACCGATATTAAAATGAAGTGTGTGCAAGACACAGAAAGCACTAGTTACGGCATCGATCGCAGAGAGAAAATTTATCTCTTTTCCAACTTTTCTCCTGTTTCTAGCAACGTCAACAATATTTCGTTCTTGTGAGGGAAAACAGGCCTCTACCGTGCTTCAAAGTTGACTTCACACAAGAGCTTCCTTTACATGGCCATAATTTTCACGCTGTTATCCTGAAATCATTCCAGAAAATGAAAACAAGAGGAGACTATCACTAAAAAGGAAATGTGATACTGATACTGTCTCGCTATACGCACAAACAATTATTCTTGAAAATTGACATTTAATTGCAAAGATGCTGTTAATTAAGTTGTTTACTGAAGCGCCAAACGAACTAGGTTACATGTCTGGCGAAGAAACATTCTGAGCTGTTTTGTAAATAAGTAGTTCAACCACGACCTTATTAATATTAGTTCAGCAAAAGTCTCGATTACAGTACAGATTATCTGTTCTGAACTGTTATATAGGGTGATTCAGAATCTCTGCACCAAACTTTGAGAGTTGAAAGATCTCGCATGGAGGACCATTTTTTGTCAGACAATCAATTTTTTCCGATGCATCGTTTAGGAGCTACGCGATCTTAGGATATTATACTATTAATTACTTAATGTTTAGTGGTTTATTTTACGACGCTGTACCAACATCTCAGGTTATTTAGTGTCTGAATGAAATGAAATTGATATGCCGGTGAAATGAGTCCGGGGTTCAGCACCGATAGTTACCCAGCATTTGATCATATTGGGTTGAGGAAAATCCCCGGAAAAAACTCAAACAGATAACTTTCGCCAACCGGGATTATTACTTAATTTACTTCCATACAGTTTAATTCCATACAGTTCACAGCAGGCGGTAATGTACAGTTTATCAGTTTACAATCGTACATTCCGTTCAGAGCAGGTATTGAAACTGTTCACCCTGTTCATGCATTAATGACACAGTCGTAACATTGATCGTCGAACTCTCTCCAACATGTAGGATCTCTGATGAAGTTGATTCGTTAGGTCGGGCGAGTGTGCTGGCCACACGACGTGTACCCGTCTCCCTAGTCAATGCTCCTCGTAGGTTTCGCATAGCAAGAGTGAAATACGGTGGGAGCAATCATGCCGCAACTACATGTTCCTTCACATAGCGAGGGTATATTCTCCAGGAAAAGTGCGCTTTGTGTTCTGAAGGACCTAAAAGTAAATTACTCTGTTCAAACGAAGCCACAAAATCACAAAGGGCGTGGCTTTATTGAGCATTGAAAACAATGCCAATCAAATCATTGTACGTAGCGATGCGTTTTGAAAAGACATGCATAACTTCTAAGTGGCACGTCGGAGAAAAATGGATTGTCGGACAAAAAGTGATCCTCCTGCCATGTCTCTGACGTTGGTAGGTAGGCTACAGAGGACCTAAATCACTCTGAATATACAGGCCAAAGTGATAGGAAGACGACCCAAAAGAGTGAATCGATCATCATCAGTATTTAAATTCTTTCTTATTATGTAAGATTCGCCCTGGTTAGTCACATGAAGAAACCGTTGTTATTCAGTTACATTTTTGGTTAGATTTTGTCTAGGATTATTTAATTTATGGGCTTATTTTCTCTGCAATAATAAATTTGAATACTGAAGCATTTCTCTTTTTCGAGTGTATATACAAAATCGGGATCATAAATTTAAGTTAATTTTTACGAAATAGTAGTATATACATTGTAAAAATATGATTTTATTTGTTTTCATACATGACGAATTAAAAAATGTAAAACATAAGTACACAGTATCGTTAAAAAAAAACAGATTCCTTAAGCGAATACTATCTGGTGCCACAAACAATTTCAGCGATATTGTAGAGGTATCTTTTGTTACTACTCAGAATATGGCACTAACCAAAGAGGTTGGAGAAAAATCTAATAAAGTAATTCTCAAAGAAACACACTCACATTCAGTGTTACACTATCGAGTATCGAAGTTCTAAAATAAATAGGTTGACGGTATTGAGTATCGAGACAATCTAGTATCAACCAAACTTTACTTTTTAATTTTAACAATAAAATCAGTGCTGCAGGAATGTAAATGATACTCATAATGCAATTCACATCAATTAATCTGATGAAACAAAATTTATCATGAGTTGTGGCAGCAATATGAAGCCGGCACATTCAAAACTAGTAGGTGGGTTGACGTTTAATTTTCCTGACTATTGATTTGTAGACGTCTCAGTTTTGATTCTTTTAAAAGTAGATATCAAATTCTGAATTTCTACACATCAAGTGATAATACACACAAAAGACATAAATACTGGGTAACAATAATTCATGGCGCAGCAGCTCACGAAGGGCTAATGTCGACAAGTGGCCTGCTAGCCCTGCGTCCGCATGTCTCAGAAGAGGTGAACGAACATCCACATAATTTGGGGGTAATGTGATTCCCTCAGCAGTTATAGCTGGTTTTCGAAACAGGATTATGCTACATATCAAATATCCCCAAGTTCTTCATGATGCTGGGTGAGCACCGGTTCCACAGGCAGATATTCACGGGAAAATTTGTTCCACCATGAGGACTCGAACCAGCGCTCATTTCGTGACTCGAGTCCTAGGTATGATGCCTTAAACCACGACGCTACGGCATGGGATCTACAGCAGCTTCAGCTGCATTATATTCAAGAATAATTTGTTTTCTTGTATCTATATTGCTGATGATTTTATTATAATAGTTTTCCCATTATTCATAACTTAACTGTGCTTCTTCGAGATATATACATAATTTTATTTTTGTTACTAGTGAAATATAATGTTCAACTAAATGCTGTCTTGTTAGCCATTTATTTACGAATGACCGTTTTGTTTTTGTAGTAGTAGTATAGTATATATTTATTTAACCTGGTAAAGATAAGGCCATTAGGCCTTCTCTTCCCCGTCTACCAGGGGATTCAACTACAATATTAAGAATACAGTTACAATTATAATTACAATAATTAATATTAAATTTACAAATACAATAAAAATTGAAGTACTAAAAGATTAACTGATTAATAAAGGTTAGAGAGTTTATTGTAGAAGTTAAAAACAAAGAAAGATTTATTTTATTTAATTAAAAATTAAACCTAGAATAAAATTATATAATGATGAAATTACCGGATATTGAAATATTTTGTGCAAGAATAAGAGAGCCATTTACAAGAAGCCACGTCTGAACGAGTTTCAATTACTGACCAAGTGCCTACTAAGTTTATGTTTGAATTCAATTTTATTTCGACAGTTCCTGATGCTAGCAGGTAGCGAATTCCAGAGTCTTGACAGGGCTATTGTGAAAGGGAATGAGTATGAGGAGGTGCGATGAGATGGTATTGTTAGTATTGTTTCATGGCGAGAGAATGTGTTTAGATTATGGTGGGAAGAAAGGTAAGTGAAGCTGGACGACAGGTACGAAGGAATAGAGGAGTTCAATATTTCGAAGAGAAGGAGAAGTGAATGTAAATTTCTTTTCTTATCTAGTTTAAGCTAACCTATTGCTTCCAGGGATGGGGTAATATGATCATATTGCGAACATTGCTTACAAAACGTACACACAAATGATGAGCACGTTGAAGTTTCATTTTGTTGGCGTTGGAAAGGTCAGTCAGTAAAATGTCGGCATAGTCAAAATAAGGCAATACAAGCGTCTACACAAGGGACTTTTTTTAAGTAAGAGGGAATATGAACATTTATCCTTTTGTAGGATTCCATGTAGAATCATTTGCATCATATAAGATCACATGTTCATTCATATACTGTGTGCTTTTTCTGATTTATCTGTCGGATTGCCTCTGGCATTTTTCCGGCATAATCTGTATTTCTAAAACATATGAAGTTTTACTGTCGCATGAGGTTTATGATGTTCTATCTCATTCGTAGCAAGTTTACTAAGGATATTTTGCCTGACAAGACAGCGGCCACGAAATCCAACTAGTTCGTGTATGTTAATATTTCCTTCAGGGTAGTTTAAGTTCGCAAGTTTCTCCCGATACGTTGTCCTTTATTTCTTTCATAACATTAAGTACGAGTATATCTATAGGTTTTCTTTCTTCAAAGATAACTCTTGCTGTGACACAACATTTCTCAAGAGAGTTGCGCGAAATACGTTATTACCAATATCCTTATTCACAGACTTCTCTGATTCCCCATACGGTTTATAAACATCCAGAGGTTATTAAGAATCACATGTAATCCTGGAAGAGACTCGCTGAATAAAATTTTACATTCTTTCCACATATTTTCTCTTTCAATGTTTGTCGTGTTTATAATGTTTTTTTTTTATTTAAGAAATTCAATATTAGACTATCAAGAAAAAATTCAATGTATCCCTTGATTGTTTTATAACGTAGGTCGTGATATTCCGTATTTTATTTTCTGTAGAGAGTTGGCTATATATATAGAATTAAATGTTCACTGAAATTTTAATTCTTTTTTTAACTATGATGTACTGAAGTAAATAATTATGGAGTTTCAATGCAGTAATTCTTGCCGGTAAAATTCATGTACTGGGAATAATAAGTAAATTAAGTAGTAAAATATCGCTGCAATCGAAAAGTATTGGGAATAAATTTGAATAAGGAACACAAAAAGGTTCCTTCCCAGGCAGGATTCGAACCACGAAAGACGTAGTTACCACTCTATCGTGTTCTGGAGTGAACAATGCTCTGAAACCAGCTACGAGGGTCGGTCCGGGTTTTTTTTGCCACTACTGTACATTGCAACAAAATTAGTGATACTTAAAGTACACCATTCATTTTTATTTAAAATGTATCACCATTTTCTATAAATAACAGAATGAGATAAGTCGCTTTCGTAAATGTGTGTTACATCCAATTTGTTTTTGTGACCTGACTATACGGAGTAATGTTTTCATTCAACATAGCAAACCTCTGTATTACTCGTTGCACGAATGATTGCCGGCGGCCAGTAGGCGAACTAAAGCATAAACATTGGATCGTATAACGCAGTGCCAATGCCTCTCTCGAAATCGGCAATCATTCGTGCAACGAGTTACACTACCCTGAGTTGATGTAAACAACACGATTTATATAATACGCGACGTAGTTAACTTCATAGGTTCGGTGTCCAAACTTCCAACCCTAATAAAAGATACTAGTGTTTTGTTGCTCACACATGTTACGTTTTTGCTTGCTTTTGTATCGAGTAGTACTGACTCCAATGTGACATTAGAAATATTATTTTTTAGTAAATTTTTAGCGCTCTACTGAAGAACCGACGTACAATTCCACATAAACATTTATAAATAACATATAGTCTATTTAAGAGTGAAAAATGAAATTAAAGTTAAATAGATAACAACGGAATTAAATATCAGAGGAATCAGATATACAAGAGTTTACCTCAGATTCAAAATATGTGGAAGTAGTTGTGTCATCTGACGAAATTCTCGAAGGACTTGTGTGTATAGACATAACGTGTGGCTATAGTGCATGGACATTATTATGAGACATACAATTTATTTATGGGTCACTATTGATTTCACCGCTGACAGTGACCCACTCTTACTGCTCAACCTGGTTCTTCCTTGGGAGTTAAGTACACACAGAATAATACAGTGTTTACAAAGCAGCTGGAAAGGTAGTCGTCTCCCCTCATACACAGATCATTGCATTTAGATGGGGATTTTGCAATTCAGGTCGAGCAAGGAACAAAATTAAACGTTCGCCTGAAGGACAAACGTAAATATTATGTTGATCATCAGAATAATGTATATTGTTTTAACATATCTCGGGTGTAGAAACGTAATATTTTTCTTGGGCCAATAACGGTTAAACAGAGCAATTATTATTTACAAAATACTTTCCAACAACTTAATAATGATGATAATAATAATAATAATAATAATAATAATAATAAAACTTTATTATTAGAACACTAGAATGTGTATTTGCAATTACACATAAATTACAATAGAAGGAAACGAAGGGATATAATTACAGTAATTATAAAATATAGGTCACAAAAATATACTGGTCTGAAAATAATAAGAGTACCATAAAAGAAACAACATTTAGAGTGAGTTAGTGGGATTTAAAATGGACGCGTCAGCTACTCTGGCTATTTGCGCCCTTACAACATTTAAATAAAACATTTAGAAAGTGATATGTAAATCTAACGCCCTTATGAAAAAAAAACCTCGTGTTCGGGGGGACAACTGAGCATAGACTACAAAGGTACGAAGATAATATACTTAAAATGAAAATAACACAAGTATTTTATACTATAGTATAGTATAAACCTGGTAGAGATAAGACCATCAGACCTTCTCTTCCTCTCTACCAGGGGATTACAACTACAATATTAAGAATACAATTACAATTATAATTACAATTAATATTAAATTTACAAATACAATAAAAATCTAAGTACTAAAAGATTAACTAAGTAATAAAGGCTATAGTACAGTTTATTGTAGAAGTTAAGAACAAAGAAAGATTTTTTACTTAAGAAAAAAATTAAACCTAGAATAAAGTAATAATAATAATAATAATAATAATAATAATAATAATAATAATAATAATAATAATGGTTTATTTAATCTGGCAGAGTTAAGGCCATACGGCCTTATCTAATATTCAACCAGGAGTGATGAAGTTACCGGATATTATAATATTTTGTGCTAGAATAAGAGAACTATTTACAAGAAACCATGTCTGGACGATTCTCAATTACTGACCAAGTGCCTAGTAAGTTTTTGTTTGAATTCAATTTTATTTCGACAGTCCCTGATGCTAGCAGGTAGCGAATTCCAGAGTGTTGGCAGGGCTATTGTGAAAGAGGATGAGTATGAGGAAGTGCGATGGAATGATATTGTATTTAGTAAGAATTTAATATTAGTAAGAAATCATAAAGAAAGTTTTGTAGTATTAAGTTATAACAAAATAAAATAAGTTCTGAATCAAATGAATTAAAATGAAGTACCGGTATCACAAATTCACAAAATACTTTTTTTTTTTAAATAGTGGCATACAATATAATTAATATTAATTTAAATTACGTATTCTAAATATCTATTTTTAATTTGAGTTTATACGTTATAATTTTAATACAGAAACCGATACTTCAAAATCATATCATTATGAATGTTTAATCCATAATTAAGGCTTTATTTTTTGTCAGCAGTTGTGACGGATTTTGTCGTTTCAAATAAAATATACTTACTTCTACTTCTAAGGCTTTTATGTTGTGGAATAAATTTAATAATTTATATTTTAAAATGTGTTCCAATTGAATTGTTTTCGACATCGCAATCACTTCACGTTGTTCAAACTGTTCCAGCTTAAGTGCCAGTACGTACGAAACTTCCAGACAGTAGACAGACAGCGCAGTGGATAGAACAGAGATAAGGAAAAAAGTAAACAAACCTAGCCTATTCTCCCCTCCCCCACCTCCGCACAATCCTCTGCTTTCAGTTAACTTGTATCTCTCCGACTGGAATCTGAACTTCGAAGTCTACTGATAACTGTTGCTATAAAAATACAATCCACTATTCTCATCACGTCTGCCTGAAAAGAGTTAGGTCGTTGATAAACGACGAGAAATGAAAGGTATCGCCAACTCTCCAAGTATGCTGCATCTTCAAACACGGCCTACATTTAGTGTCCTGTCACCTACATAAAAACAGTAATGAAAAAGGACGTAACATGAATACAGTACTGAAAACAACACTAATAGACATGTTACAAAGGAACTATTTTTTCCAACAGTGTGGGATCACTTGAAGTGCAAGCTCTTTGAACTATATTTTATAAAACAATTTGTGAGAGGATATGGCAAGCAGTGAAGCTACGTCGAGAAGCTTATAATAAACCCACACACAGAAAAATAATCGCTACTCAATTGTCAATGTACGGGTACAACAAATTTTTTGAAATAATTGCAACTTTGTAATCAAAATTAATGTCCGAAAGGAATTAACATTTTTATTAAGCAAACGTTTACAACACTTTCATTTGTACATTTCCTTTCATAATTAATAATCTCTTTTGTAATGTAAACGATTTTCCTCCGGAAATTCTTCATGTGACATGCAATGAAGAATAGTTCTTAAATCACGTAGTCTTCAATAAATAGAGCACTGTTTATGTTTCCAGGCATGTTCAAGGACACAACATCAGAATATGAGAACTCGTAACAATTTACATGTGAAGGGTTCAGAACCATAGTGGGCTAAGCGCCATTTACTAAAACCGTAGAAAACAAAGGTTAAAATGAAGTTATTACCATAATTCAATGGAAACATATAGTAAGTAATATAAAGTATACACATTAAAACTAAATGTTATACCAATCTTCATTAAACTATGATATTCACTTAACTTTAACCCTTGCTTTTTCCATTTTTAATAAATGGTGCTTGGCCCACTATGGCTCTGAACCCTTCATATATTGTTGGATATGAGCGCAATTGCCCGATAGTTATGTATGGTGTGCTCTCGGAAGAGATAAAGTGATTAGTTATTTCTTCGTCATTGATTCTACTGTAACTTATAAATAGGTTTATTATTCCAGCTACCTAAAGACTGAAGTTAAAGACACATTGAGTATATAGTACGCAGAACACAGGTAATGCAACGAATAAAGATATAAACAAATAGGGTCGGACTGGTTGGCGCAGTTGGTATAGCGCTGGCCTTCTATGCCCTAGGTTGCGGGTTCGAACCCGGGCCAGGTCGATGGCATTTAAGTATGTAAAAGAACTCCTGCGGGACAAAATTCTGGCACGCCCTCGGCAGTTGCGAGCGTCGTTAAATAAAAGCATAACATTTAAACAAATAGGTCGTCGCTTCGTGTTCATAGAGTATAGTCAACTCTCAATATAATGCAGCACTGTTGAACAAGATCCCACCAACTACTGAAATAAGTCGTGACCAATATGAAGCTACGAGTATATAACAAGTATATTATATACAAACGCAAGTTAGAGCCTAGATCTCCATTTCCGTCGTGATCGTTACAGTGAATAATAACGTACATTCTTAAGTTACAGAACTTGAACTTTCTGCAGATATCACTTAAAAAGATTTTATATTACGAGAAATTCTTTCAGTATCACATAACGTTATTGATACCTACATAATAATAATAATAATAATAATAATAATAATAATAATAATAATAATAATAATAATAATAATAGTAATAATAATAAAGATAATAATAATAAAGATAATAATAATAATAAAGATAATAATAATAATATTATTACTCGATTGCAGCGATATTTCATTAATTAATTAACTTGTTATTCCCAGAACATGAATTTTACCAGCAATCGAAAAGTATTGGGAATAAATTTGAATAAGGAACAAAAAAAAAAAAAAGTTTCCTTCCCAGGCAGGATTCGAACCACGAAAGTCTTAGTTATCAGTCTGTCGTGCTCTGGAATGAACAAGGCTCTGAAATCAGCTACAAAGGTCGGTCCGCTTTTTTTTTTTTTTTGCCACTACTGTACAATATACTTAACAACAACACTATCAATCTATAATAGCGAATAGAGTAGCTATCACACCCAACACTCGTCATATATTATCTTAGACAAACAAAAAGTGACTGGCTGCCATACTCTAAGTTACCTTCGGAAGACTTCGGTAGATTTCGTTAGAGCTTATGTTCACACAAGAACGAAATTCCTATGCAAATCTCTGCTCTCTTTTTCTTTTGTTTTGTTTGTTTTTTCTGCTTATAGATCAAGTAAATAATCTATAACAAAGTTATATTGAGGGAGTAAATTAAATATACATTCTTTCCCTAATTGTGTAAACCAGACGCTGACAAAAGGTGGACTTAGATACAAAAAATTAATCGATGTCCTGTAGCGCGAATTTGTCTACGACTGCATATTTATTTTAGTAGGTTATTTTATGACGCTTTATCAACATCTTAGGTTATTCAGCGTCTGAATGACATGAAGGTGATAATGCCGGTGAAATGAGTCCGGGGTCCAACACCGAAAGTTACCCAGCATTTGCTCATACTGGGTTGAGGGAAAATCCCGGAAAAAAACGTTAACCAGGTAACTTGCCCCGACTGGGAATCGAACCCGGGCCACCTGGTTGCGCGGTCAGACGCGCTAACTCTACGACTGTATACTCATGGAAAAAAAGAATAGGCTTAGAAACTTCTTCAAGGTTGTCATGCAATACTGCTGCATCGAAATGTTGTATCACACTATCTGCATAATTCCACTTTCTCTTTTCCACTCCCACGCTTTTAGAATGAACCTGACGTTGGTTCTGCCACTATCTGTTTATAATTTAGATAATGATGTAACTCACAAAATTTCCAAACACACGAATTTAAGAACGAATAATTTCCCAGGTGCGCGTGATTTTCACGGCGCATATGCCCTACATGTGGAAAATATATAGGCAAAGTTTTGTCGTCGAATTGTGTGGTACCTAAGTAATATAATGTTTGACTACCTACGAAACAAAGTTACACTGTTCTACAAAACAAAAGCTATCTGTTCGAATCTCCGAACATTGCTCGATTATTTTTAAGTTTGTATTTTCACGTGATATTAATTTTATTACGCTATCGCTGTCGTAATACTGTGTCCTATTAGGATGGAAGTTTGTTTGTTTGTTTGTTTCTTTGTTTGTTTGTTTGTTTCTTTGTTTCCTTCTTTCGTTCGTTCCTTTGTTTCTTTCGTTCGTTCCTTTGTTTCTTTGTTTCGTTCCTTCATTCCTTCCTTCCTTTGTTAGTTTGTTTCTTTGTTTGTTTGTTTGTTTCTTTGTTTGCTTGTTTGTTTCTTTGTTTGTTTGTTTGTTTCTTTGTTTGTTTGTTTCTTTGTTTGTTTGTTTCTTTGTTTCTTTGTTTCTTTGTTTGTTTCTTTGTTTCTTTCTTTCTTTGTTTCTTTGTTTGTTTGTTTCTTTGTTTGTTTGTTTCTTTTATTGTTTGTTTGTTTCTTTGATTGTTTGTTTGTTTCTTTGATTGTTTGTTTGTTTGTTTCTTTCTTTTTGTTTGTTTGTTTTTGTTTGCTTGTTTGTTTGTTTTTCTCTTTTTATCTGCACTTTCCTCCGACTTACACACGAACACAGGTAGAGGAGGAAGATCTTTAGATCGTACACTAGATGTCTCACAAATGCGGGCCTCCCTGGACATGGGATCGACATGATGCAAGACCATCGCAGAGACATCACAGGACAAAATTTACTAATCTACCAAAAACAAAAACACAACTGATGTATTTACTATAGGCCTACGCAATCTCATCGTTTCTCTGACACTCCATCAGTGTGCCTCTGAGCGATGCGTTTTGTGGAGTTTTTTGTTAGCAATCAGCAGCTTGTTTTTATAGTCGACGAGATTTTAACTTTCAAAAAAATGACATGTACTATTAAAGTCCATACCTATAGAATAATAATATACATTTAAATTATGACATCATCATTAATAAAAACTATGAAGAACTTTGAAGTGACATGTTCAAACTCCAAGAAGACAAAAATGTTAATTAGTTATAATAATTTGTATTTTTTTTTCCATCAATCAATAGTATTTCTTAAAAAACATGTTAAATACATTAAAATACATTTAAAATATTATACACATTAAACATAATGAACATAATATGAAATATGAAAGCAAAAATTAAGTTCATAAACCTATGAAAGTAATTTAAGTATTTCAGTAATTAAAGTTACACAACCATTTTATACACACTTTATTTCAATTTATTTTATTTGATATTCCAAACTTAAATGAAATCGTCATATATTCAATAATAATACAGAGTCTAGCTAACATTTGTTTTTAATGCTATGCAATATTTGCAGTTTTGAAAATACAAAATAGACTACGAGTTCAAATTATTCATCGCAAAAAAGAGAACATGGCAGACCAAGGGACTCAGCTTTTAAGAGCGTTACGTTCAACTGAGGTAGGCCTACTTAGCTTAAATTCTCAGATACAGCGGTAATACTTAGAAATATTCCTCTAATTAAACAAATATTTTATTAACAGATAGATTATTGATTACATATATATATATATATATATATAATTGCAGAACCATGCAATGAATAATAATAAAATACATCTTGTTGTTCTCTATGATGAGACTTTGCGTTGTGCTGATTGAAATTTTGTCATTTATATATGATACGCTCTCATCGACAAATTATTATTCATTTACGGTACACAGCACAAACACGGCGCGCAATTACAGGTTCAAAGCTTTATTATTTATTCTCTTTTTGATTCCACCATTTTAAAAATCAAAACATTTTTTCTCATAACCGCAACAGGATGTATCGTAATATACGGAAAGTATTTCAGACAATGATTCGGAACCTAATATCGAAAAAAGTTTATATGAGCAAGATTGTGTATCCAAATCGTATTATTTTTGTTTTTCAGCATATGCACGCTTTCGCAGGAAATCCTCAGAATGACATCTATCGGCCTAAATGAAAACCTGATAAAATCTGATCAATATTCTGTAAGAGACCAGCTTAAAAAATTCATAGAATAACCACGATAGTAGTACGTATGAAACATTAAAAAGTAAAACACTAACGTTTCCTCAAAAGACAGAACATAATTATCATCATAATGAAATTCTTCGTTTTAGATCATGTGATGTGTAACGATAATTTAAGAAAGATGACCTTGATCTCTCCATCGATGTCTCGTCTTCCTTGATTTCTGTGTCCTCTTGGTATATATAAAGAGGCTAATCTTGGAAATTTCTCTCTTTCCATTCTTTGTACCTAGTTCTTCCACTGTTGCTGATATTGTTGAATTTCTTATGTTATGCAAGGAACTTGTAAAGTTTTTCAGATATATATATATATATATATATATATATATATATATATATATATATATATATATATGTTTCTTTCAAGGTCCAACCTCGTTATACTCCATACCCGATATTGAAAAACGCATATATTTCACAACCATAAAGAACTACCGGTAATGTAACTGTTTTATAAATTCTAAATTTCATTTTTTTTTCAAACTGGATGACAATAGCTTCTCAACTGAATAATAGCAGGCATTTCCCATATTTATTTTGAGTTTAATTTCCTCCCGAGTGTAATTTATATCTGTTATTGTTGCGCCAATATATTTGAAATTTTGCACCTCTTGAAAGATTTAAATTTCCAATTTTTGTATTTCCATTTCGTACTATTTTCGAAAATATCAATAATGACTAAGTCTCTTCCTCTCAGCCATTGGTGGCAAAGGTGATGACAGACATTTACACAAAGTGGTAATACTGTACAGACTAAGACATGCCGTCTGAGGTATTAAACATATTAAAAAATATATTTTCGATAAGCAGTAGTGTCGTACTTCATATTAAGGGGCAATAGTAATATCAATATCCAGTTGATGAAATAGGGTACTTCCTCATGTAACTGTAGAATCCTACGTCCAATGTGAACAAATTGAAGAGGTGGATTCCATAGCGTCCTAAGTCATTTTTTTTAAGATTTCAATTTGTTTTTTTCACGTTTCAGTTTATCTTTTTCACGCCTATATATAATTGTGTAAGTTTATTTAATATATTCTCCTAAGTCTTGACTTCGATCCGTTTGAAAAGAAAAGCACATGAAGACACTAAGAGCTTCAAATTTATTTAATCAGTTTTGTCATTTTCTCATACCTTGTCATTTGGACTTAGGCCAGTTTGGAATCCACCTCTTAAATTCTTTGCAGACGCTTATGAAGTGAGAAGCAGTTCAATTTCATACATTCAATAGCTTTTACCATATAAAATTCAGCGAAATTTATATACCGAAATTCTCAGCTTCAGTGTAATGTGCTACCACCCAATGATAGTAGAAACGTTAGTATTAAATACCCGTCACCTTTTCCCCAAATAAAATATCCCTTGTACTTATTTCTGATAGAGACTGATTAAACCACAGCATATTAGTGCGGCCGAAAGGATTGGATCAATGGAAAAAATCCATGTCCCCATCGGGGAACAAACCTCCGATTCTGTCTTGCAGAGTTGCGCCTTAACCACGACGCTACCTCAAACACATTCCATAGAAAGAAGATATAGACACATACTGAACAGTTCTTAGGATCAATAGTTCAGATGCTTCTAGCTTTCAGTGCCAGAGAGCCTGTTTTTTCTATTGTGCAACTGTAGCTGGTACCCTTTGTCGACCTAATTGATAATAATTGCATATACGTACCTATATTGCATAAGCCTTCAGGTGAGGAGTAGGTAATTACGGATTCATTAAATTTACTGAAGCGCACGATCAGAGATAGCAACTTACAAAATAATAGATGTTGAAGTTCCGGGCTAAACTATGTTGTAAACTACAGCACGTAAACGTAAAACATAATTAAATTTTAAGAAGCGTTTAGGGGTAATTAGAGAACAAACAATACCATTCATTTTCTACTTAATTTCCTATCACAAAAGTTTTTAGTTGCACAGTACAAATGCATAGCCTATCGTTACGACTTCCTTAATTCAGACAATCTCACAATTCCTGCCCAGGAAACTGCTGGCAGCCACGTTGAAACTACGTCTGCTAATGAGAATATGCAATACCGTGAACACAGAATGTCTGTGTGATAACATGAGAAACTTCAAGAAATCATTTCTTGCGCTTTCCACTTATACTCTTCCTCCTTATATGACAACGACAAGAATTTCATAACATTAAAGCAGCGAGAATCTCGCTTGTCGTGAACCTCGGTCGGCAAACAGACTAGAAAAACACGTTGCAAAGAATTTCTATCTTCTTAAAGTCATCATAGCTGTTGCCGACTGAAAAGTTACGGGAATGATATGATATGATATGATATGATATGATATGATATGATATGATATGATATGATATGATATGATATGATATGATATATGATATGTTATGATATGATATATTATTTATTATATTATAGTTCACAAAGTACACACAAGTAATCATTTAAACCCTTACATTACACACTTTATAATTTAACACAAGGATATACTATTATTTAAATACAGTTTCTACAATTTAAATATTTAATACACAAAAAAGTTTTGTTTTATCTTGCACTTGCGTTTAGTTTTGTACAAGACTCAACTCATTCTAGTATGTTGTTACAATCAGTATTTGTTCATCTTCCTAAGTTGTACTTCACGTTTCAATCTGCAAATGTTATGGGAATGAATGTACGAGGGCTATTCATAAAGTAATTTCCGTTTTCATATAGCGTGCATAACAACAGAGATAGTGGCGCCGCTCTTGCGGTAGAGTGTACCTTGAAGCAGTACACGTCGAGCAGCCGTGGAGTCAAGGTCGTGACTTTGTTCCTCTCTGAGCAACGTGCTATCAAAATGTGTGCTGCAATCGCAAGTCCCGCCAGGTGTAGACAAGGCTCATGTATGAGCTTTGGGTGTGAGGTACGTTCTGTAATAAGATTGATTGTGGCCAAAAACTGTAAAGCTAGTGAAATCCATCTCCAACTTTGTGAAGTTTATGGGCCAGACGTAATGAGTGAAGGTGGTGTAAGTAAGACAATGGTGCCGTATGTTCAAAAATGGGCGAACCAATGTCCATGATGAAGAGAGAAGTGGTCGACCGAGTATCGTGAATTCAGATCTGTTTCATTTGGTTGACGAAAGGGTTAGAGCAAACCGCAGATTCACCATGTCGGAGCTTAATGAGGATTTTCCACAGATTAGTCGTACTCTGTACAAAGTGATTACCGAAGATTTGGGCTACCGGAAACTTTCTGCCAGATGGGTGCATAAACACCTTCATGAGGAACAAAAGTCTTACCGGATGTGAACAGCACTGTCCTTATTTGAGCATTACGAAAGACAAAGTGATGCTTTTCTCGATCAGATTGTGACAGGAGATGAGACTTGGCTGAGGTATGTGAATGTAGAAACAAAGCTTCAATCAATGTAGTGGGGCCATACTCACTCCTCGAAAAAACCCACAAAGTGTCGTCAAGCACTTTTCACGAGGAAACTCATGGCAACTGTCTTCCGGGACAGAAAAGGAATTTTGCTTTTGGAGTTCTTGGAGAAGAATGCCACAATTAACGCTGAGCGTTATATTAACACGCTAACAAACTTGAAAAGGTCATACAAACCAAACGTCGTGCTTTGTTGAGGTCTGGGGTGATTTTCCTGTATGACAACGCCCGGCCGCATACAGCGTGTTGTACTGCGACCAAACTGCAAGAGTTCAACTGGGAAGTATTGGATCAGCCTCCCTATAGCCCAGATTTGGCGCCTAGCGATTACCATCTCTTCACAGACATGAAGACATGGCTTGGTGCAAAGCGCTTTGACGATGACGAAGAGTTGAAAACCAGCGTAGTAGGTTGGCTTTAGTCGCAGGCGGCCGAATTCTAAGATTGCGGAATTTAAAAGCTCGTCAAACGCTACGACAAGTGTCTCACTGACCGGAAACTATGTGGAAAAATAAACTAGAGTGTATACTTTCTCAATTATTGTAACCCAATTCTGTAACGTCATTCACAGGTTTGTAAAAAATAAACGGAAGTTACTTTATGAATAGCCCTTGTAATATGGTACTACAGTAAATGAAGTCACCTTGGTAGTTCAGTTGACGGAGTGCTGACAATCGTGGATATCAGTTCTTGCGCTATATTGCTGTAAAGCCATGGTTTTTCTGAAGAGACGCAAAAACTACAGATTGCAGGTTGTCACCGGCTTTACCTTTCAAAAGTCTCTGAAGTTCCTTCAGTGATGAGACAAGTGTCCAACAAGCTTGGAGTTCACATACTCAGTTTTCCTCAGTCCTAGTTTCTCTTGAAAAGCTGCATTTTCGCATCTCTTTTAACTGTTTCTCCTTTCATTTCTCCATTAACATCGACATTGACAACGGCTCTCGCCCCTGTTTGCTACTTCAGAAAAGAAACTAATGATGTACAGTGACATCAAACACTTTTTCTACACATTTTTATTGTACCTTGTTTTTTGACTCTGAAGGGGCACAACATTCAGTTGCTGTGTGTCTGTTGCCGACGTAACATAGAGTGGTATAGTGTGTTTCAAAGACATGGTTGAGTTTTATGTGCAACAGAGAGATTTTCTTATTGAAGCACACTTCAAGGATCGAGATGGAAACTAGAAGTATAATATTGAAGAACAGTTTGTTTGTCTTTTTCTGATTATTTAATCACTGAAAACTTCCGCAGAAATCTTAATCATTTGATTAGTAAATTTAGAGAAACCGGATGCACAGAACGGAAAAGGTATATTGGAAAAGCTACAAAACTAACAGAAGATTTAGTTGCAAATGCAAAAGAAAAAATACAGAAGAGTCCTCGTAAGTGCTTAAAGAGATTGGCTACAGGAAGGGGCGTTTCTTACGAGATTCTTAAATTAATTCTTAATTCTTAAATTTATAATCTCGAGAGATTCATTTTGTTTGTTTATGTATTTATGTTAACTGAAAATAGTATACACACTATAAGTATTTAATTGACTGCAAAAGAGAGTCAGTAACATAATAAAAAATGTCATTGTAAATAAAAATACTTTTGATTGGTTGCAGTGGTACAAATTTACTGTTCTTCTAATTGCTAAATGGCGAAACGTCAGGAGAACATTGGTCCATGTCCATTTTATTCATGTCCAAGTTCACACCTGTGGAGTAATGGTTAGCTCGTCTGGCCGCGAAACCAGGTGGCCCGGGTTCAAATCTCGGTCGGGGCAAGTTACCTGGTTGAGTTTTTTTCCGAGGTTTTTCCTCAACCCAATATGAGCAAATGCTGGGTAACTTTCGGTGCTGGACCCTGGAGTCATTTCACTGGCATTATCACCATCTCATTCAGACGCTAAATAACCTAATATGTTGATAAAGCGTAGTAAAATAACCTACTAAAATTAAAAAAAATAAATTCATCCACTGGTCACAACATACAACTCTCATGACATAACATAGCACAACACTAACTAAATCACATTTCCTTTGCACGGAACACTTTAGGCATTGGTTTCATCATCCTCCTGGTGTTCTTCAGAAACAAAAATTTCATTTTCATTATCTTCATCCTGGGATGTAAGATTCTGGAAAAAGCTGTGGTGCACTGATGGCATAGAAGGAAGAAATTGCTTGAGATCCTTCAATATAGCTTCAGTGAGTTCTCTTCCTTCAGGATATAAAATAACTGGACCAACACCACTTGTGGATGAAGGGTGACCTTTCTTTCGTCTTGAAAAGTTTACAATCTTCCAAGTTTCTAAGTCATTTAATGAGTATTTGAATTTCAACATCATTGGGTCTTTAGATTCTATACGTAGACACTGAATGTGTAACCATTTAACCTGTTGTTCATCAACAGTCTTATGTCTGTTAACAGCAACGTCTTTCACCCAATCAGCAAGTGACAGAAAGTCGTTTTTCTCCATTTTCATAACCATCCAATGGTCAGGAATGTATAAGCCATGCTTGTGGCGAGCTCTTTCAATCACACCAAAATCGGCATCATTTGACAGAAAACTGTGACCTGTTCTCAAAAATTTTTGTTCAAAACTTTTAACTCTTTTGCTGATAAGAAAACATCCTACCATAGCCATCTTGAAGTTTCGATTCTGGCCTCCACAACTGTCAGAATATGTTACAATAACTTTCACACCATTCTTTAACCTTTCCTGACAATACTTCATTACACATAAAGCAATTTCATCTGGTCCTCTTGAAGCCATTGCTTCACACCATGTAAACATTGTACACAAATACATGTTATATTATAGCATTATATACTTATTCTCATCACTTCCACAATCACTGAAGTCGACCTGGTTGGCAAGTAGCGCTGGCCTTCTATGCCCAAGGTTCCGGGTTCGATCCCGAGCCAGTTCGATGGCATTTAAGTGTGCTTAAATGCGACAGGCTCATGTCAGTAGATTTACTGGCATGTACAAGAACTCTTGCGGGACAAAATTCCGGCACATCCGGCGACGCTGATATAACCTCTGCAGTTGCGAGCGTCGTTAAATAAAACATAACACACACAATCACTGAAATCAGTAAAATATACTTCAGAATCCGCCATTTTAGTCAGCTGTTGGACACGGCCCACTATATTACTAAACAAAATGTTTCTACTTCTTAGAAGTATACAAGTATGGAAGAAGATTCCAGGAAAATTCACATTTCTGGACATGAACCATTTTTTTACTGATACATATGCTTTTGAGCTTTTAGAAGATGTACATATCTTGAAAAGCATCAAAAGTGTCGCGTAAGCCGACAAACTCTTGCTCTCTCTCTGCTGTATCTTGTTACTCCGCAGTAGTATTGGTAGGTTTTTTTTATTCGTCTTGGGGTATCATTTTCTCCCGTTGTGCTCGTCTCAACTTTTGCTTTCTTTCAACGTTTGAAAGTTCAGAAATATTCACTACATTTTAAAAGTTGAGAGCCCAATTTACTCCGGATTATTTCTGGCATTTGTTTAGATGATCTTGTCGCGCATGATCGAACGATACCTCACACGTCATGATCGGTTCAGATATCACGGCATTATGCAGATAAAATGACCACCAGAACGCAGTTTTCGAGGCATGTTGTGCCCCACTCATCTCAACGTCATTGAGGGTCCGACATATGTCGCACATATGTTTGCGGTTACGGGATTCCTTTGCTTACACGAAGGCATACTTTTTGCCTCGCCTTGTTTATTTGTTCAACATTTATAAGCGATTCTAAGGTAACACTTTTTTTTTTGACATCATTACCGAGCAGTTGGTGACCTACGGCACGTCAGAATCACACCAAACATTTGGAAAAAGTCCAACCACACCACTCGATATATTATTCGATACCGGTAGCTATGGTAAATGTTCAACAGTGGTAGAAATCCCTGGCCTGGTGATTTCACAAGGGTCTTCATATATGACTGAATGACATGAGTATATCAACCGATTAATATTATGCATCCTTTCATTCAAGAACCGTAATTATTTTTGACTAAACGTGACGGTACTTACTGTCATACTGTTTTCTTTCGAAACTTGCTATACCATTTTCATTCTCACATAAAACATAGAAGCTGATATATAAAACAGCAAAGCTGGGGAAATAAAACCGAAGTTGGAGACCAGCTGTGCCACATTTATAACACGTAAATATACTAGTACTGATAGTATGAATCATTACAGCACACTCTTCATTGCCACACTGTTACTTTTATTTTTTCTTACTTAAAAATGGCTTCCATTCTACCGTACTTTACTCCTCTCGTGTTGTTTCAAAGCGCACAAGCAAAATATGCTAAAACATTTCTTTTTCTTAACCAGAAGTTTGAGACAGATGCCGCATATCAACTATCTTGGAGTTGATGTTGACAAAATAACAAAGAAAAAAAAAAAGATAAAAGGTTGGAATAAGAAGGATGTTTTAAAAGTTGATGAAATTATTTTGGTACCGGCTTTAATTTATAGCAGCAAAATCTGCACTTTTATAGAAAAAGACAGAGAAAATTTCGCAGATGTGAAAATATATTTAGGAAATGTGGGCCTACGACGATTTCCGAAAGGGGACCCGCCCAAAATGACAAAGTATTGGAAATCGTAAAAAAAACCATAGCAGACTTAAAAAATTAAAATGTTCATAGATCCTGAATGTATGTATCCATAATGATCGAATTAGAAAAAAAAATATGAATATTTTAATTTGTTAACTTAGTTATAATTTTGCGATTTTCCAACATTTGTTGGACATGTCCCCTTTTGCAAATCGATGACAGAATTATTAACACACACGTACGTAAAAGATCATATATTGCAAAACTACCAATATTCTTAAAATGTGTTTTGGTTAATTAAAATTAACACAGAGTAATATAACGCAACCACCGGCATAGCTCAATCGGCTAAAGCGCTTGTCTCCCGATCCGGAGTTGCACTCGGGCGTGGGTTCGATTCCCGCTTGGGCTCATTACCTGGTTGGGTTTTTTCATAGTTTTCCCCAACCGTAAGGCAAATGTCAGGTATGCATATATATTTTTTTAATTATTGCACAGATTGAAACAATTGTACAACTAAAGGAATGAATACTAGCTAGAAATCTTTGACAACAGTGGTCTCAGAATACATTCCATAATGGGCAGTGAAAAAATTGTTATTCTAAGAAATGTAGTTTTAGAGAGAACTAACTTTCTTTTCAACAGTGTTTAATCATAAAATTGCCCTGCGAACTCCACCAGGTGTCCTTAATAACTAAAATTTAACGGTGTTTTAAATTACCTACATCTGCTATTTAAATCAAAGCTAATAAGAATTTAGCAATAATGTATTAGTGGAGAAATAAATATTCCAGAGGAAATGCATTGCTTTCAAAACTATCACAGATGTGCACAAATTCCACAGTATGTCAGCGATACAACTGATCTGCTTATGGAGAGAACGAAACAGCATATATACTTCGGTTAAGAACAAAAGCCAATGATGCTAAAGATAGTTCTATCGGCCTGTCTATAGTCGTATATGAATAATATGACGGAGAGCAACCTCATTGTCAGTAACAAAATCAGACATTCCAAATTTAGATTATTGTCTGTGAAACATCCTATATTAACGCAACACATCAGCTCATAAATTAAACATACGTTTTAAATGCGCCATATGTTCTACAATGAATATGATTTATAAATAATGTAATTTATGTTTTTCCTATTACTGCGATACAGAATATATGTGTATTCCATAAAACCGGGTAATGAAGGAGGCACAGAAGTGGTACCAAGTTACACTCTTAGCATATCCTGACTATATGGTTCATAAAATTGTTATTTTCCCCTCGTTCGAAGACCATATTTCAGTGCATAAATACAATAAAGCATATTTCTCAGGGGACTAAATATAGCTGTATAGCAGCCTGTTCAAGAGAGCTTGATTATAGAATTTTGTGTCATTTATAGTATATGTAATGCCGACCACACCCCCTCATTTTACTGTAGTGCCGAGGTTATGAAAGCATGGAGCTCTACTTTCTTGCCTTATCATATGTACACGTTAAGTCAAAAGGTTGAGCTCAAACTGAAGGAAATGACAGAGGGGTTAGAATATAAATTTTTCAAAATATAAACTCACGCTCTTGAGTCAATTTAAGGATCTCAACATTAGTAACTAATTAATTAACAACATAATTAACAAAACTTCATTTCTCATACTAGTTTATTAAACCTTGTCGGACTGTAAAAAAAAACTATCGCAATGTCCATATTTTATATGTTGTACAATATTATAGTATTGTAAAATTTTAATTTATCACCAATTTTTTCTATTGTTCTATTAAAATTATAGCATACTAGTGGCTTGTGCAGCAGATGCTGCTAACTAAGTTCATTAGACGTTCAAATAAAAATGATTCGGATTTATTTTCAATGAAGAATACCAGACATTTTGAAACTTATTTTCTTCCGTAATAATGAAGCATACTTCCTCTGAATGGCTTTTTATGCCAAATACTTTTTCTTGAACCTATCTATCTTCAGTTTTTGAGTTTCAACGCGGGAACGCAAGTAACAATGTCAGGACGATCAGTGGGTTTTTTCAGGTCATTGTGGATTCCAGGTGAAAGTTAAAAAAATGTCAGGTTTGCTGTGCTTTCGAACAATAGACATATCATCTTAGTATAGGTGGTGCATGTAGAGCTTGAAATGTAGAGGATAAAATCATTATATTCTGCTAAGAGATCTTGCTGAAGTGATCGGGAGACTACAAAATTTGTAGACTTCTTATTTTACCAGCAAGTAATACCTTTTCGTCTTTCCTTAGGAACTGTAATTTTTGCGCTCTCTCGAGCCATTACTGAAGAGAATGACGCATATAAATATCTACACCACACCGCCATTAAGTATATGAAAAAGACCCAACCTCATTTGATTAATAACTATAAAAATATTTGATTTTTAATAACAATATTATCTTACGTAAGTTTTGCAGTTATATATATATATATATATATATATATATATATATATATATATATATATACAGCCGCCACTCAGTAAATTATAGAAATGAAGATCTAATTTAAGATATTTCTACATTTACTTACATAACCCCAAAACATTTCATTTTCATATCATCAATATAGCATTAATATGTATAAATTAATGAAAAATAGCCACATCATGACGTTACAGTAATTATAATAATATTTCATTTCATTTGGTAATAATGTCATCAAACCACTTCAAGTTTTGTAGATTTCAATATCCAATACATAACTGTACTCAGAAAATTACACACCGCAGAATCGGATCTGTAAATTCTTTTAGTAAGTCTTGATGTTTTTAATAACCAATTGAATTTGAGCTCTAATATGTCAGCAATCCTGCAGGTCATGGTTTTCGTGTAATATCCTATTGTTTATTGTAGTGTATTTTTTGTAATATACTGAAATGTAAATAGTTCTCAAAACTGACGAGAGATGGATATTGGAAAATAGGAAAATTATGTAGGAAAACTAACGCTTCACTGAAAGTTACTATTTTTCTGAAAATCCTTGGATGCCAAGTTCAAAATGACGGGTCATTCATCAAAATCCGTTCAGCCGTTTTCCCGTAATTTCCATTACCAGTTCAAATTATTATAGCATATAGCCTATTAACCTGTTGTATCCTATAGGATACTTTGTGAATTTAAGGGTCACCATATCCAAAAAGTTACACACTAGGCAAACATTACGTGCATTTAACAATTAATATTGTATTATACCAAAAGTTGGTCTAGCCATTCAGTCTAGCCATTACATCGTCAAAGGGAACTGGCGTACTCACTCAGATACCCCAGACAACTTTTTTTTTAGTTGGTTGGTTATTTAACGACGCAGTATCAACTACTTGGTTATTCATCGTCATTAAGATTGGTGGTAGTGAGATAGTATTTGGCGAGGTGACGCTGAGCAGGGTGCGAATTAACTGGGGTGGGATGGGGGATTTTCCCCCTTGTTAGAAAGTTATCCCCCTCACAAATTCATATTAACATCCCTACCAGGGATAACTTCTATCCCCCCCTCACAAAATATAGTTTTATTATTTGAATATACACTTTATAAAGTATAAAGTAAGCAAAGAAAATAATATTGATGTATTATCACCGGCAAGCTGACAACAATCAATAACTTAGGAATTACACATCTTATCTTAAGCCTGTTCATGAATATAATTATTATTATGATCAAGATGCAAGACAAGCAACTCAGTGCGACCAAGCGTTGAGCCGTATCGAATAAAGATAATAATAATTTTATGTATGGTATTCTCTATCTAGGAGTCTATCCCCACCTCATCAGAAATCTTAATTCGCATCCTGACGCTGAGGATTTGCCATAGATTTCCTGACATTCGCCTTACGGTTGAAGAAAACCTTGGAAAAACCCAACCAGGTAATCAGACCAAACCAGAATCGAACCCACGCCCAGGTGCAACTCCGGATCGGCAGGCAAGCGCCTCAGTCAACTGAGCTACGCCGGTTGCTACCGGGCATCTTCCGAACTACATTACCTTCTACAAGTATCCTCGCTAAAAGTTTTTCTGGGTGTTCCACCGCCTGATAAACGAAGGATTTGATATGCCCTAGAGTGGCCTTTAATTTCGAACTTCCGAATTTTATTCAGGACACCCCTCAAAGTTTAGGTGCAAATAAAAATCTTGCAAAATTTGAAGTCGCTCCAACAAAGGCAAAAGTTTTTCAACATTCTTATCTGAAGATTAACATAGGAGCAACTTTGCCGAATATGGAGTTTTATTACAAAGTTAAGTTTGTGACTTAGGTTAGTTTGTGATGGGTATGTGGTTGGATTGTAAGTATTTAATTATGCAGATTCTAAAAACAACAGTAGAAATTTCCTGTTCACTGTACCTGAAACAGAGTACTTAGATTAGTGGAAGTAGATGGAGGTAACTTAAGTCGCATAGCTCCGAGTGGAACCTCCCCTCTGACGAGTGCCAACTATGACAAATTTGTATTTAGTATTGCGTAGTTGCACTGAAATACTGTTAAGATGGTGATGGAAATTGATACTATTTAGGAATTATTATGGTTGGAAAGTAACAGAAAATGGGAACACGAAAGTCTGATTCGTTGTTTCTCTTACGATACGATGAAAGACAAACAGAGGGTGCATAATTGCCTTCTAATGGCCAGTTTTAAAAGTGTTGTTTTACAATATGCGTAAAGTAATGCTGAACTTACTTCTAGTGCACATCTGGTTATGAAAGAAGCGGAAGTATTTGGGGAGAAAGCACGAATACAATTGTTTCAACACAATGTTTATATCTGCAGTGCTCGGGAAAAGTGACATAAGTCACTTTCCACAAACCTTTTTTGATAATTTATTGACAACTTACGGAACAACTGCTCACATGGAAAAAAAATACATAAGTATTTCTCCCATTACAATAATTCATACAGAAAAAAATCAAATCGACATAAACCAGTGTAACTTGTCAATAAATTATCAAAAAAGGTTTGTGGAAACTGACTTATGCCACTTTTCCCAAGCACTGCAGATATAATACCTCCAGTTTTTCAAGAGTGGAAAGTGTTACAAAATAGTTTTAAACGCAGATTTCAACTCCGATACTGGAGCAGGTATAGATCATTCGTTACCTCGTGAAGTCAAATACCTTCGTGTGCCATAACACATATTAAGAACCATATGGTGGGTGTAGTCACACGCCGTGGCGTCGTGGTCTAAGGCATCCTGCCTGGGACTCGCGTTACGGAATGCGCGCTGGTTCGAGTCCTCATGGGGGAAGAAATTTTCTCATGAAATTTCGGCCAGTGTATGGGACCGGTGCCCATCCAGCATCGTGATGCACTTGGGGAGCTACGATAGGTAGCGAAATCCGGTTGCGAAAACCAGCTATAACGGCTGGGGGGGATCATCGTGCTAGCCACACGATACCTCCATTCTGGTTGGATGATCGTCCACCTCTGCTTCGGCATGTGGGCGTGAGGCCAGCAGCCGGCTGGTCGGTCAAGACCCTTCACAGGCTGCAGCGCCATTATTATTATTATTATTATTATTATTATTATTATTATTATTATTATTATTATTATTATTATTATTGTGGGTGTGAGCGAGCTAGCTAACTTGCAAGTCAAAGCGAAGCGAGGGAAGGAAGCTTCTCAGTCCACGTTTACATTCACCTCACGCGCAGTAGGTTTCACGAGATCTCTAATGGCCTATACTTCTGGAAAACCTAGATCTGTGCGATTTTGAGCATGGTATGTTTCTCTTCACATAATCACCATTGAAGAAGACAGCAATTTCTTCTAAGACGAAGGAAAAAAAAAGGTACAAGAAGCTAGAAGATAGGAAAAGATGGCGTATTAATGGAAGAAAAATGAAAGAAAATATTCTACGTCCGAAACAGGAAGAATACAGGCCATCCCATTGGCTCAGTGAAATGTCAATACAAGACAATTTTACTGCAGTTTCCTAAAAATTAAATTTTCAATTGAATGTCGGCTATAATTCACACTGTTTTTTTTATTAATGGTGGTGATATTTAATTAATTACTTTCATAGTACAACTAATGCAATTAAATAATAAAAACTGTGAAGGTACTACGCTTCGCTTTCAATAGGTTATAGTGAATGTTACCAGAATTAGTTTTGTATCACATTGACATGAATTCAGACTTAATTTATTCACAAACTGTTTAAAATAACTGAATAAATAGTAAATATTTCTGACATAAACCGTTTTTTATTTTCAGAAGAAACAACACAAATTGAGTCTTTCCCATCCACAGAAGATGGTTCCATTCCAGTTGGAGAACCTGTCCAAGCAATGCTCTTTAATCTAGCTACGTAATTATAGCAGATGACCCCACTGCTTCACAAGAGACTAAAAGGGCTAAAATATGTCAAAACTAGGTCTTTTTCGATGAGCTTTTGTGTTACTTGAATAGATATTAGGGAGATATATTTTCTATTTACCATATAGGCATGATATCTATGAGACTGTTATTAAAGACTTATTTTTTTTCGAATCTACAGTCGCCAAGATTTCTAAGCTTATTATTCCAATTTAAAAAAAAAAATCCAGAAAATGTATTTGAAATAAAGTGGAATTATTTCCGGGTGTTGGAGGTGAATACATCGAATGAAGGCTACCGAACAGTGATGAACCGCTTCACTTTGCGCTAACAAACCCTAAAGAATATTTTTTTGAAAACTATCACTACGTAGCCTACTAGAAACTCTCCCACGAGGAATATCACTCAGAATTTTAGGATCCTTTCATCAAGCAAGGTGAATGACTGAAGAAATTTACTGCATCAAAATTTTTCTTCTCAGACGTCAGTTTCCTCGTCTCTCCGATGAGTACAATGGAATCACACGCCCATAATTCTTGTATGTATCTGTGCAAAAGCGTGGATTCTTTCACTTGTTGCAATAGAATCTATTCAGGATTTGCAATTTATTGTAGCGATATTAATAAACAGATCAACAAAGTTGTTTTGCAGAAATTTATAACCATTTATGGTAGCTTGCACGAGAAACATCGACAGTGGCATTCATTGATACCAATCTTTCAGTTGAAACTAAAATAATGATGGTAGAAGCTCTAAAATGTGAAAAGTATACAGTGAAATATAAAAATGTTGCCAGGTGAATCAAAGTTCTTAAATCTATATTTAGGAAAAGGCATTCAAAAGTTAAGTTGCCCAGATTCAAGGAGATTTTTTAAAGGTTTTCAATAATGGCGACTTCTTGGAAACACATCCATCAGAATGGGAAAGTAACGAGCATTTTCAAAGAGGACTACATATCACAAAAAGTCCTAAAGTTATAACGATGCAGCAGAACTGAGAGTGAAACAGACTACAATAATATGCTGACAACGAAAGAAGAAAAATACAATTAATATTGGAAATTGTGTCTAATATCGACGCTGATATCAGAATGTGAAGAAATTGTACACTGGCATAATTTGGCTTCACAAGGCGTAATCTCATCTTGATATTCTACAAATTAATAATAACATTAATAATAATAATAATAATAATAATAATAATAATAATAATAATAATAATAATAATAATAAATATTATTATTACTAGCACGTATGGGCGAATCCAGAAATGCATATAGAGTGTTAGTTGGGAGGCCGGAGGGATAAAGACCTTTGGAGAGGCCGAGACATATGTGGGAGGATAATATCAAAATAGATTTGAGTGAGGTGAGATATGATGTTAGAGACTGGATTAATCTTGCACAGGATAGGGACCGATGGCTGACTTATGTGAGGGCGGCAATGCACCTCCGGGTTCCTTAAAAGCCATTTGTAAGTAAATATTATTATTATCATCATCATCATCATCATCATCATTGTCATTATTATTATTATTATTGTTATTATTATTATTAATATTGGACCTTAACTACATGATAATCACATCTGTAGAATGAAATGAAAATAATTAGCGCCTACAAATACAGATACTAATATGGCAACTGGATGGTCAACTTTAACAGAGACCGTACATAAATATGTAAAACAATTTACAAGAAGTTCACTTTGAACGATGTACAAATTAAAGCATTCATACCATACCATAGAGCGATTATTTTAGGAAAACAAACACCGTATTAGAACAGGGATATTAAGATATATCACAATGCCACAAAATAAACCTAAATCTGTTTGTATATGATCAAATTTTGATCAAATATACGACGCCTCACTGGACTTTTCAAGCTTGGCAATACTTTACAAATTTTATTGTAAAATCATTTATAACACTTTGAAAGTCTTCCATCGTTTGGGAAATAAATAGGAACATGCTCTATTCGATGAATGTCTTGAGAATTCTTTGAAGTTCTTGATCAACAGGATTCCAGAATATTATGGAGCCAAGAAACATAAAAAAGAAATATGGTGTCTTGAACGAGTTAATTCAGTTGTATGACTTAAACTCATGCATGTACATCGTGGGTTTCGTAGAATACCACATTAAAATGAAGGAAAATAATACGTAGGAGGAAATGTGAAGGATGTATCTCGAGTTGAGTATCAATACATGATTTTTTAATGAAGAAGATTCTAACCTATAACTAGACAGTGGATGCGGGATGACTTATCGTTGAATGTAGGTGCACATTTACTATATGTTACATTTTTTTCATTCATACCATTGGCTCAATAGGTTTTAAACCTAAAGAGACGACGTCAACATGCTACTGTATCTCCGTACAGTCAGAAGGAAAAGAAAAATAACGTATTGTAGTACATACCTTGCAAGGTTCAGTCCTCGTCATCATTGATGCAATTACCAATTCGCCTATCGTTTAAACAGTTTTTGTGTCGAGAGAATTTCTGAAGGAAAACTCTAAAATGGGGTCACTTAATTTCTTCAGAGGAATATTTGCACTGAGCATCATGTTGCACGTGTCGTTTAGACCCGCACAACTAAATGATGATGATGATGATGATGATGATGATGGTTCTTCAGATTTCATTTCAACTCATTTTCTGTGCTATGTATTGTTGCGATGTTTTTCTATAGCCTGAGTTGTTCTGGTTTTTATTTCAATTTTACATACATTACACACGATATTGTTTTCGTTAATACATAAAATGTCACTCTCATACTTCTTAAATGCATTTCGTATCTCTAAGCGAATTTAACGTTTTGACTTCGACATTATGAATGGATGAGCACTATACTATTCAACTCGTACTAAATACTTGAGCAGGATAACACAACTGCACACATTGCGTTGCAATGTGGACCGGGGTTCCTTCGTTCTGTACGCTGCTATACTCGCCAGGTACACAAAAGACAAACGACGCGGCACGTGCCATATACTCCGATACGAAACAACTTCACTTTTCCTGAAGTCATCCCGCATCCACTGTCTACCTATAACCTAGGAAAATACTAATCGTAAATATTTCGTTATAAAACTACAGTATATTCAATCGTAATATTGTTCATTTTAGGATACAGTACTGTTAATTAATAAAAATATTAGTTTGTATAGCGTACTTATTCTCCAAAAGATTTACATTTTGTTCGCAAGAACAAAACTTCCACGAAGAAAGGAGAGGGGATGTCCGATCTTTAATGAAGCCATGGTCGAGATTATCCACAAGGCGAGGTGCTCCCCATCGGCAACATGAAGATCTACTCTATGTCTGAGTTACGACGGCTGGCCGGCGTCAAGAGCATGGGCGATGCGGAATGCCCCACGCTGCTGGACATCGAGATCTGCAGCGAGCAGGACGACCCCAGGCAGCGCCCCAACTTCGGCGTCAAGTGCAAGATCTTCGAACTGGACGCTTGCCAAGGCATCGGAAAGGTGTGTCTGGTGTACATTCACAAGAGCGAGTGCGAATCCGATCTAAAACAAGAGGACCCCAAGATCTGGCTGCTGGACAGAAGTTTCGAGTGGCACTACCTGGCTGCAGACTTCACGCAGTACTTCCGCATGATGCGGGTACACCAGGGTCTCCCCCAGTGGCAGTTCAAATTCACGCCCATGGACCTAACACCGTGGGCTGAGCAAATGTTCGTGTTGATCGCACCGCATCTGCTCCAATCTGATGTGAATAACCCACTCACACAGAGCGTGGACTGGTGTGACATGCCGTATAACAACCTCGACCCTGCGATCTTAATTGAACTAATTTATTTCCAATTAATTCAATTAATTTTAAATTACTCTTAATTTATTGCAATGTAATCTATTTTGATTAATTAATTTTATTTCATTGATTATATTATATTAAAAAAGCATAATAAAATGTGAATATATATATATATATATATATATATATATATATATATATATTCATATATTCCCCTTATGTTATGTAACTGAAAAAAAAATATTTATATTATAATATTTCGTAGGTAGATCTACGTAGTTTACAATGAACTTGAAGTACATGTTTTAAAATACTGTCAAATTTGCAGAAATATGAGACAGATTTTGACAAATATTTTTAATATTGATCAATCTTTGAGAAATTTTCTGGTAAAGTATTGAACTAGAAAAAATTGATCGTGTATAAGCAGTTTAATATAATGTTTTAGAAAAAAAAAACATTAAAGAGGACTTTATTAATCGTCGGTTTAGTACCATCAGTAGAAAACACTGACAAGAGTCACAGGGAGAGAAAGTAAAAGAATGTAAGTCGTTGGCAGTTGAAGCAAACTACTCTGGAATCAGAAGCGTAACATCTTTAAAATTCCCATCAGAATTTCTGCAGAAGTTAACGTTCTCCGTAGTCGTCCCCACAGTTTGATTAAACTTGGCATGCTCCGGAGAATCATAACTGAAATAAAGAAGCCCCATCTCCTGAACAGCAAATAAGTCCGAGAATTCATTCAATCAATAAAAGGAACAAAATCAGAAACCCCATCACTCTAAGCTATACAATACGCATATTCGTTCTTGTATCAGAATTATTCATAATTTAAATTTCAATTTTAGAGGTTGGATAATAATAATAATAATAATAATAATAATATTTAACATTATTATTATTCTAATAATTATAATAATATAATTATTCTAATAATTATTATTATTACTATTATTATTACTATTACTATTATTATTACTATTACTATTACTATTACTATTACTATTACTATTATTATTATTATTATTATTATTATTATTAAAGTTCAGGTCAACTGATCTATTTCGGTTTCGTAAAGTTTAATTTGGTTTGAAACTGAGCTCCCGAATCCTGAAGTTTATAGTCACATACCCAAAATTAGGTCCAATATGGGCAGGTGTTCACGTAATTTTCATACATGTATCTCTTTTTCTAAGACATCAGTCAATTAACGTAAATTTTAGGGAAACAACAAAAAAATATTAATTGAAAGAGAAGTTTAAAAAATAATGTTTACATTTATTTTCTATTTCTTCATCCTGTATGAGATATTTTGGGAAGAATTTGTAATGTTACATTAATTCACTGGTCAACAAAATTTAAACTTTTTTCTGTTAAATGGGAAAGAATGGGTGATTCTAAGTGACTTTTTTGTGCTGATTTCAAATGTTTTTACAGAACTTTTCCATCACCCAGGGTTTTAGAGTAATCACATGAAAATATTTTTCGTATCTATACATTACAGTATTACGATATCTTAACTGAAATTACATTTATTGACCTAAAATGTATGTGAAGCATATTTTCGGCTGCACTTTGCTTGAAGAACATCTCTCTTCAGTATCCAGCAATAGTCTGCCAACATATTTGGACGTCATTTACCCTGGTAGCGCATTTCCATTTCCACGATGTCCTGGTGGAAACGCTTCCCGTGTTCGTCGCTCACAGTTCTAGGTTTTCAGGAAAGAAATTGAGATAGAATGCAGAAAGTGCATTTTTAAGACATATTACATACAATGATCTTGTAGTTCTCAATCATCTCACTGAGAAGTTCTCTATAGTTCTCAGACCTGAAGTTTCCTGAAAAGTTCGTGAAAACATTTTTGAAATGCACCCATGGAGCTGTTTCTCGCATATTTAACTGGTTTTCAAATTGCGTATCTTTCATCAGTTCCCTTATTTGAGGTCAACAAATATTCCTTCTTTTAGTTTAGCTTCACAAGCCTAATTTGATATGCAGTGGAGACAATAAATTTTTTTCAGAACTTACATGTGGTTGGTGAAGAACATTATCTTGTCCTGGATTAAAGTGATTCTCTCTTTGGCCAGTTATTTTTATATAATGATTACTTTTATCTCTGCTATCCATCTTGCACAAGTAGCAGCAAAATTTAGTATAGCCAAGCTGTAACCCAAGTGAGATAGCTGTTACTTTCAAATCCCCACATATCTGCTAAGAAAAATTGTTACACTTGATAATGGTTAGTGAGAGCTTCATATTCTCATAATTTTCCTTTATACCAACTGTATGGTTTAAAGGAATGGATGGATATTTGTTTCCATTATGTAGTAACGCTCCTTTCAAACTTGTTTTCGAGGAGTCTATGAACAAATGCCAATCCTCAGGTTTATGCTCAATACCCATTGACTCGAACAAATTCTTAACATCATTGCAGTAAACTAGGTACTCCTCTTTAGAAAACAAATGCTCAAATTTCTTTTGGCGTTGGCGAAAGAAACTTACTTTGGTGTTACCTGCAGCAGCTTCCAGCCTTTCAATCTTGAGGCTTGTAATTCTGCCTTTCTTTTACTTAAACCAAGATCCCGAACCAAATCATTTAAATCCTCTTGTGTTAGAACGTGAGGTTCATTTATAGTATCATCTTCCACAAAATCTGGATCATTTTGTAATTCAGTCTGAACATCAGGAACACTTTGAATTACTTCACTCAATGTTATGTCCTCTGGTGGAGTTGGTATGGGAAGTCCTGGCCTATGAAGCACCGGCCGAATTGCAGAAACTAAATATTGATATTTAACAGTGTCTGGACTTCGAATTTATTCCAGATATATTTGTCAAGCAGAAGTAGCAGTCTGTCAAATCTCCTTAGGTTCGCGCCATATCATAGGGACTGCAAAAGGGATATGACGGGATCCTTTTAACCAGTCAGTTAAAAGTGTTACTCATTTAGCACAACAGATTTCCGGGGCCCATGTCTTGTTTTGGTCTATTTTGTTGTTAAAATAACAGTCATAAGCTCTTCTAACTAGAGGAGTAAAATTTGGCCTCTGCCATTTTAAAGTTAGCTCACCACACACTTAACAGAAGTTTTTTTTATCTATAAGACTCTTTCAAGACATGTTTCTTATACATTATTCACTACTCCTTACAATGCACTATTAGGTACGGTATTATATACTTCTATCAAAATTCAATTGACAACGAAAGAGAGCACAGCTTCTTTCTTTGAAGAAAGCTTCTATTTATCTGGGAAATTTACCTTTTGTGAAGGAAATATCATTGTTGTTATTCATGAATTCACAGCAACAATACCAAACGTTACAAGTCAATTGTTGACACAATGTAATGAAATATAAATGTAAAATACGCCTTCTAATCAGCATGTTATATACCACAAATACTAATAAACTGGAACAAATTTATTTTCAAAATTTAAAAAAAAATGGTGGGTGATGGAAAATTTCTGACTTCATTTTTGGAATCAGCAGATGGCTATACATAAGAAACACCCGAAATTATTTAACAAAATCACTGTTGACCAGTGATTATTTATGTTTTATGAAATTGTTAGATTTAAAAAATGATGCCCTTTCAACACGAATTCAGAATACAAAATATGAAACACTTAAATATCATGTTTATGTAATGGACATTGAAGTTATTTTAAAAAATATACCTAAGCCAATCGCTTGTGAATAATATTAATGCATACAAAATGACTTTTCTTGTAAAAATGAATTTCTAATTGAAATATTATAGTCATCATCTTATCTAGCAACTGCTTTTGTCATGAAATAGTTGAACCATGTTCTCTGATACAAAGTCATTCATTTTATTTATTTTGATATTCACTTCAATACTTTATACAAAAATATAAAACTTTTTAAAAAATTACCTTTTTAACGATTTTAATACTTAAAACTTTCTAAAGTTTTTAAAATGTTTTATACTCATTTTACTTGATTTAATAGGCACCTTCCCAGCTGGATATGTGTTGTTCTGTGTGAGCTCGATCACTTCATGTCGCTGGAGTGCCATCTAAAAGCTGTGAACCTCTAACTTAAGCCTTTTTATCCTTCTGAAAAATGAATTGAAACAGTTAATATAGTTCTTTCCTTAGATGATGCTGTTTAAAATCGAAACTGGTTTCTTCTTGCGGTAATCTTAGTGACGTCTAAAGTGTTAAAACGGCATCAGTCAGAGATTAGCGCCTTTTCCAACCCAATCTTAGTTTTTGAGTCCATGTCTTTTATATTTTATACCACAATTTGATGTCCTTTCAACACTAATAAATAGATATTATTGCGATGTACCGAAGTACATTATGATATTTCCGTGCAGGAACTCTGCGTTATCATAAAGAGAAACCAAAGGTTGGTTCACAATAAACCGGGAACGGAAACGACAACGAGAACTAGAACGTAAATATTGTTAAAATAAGTGTATTTAAGTGTGAGCATTTACAATTAACTTTCACGTTCTCGTTCCCGGGCTCCGGCAAGCTTCTCGTTAATTATGAATGCTCACATTTAAAAGCATTTATTTTAATAATATTTTCGTTCTCGTTGTCGTTTCCGTTCCCGGTTTATTGTGAACCAGCATTAAGAGGTGGAGCTTAAACTGAGAGGATTCAATCCGGGATCGAAATTGGAATCCTGTGTGGCTTAGTGGATAGAGCGTCAGCACGTAGAGCTGAAAACGCAGGGTTCGAATCCCGGTGTCGGAGAGAATTTTTCTCCGCTCCACCGATCCTTCATCATCACCAATAAATAGATCTATGTCTGGGGATACAAAAATAACAAATTAGATATTGGGAAAATTAGTGACTGATGACCTTTCAACACAAATGGATTCATATAATACTGCAATAATTTATTGCTGTGGTTACCATTACTACTGATAATCTATATATATATATATATATATATATATATATATATATATAATTTGAACTAGTAATGGAAATTACGGGAAAACGGCTGAATGGATTTTAATAAATGACCCCACATTTTGAAGCTCGGAACACAAAGTTTTTCAGAAAAATAGCAGTTTTCAGTGAAATGTCAATTTTCCTACATCATTTCCTTGCTTTCCAAAATCCATCTGTCGTCAGTTTTGAGAAATAATGGCTTTTCAAAATAAAACACAAACACACTACAATAAACAATATTACACGAAGGCCATGATCTGCAGGATTGCTGACATATTTAGAGTTCAAATTCAATTGGTTATTAAAAACTTCAAGGTTTACAAAAAATAATTTACAGGTTTGATTCTGTGTATTTTCTGAGTACAGCTGTGTATTGGATATTAAAATCTACAAAACTTGAGGTGGTTTGATGACATTATTACCATTATAAGTTAAATATTGTTATAGTTAATGCCATGATGTGACTATTTTTCATTAATTATACATATTAATGCTACATTTATGATATGAAAGTGAAACGGTTTGGGGTTATATAAGTAGCTGTAGAGAATAATTATATGAAATTAGATATTCATTTCTATAATTTACCGAGTGACGGTGATGTAGTGTATATATATATATATATATATATATATATATATATATATATATATATATATATATATATATATATACACATATGTGTGTAGGTATGTATGTAGGTATGTATGTATGTAACTACACAACTTACGTAAGATATTATTAAAAATGAAATATTTTTATAGTTATTAATCATGTGGGGTTGGATCTTTTTCATATACTTAATAGTTGTGTGGTGTAGATATTTATATGCGTCATTCTCTTCAGTATTGGCTCGAGAGAGCGCAAAAATTACAGTTCCTAAGGAAAGACCAAAAGGTATTACTTACTGATAAAATAAGAGGCCTAGAAAATTTTGTAGTCTCTCGAACATTTCAGCAAGATCCTTTAGCAGGATAAAATGATTTTATCCTTTACACTTCAAGCTCTACATGCGGCAGCTATACCAAGATGCTATTTCTACTGTTCGAAAGCATAGCAAACCTGACATTTTTTTTAACTTTCACCTACAATTCACAATGACCTGAAATAGCTATTGCTTTACTCCCACATGATAAAACCCACTGATCGTCCTGACATTGTTACTTGCGTTTTCACGTTGAAACTCAAGAAATGAAGACGGATAGGTTCAGAAAAAGTATCTGGCATAAAACAACATTCAGAGGTAGTATGTTTCATTACTATGGAAGCAAATAACTTTCAAAATGTCTGGTATTCTTCATTGAAAATAAATCTGAAAAATTTTTTATTAGAACGTCTAATGAACTTAGTTTTCAGCAATTGCTGCACAAGCCACTAGTATATTTATAATTTCGGAAAGTGTTTTAATTAGCTTAGTGACAAGGAAGGCCAGTGTCGAGAGGAGAAGTGAAAATGTTTCTGTGAATGCAAGGGCTGAAATGGGGAGAATTGAAGAGAAGATGACAGAAGTGGGTGAAGTGAATGCGTCTGGTGATGATTGAGGATATAGTAAGTAGGTCAGATAATACATTTGAGAAGTTAAGTAGGAAGATAAGTGAGAAGATAGAGGAAATGAAAATAGACGAGGAGGATGGTGGAGGAAGCTAGTGAAGCACAACGTGTAGAAAATAAGTGAGATAGAAAATGTAATACACTTAACAAATAGATATAATAAAGATCCGATTGGATAGTGACGTAGTAAGGATTAGCAACAAGTATTATTAGAAACAGAGTGTGTTCGATATAAGTGAACTGGAAATCAAGAAAGGAGTTGTAAAAGTGTCAATTTTGAATTATCTAAATTAAGTCGTTAGGTTTTAAAGGTGCGAATACTGATCAACAGGGAAAGGATTTATATGTAAATACATATTTACTTATAAAGCTAATATAATTTATATTTTGCATTATCTTTATGTTTCACAATGTGTAGGGTTGAAAAATCCTACTTTTATTTTCCATATTTTTCCATATTTTAGAGTTTAGTACATATTTTCGTTAATTTCCATATATTTTCCATATTTCATATAAAACAGTCCATATTATATTAGGTTTAACAATAAAACAAAACAAAATTCCATTAACTTTTAAAAATACATTTCAACAATAGAGATTTAAACACATGTTCAGTAATCCCTTTAACATCAGAGTTATTTGAAAATTAGCAGTCCTATCAACAATGGGAAAGTAAGTTACAAAACTGTATTAATTTAATTTAAAATTTTTAACAGACTTCAGTTGTGCAGCTCAACAGTTAAATGCCAGTCAGAGTACACATAGGTTCAGTTTTGTAAATCATACTATAAAGACGGTAAATATGCCAAAAGTACGTCATTCAGTCAATTTAAAATCAAAACTAACAAGTTACATTTCAGAATTTAAAGAAGATGGTTTATCAACTGACAATAAAATATTATTTTGTAATTTGTGTCAGTGTGCAGTATCATCTACACAAAAGTTCCTGGTGCAACAACACATTACAACTAGTAAACATCAGGCCAACAAACAACTAAATTCCAAGCAGAGACAATTGTTTTTAACACAACCAACAACATCGAATGTAAGATCTGAGTTTAACATCGACCTGTGCCGTTCTCTCATCTCTGCTGATATTCCTCTCTACAAACTAAAGAATAAGGTCTTCAGGGAATTCCTTGAAAAATATACTCAACATACAATCCCGGATGAGTCAACACTTAGGAAGACGTATGCTCCATCCATCTACGATGAGACAATACGGAAGATGAGAGATGAAATTAAAGATAGTTCAATTTGGGTTTCCATTGATGAGACTCCCGACAAAGAAGGTAGACTTGTTGGTAATGTAGTTATCGGTTTGTTAAGTGAACAATATTCTGAACGAATTCTTTTACATTGTGATGTTCTAGAAAAGTGCAATAACAAAACTATAGTTAAACTGTTCAACGAAGCTATGGGTATCCTGTGGCCAAAGGGTATTATGTACGATAATGTGTTATTCTTTATTAGCGATGCTGCCCCTTACATGGTCAAAGCTGGACAAGCATTATCTGTTGTATATCCTAAATTGACTCATTTTACTTGTGTGGCGCATGCATTTCATCGTGTGGCAGAAGTGGTCAGAGACAATTTCCCTAAAGTAGATTTGTTGATTTCATCAGTGAAAAAAGTATTTCTCAAAGCTCCCAGTAGAGTTAACGTGTTGAAAGAAATGTACCCTGAAATTCCATTGCCACCAAAGCCAATTTTAACTAGATGGGGTACATGGCTAGAAGCAGTTGAATATTATGCCGAACATATAGACTCTATTAACAATGTTCTCCTTGCATTGGACTCTGAAGATGCAGTCTCAATTGATACTGCGAAAACAGTTACCTGTGACATAAGTGTGAAGAATGACTTAGCTCACATTCAGCATACATTTTCATGCATCATAAAAACGCTCAAAAGTCTCCAAAATAGGCACCTTTCACTATCTGAAAGTTTTGAAATTATAAATAGTACTGTGGAACAACTGAATCGTGGTAGAGGTAAAGTTGCAGATGCAGTAAGAGCTAAGGTGGACACTGTACTTTCAAAAAACCCCGGATATGAAGAACTACAAAAGGTTGTTGCTGTGATGAGTGGTGAATCAACAGTGAAGATTAACTTGGACTTATCCCCAGCAGACATTGTGAAATTGAATTATGTACCAGTTACTTCTTGTGACGTCGAACGCTCTTTTAGTCAGTATAAATCTATCCTCAGAGACAATAGAAGAAGATTCACTTTTCAGCACTTGAAAGAAATGTTTGTAACCTATTGTTATGGTAACAGACAATAAAAATTGTGTTTTGTTGAAACTACATTGGAAGATAAGGTACGTCCATTATATTTTTTGTTTAGTTTGATTAAAATGTACCAATATTTAACGTACATAGTCATTTTTTTATAATTTTAAGTCCATATTTAATTCCATATTTTGGTAAAAATCCATATTTAATTCCATATTTTGGTAAAAATAACTACATATATATTTACATATTTCATATATTTTTAGTCCATATAAATCCGTTCCCTGCTGATCAATTTAGATGGGGACAAACGTAAGAGATTATAGTAAACAGTGAAGGAGTGTAAGGGAAACAGGAGGATAAAATAATGAGGGAATATAAGTAAGAGGTACGAATCTAAATTAGAAGAGCGTCTACAAAAGGTATATCTATAATAAATGTAATTGTGGCACCGGATAAAAAATTGTGAAGTCCACATTACATGGATGTAAATGTTAAAATGAAATATATATCATATCATATTTATAATTTCGTCATGAGGCTAATGACACTATCGCCTAATAATATAAAAAATAGGAATAGAGTCGTACAAAAATATCCTCTCCAAAACTGTGAATATACTAATGGAAAATAAATAAAAAAACAAAAAACAAAAAAAAAATTAAGTACTCCAAGACTATAATACACAGACGACAAGGCATGATTAAAACTATGGAGAAGTATAGAAATACATTTGCAGTAAATATCAGATCAATATTAAGCCCATTTGACATAAAGAAAACTTCGGAAATAATGGTTCGAATTTTGATCATTCAGAAAAAAAAAGAAAGAACAATAATCACCAAGTCACATATTTCACAATATTTTTACCGTAATTATTAGCACTTTAATTCACTAATTGATAAGAGTTATTATATATCCATACTTAGTTATAATTAAATATTATATAACTTGTATTAGAATCTAAACAAATTAAAATTTTACAGCAAAAAGATTTTAGAATTTAATATTATCTCCGTATATAGTTGTTTGAACTACAGATACAGATTTGCCAGCATTGCACCATTACCAAATACCGTAATAAAGTTGTTTTAAGAAAGCATACAGATTTTAATTAATCTCAAATTGCGTCCCTCGTTCAATGCATTTAGTATCCTGTTTGAAGTGTCAATACAATCGCAGATCATAGATCTATTGTGATCAATTATTTCAGTGCCGGCACTGATCTCCAAACTGGTCGGCTTTATGGTACTATATCCTATATAAAAAGTAAAGCAAGAAGGGAATTCAGCCATTTTTGAAGAACACTTCATTTTATGCTACTTTGGATGATATCTGATATCAGGAAATAAATATGGTAATGCAAAAATTATTACGCAATAGACAAGACGAAGTCGACTATTTTCTAACTTCACATCGATTCTGTTGTATTGTATTTATTTACATTCCATGGTATTCTTACATCGCAGCTAGAATATACAACATGTCAAAAAACTTGGTAGCATTACAAAGTCTTAATTATAGTCACAGTTTAGTTGAAATATATACAGAAGAGTTTTACAATCCATTAGCATAACTTAAGGAGTTAGTAAAGACAATTAATACAATACAGAAATAATCATGCAGCATTGTTGAATATCATAAACTCACCTGTGAAAAATTAGATACTTTTTTAATTTGGCCCAAAATAAGCTGTTTTGAGTTTGATTTTTATATCCATAGGGAGGCTAAAAAATTTTTACTGCCATATAACGCAGTCCTTTTTCATAGCATGATAGACTTGGCGATGGAGAATGAAAGTCACTTTTGACGAATATTTATGCTCTGAACTGTTGCATTAGTTACAAAGTTTTCATGATTATACACGAGGAAATTTATTGATGAAAAAATATGCTTTATTTGTAGTTTTTTAAAATGATCCTACACGATTCCCTAGATTTGGCACCTACTATTATTCTAATCACTCTTTTTGTGTAGTAGGAATATACTGTTACTCTGTAGAATTTCCCCAGAATATTTCCAAAATTCATTACCGAGTGCAAATATGCAAAGTATATTGTTTTAAGGTACTAATACTTACTGTCTCTTTCGTAGATCTAATAGCAAAACATGCTGAATTAGTTTGGGGGTAATTTCGTTAATTTAAGACATTATCGATCTGTAAGCCAAGAAATTTGGTTGTTGCTGTTGTTTCTACTTGGGACCTGTTGTTGATTATTGGGCTTGAAATTTGCGAGATTGAATTTTGGCAGGATCTAAATATGGGTTATGACAGTTTTGTTAAAATTTAATACTAATTTATTGGCTGAGAACCAATCATATATTTTGAGGGGAATTGCTTCTGTTGAAGATTGGAATGTGTTTGATGTATTGGCTGTAATTACTATACTAGTGTCATCTGCAAATATTATGGAGAAAGATCATTTATGAATACTAGAAAAGTAAGGGACCTAATATTGATCCTTGTGTTAGTACACATACCGCCCACGGTATAATTATTGTTAAAATGAACATCATATAATATGACAATAAATAAAACGAAAATAAGTAACATATGAACTCTACCCACGATACTAAACAGTGCAGACGTCATAGCGAAAACCAGAATAAACACGACTAAAACATACACTATAATGAGATAAAAACAAGAATTACATTGAACTTTTTATATGTGACAAACCTACGTGCGTTATGAATGGCAGCAAAATACATTTATCCACGCATGTCGAAAACTCATGTTATTATGGTGCCTTTCTCGTCCGTCCTTTGTCTTTGCGTGTGCAAAATCGGCTTCCAAGAGTAGTTTAACATAAAATTATTTCCCACATTAATATTTTAACACGTTTTAATTAGAATTTACTATCTTATTCTAATATTCAAAATTTTCGACTAACAAAAGACATTTTCACATTATCAGATCAATGCAATCTTTGATAATTTGCACACGGGTACGTACGTACGCACTGTAAAGGAAAATGTGATTAAAAGCCCTTGCTACCAATATAAACTGTAAGACGCAAACAATTTATTTACTTAAAAATATAGTAGTACTTTGGGAACACTTCTGTTTTAGTTAAACAAAAAACTAGATGCTTCATAACTTACATGATAGTAGAGACAAATCGATAAGTTATTAAGTAATAATTTTACTAAATGAATGTGTGTGTATATATTTGCAGATAGGACATATATATGTCCTACCTGCAAAAGCTGCTGCAAAATACAAACCACTGTAAGTCACAAAATGTATATTTAAAAATAGATTAACATATTCTATTCTGTTGTTACGTGAATAAAGATGTAACTTTGTATTCCTACTTGTTTAAATTAAAATAAGCCTAATGCTTCACATCTTGTAATGAAGAAGTAGATGAATAACTTTACAATCGAATTTATCTAGATCAGTATCTATTATAAACTATGTTTGGAATACAGAGTGAGCAAATTATCTTCCGTCTGGAGGGCAGCAACTTTAACTTAGGCAAACGAGTTATCACACAGACTGTTTCGCATTGGGTTGCATGCCATGGCATTCCATAAGTTCTCGTCACCACGTTATATCAATATTATTCTATATGCATTCTTTAAGACTAACTACCTGACTGAAATTAGCAGCTAATATTTTTCCTGTCATAATTGTTAACACTTTCAAATGAGCCTTACTTGAAACTGAACTTGCGACCTCGCACTCAAGGGAGTTCCTTGTAAGTGGTCTACGCTTCTCGACACTAGTGACATATGGCCCAAACTAGTAGTCGGGGAGCGTAACGGCTAGTTAGAGAAAATATTCATAATTTGTAGCTTCTGCATTCGATACCTGGCTGTTTCCGTAACAAACGTGTGAGAGCACACACATCGATAGTTAAACATACATCGATAGTTTGACTTGCCGGGTGGTAGATAAATTGTTCACACAGAATTTACCCACAATGTTCGATAATGAAGGTCGAAGAGAAAATGCTTCTACTTGTTTTGTTTATACATAGGTCCAGGCGAATGGCTAAAGAAATACAGATTTTTCTCTGTTTTTTACAAATTATTTGTGCCTTTTTAGCAGCTAATATTTTGTACTAAAGTTAAGTTTTACATTTCTTATTGGCGTCTTTTACCGATTTTTCGACTTATGATTTTGTTAGGTTTCATTTAAAAATTGTTTGCAGTATTTTCGACTTATTACAATATTAGGTTCCATTTGAAAGATTGGTTCATTCATATAAATATACACTTGTTACTGGGACCATGTTCTGAAACACAGAAGAACTCAAATGTCAAGACATGATTTCAGAATCGAAATAAACTTCTTCACAATGCAATTTTCGGTACCTTTCCTTGGATGATAACTCTCACTCGAGCCACGATCTCGTGTTTTTCATTGCAGCATTTAGTAATAGATTCAACTAGCACAATGCCATGAAGTACATAGTAGTTGAGAGGCTCCATTCGGTTTTGCAGAAAGCAATGACCTGATGTTAGCTAAGTGACCCTCCGCTGCATGAAGCGGCTCTCTCTGGTGGTAACCTTGGTTACGGTGCTCGTTTCACTCACGCACTCCATCTCCGTGAAAATCCAATTTTCGAAGGGGATGGTTAATAATTGCATACCTAGTGGGAAACCTGAGTGGAATTTATTTAAAAAATGAGTGCATTCTTCAAGTACCACATTACAAAGTATTCTTCTACTTAGGATATCGAGATATCTCTACTTACAGTCTCTCAAAAACGACTGAGAGCTAAATTGTAATAGTACCGAACGCCTCTCAAAGAAATGCACTTGTTTAGGCTCTATACGCAAAATGCCGATGCCGGGTCTCAAAAATAGTCCGCAGTCCGCAACGTACAGTATAGGCTATCAGGTAAATTGACTCAATGAAACAAAATAGATTTGTTAAAACAATTCAACGTTAATGTATTATTTCTAGAAAACAATGTATCTGAAACAAAGAAATTGTTTATTGGTAATCGAAATATAAACTAAAATGAGAAGGTCGCAAAAGAGAGCTCAAATTTTAAGTATGCATATCGTCGCTGCGCCTTCAAAATCCACTGTCTGTATGTTTGTTTCTTTTTGCAGAACAAAACATTGCCACTTTTAATTCCTTTGATTTTGAAAGCTACTTTTAGTATAATTTCATCACTTTCCTTGTAATGATTTAAATTATACTGTACCAAAAGTAGCTTTGAAAATCAAGGGAATTAAAAGTAACAATGCTTTTTTTTCTCTTTCTCCTGGAAAATCTTTTAAACACATAGCGGATTTTGGAGGTGCAGCGATGATATATAATAGGGCGAGCAATATCGTCAAGATTCAGTTGTTACACTGCAAGCTCGAAGGTAATGTGCTCGATTTTGAATGGGTTCATTGATTTTCTTCATTGATCCTATTTTTCTTTCAGTTTTTTCTTTCAATACAATTTAAATTATTTTCTTCATTTATTTTATTTATTTATTTATTTTTACTAGGAGAATTAAGACCATAAGGCCTTCACTTTTACTATCCAGTATAAAAATGCAAAGCAAGTATAAATAACAGCAACACAGAAAACAATGGCATAATAATAATAATAATAATAATAATAATAATAATAATAATAATAATAATAGCCTAATAATAATAGGCCTAATAATAATAATAACAACAACAATAATAATAATACTAATAATAATAATAATAATAATAATAATAATAATAATAATAATAACAGCAACATGTATATGTGTTTAGTTACATGTAATTTCAAGAGTTAAACAATTACAATTTAATGTTAAATAAGACAATTTGTATAAAAATGATATTTCATACAGAAGGACTATAAATTTATAGGCTATATTAAAAGTAAAAATCATAGTCAACAAAATATATATTTGAATAAAGATCATATTCTAGAGACGAAAAGCATTCTTTTTGACAATCGGGTTTTGAAAGTCTGAAGCACCTTTATACACTAGTAGGCTATATACTATTTACAAAATAAGTAGGCTATAGTGTTATGAAATAAAATATACCTTTCATTACATACAACACACAATACTGTACATAATAGCGTAAATAATATTTGATAAATGTAGGCCTACATTCTTTATCATAGTGCAAATAACGGTAAAAAATATTCGTAATCTAACGTACATAGTTTAAATAATATAAATTCAAATATTAGTGAAATTGTTAAAGTGGTCTAGGCCAATGTTTTATTCTGCCCTAGTTGACCAAATAGGAGTCGCGTGAGCAGGCACAAGTACTTCGCTTGCTACATGCATGCACTCATTCGCTACAGTGAAAACTCTAGTAATACTTATCCTTGCAGCCTCCTGGGACAAAGTACAGTCCCTAGTTATAACAGTTTCATAATCGATGGCAAAGGCATGGATTTTTAACATTGCATAGAAGAAATACTCATAGGATCAAAATCGTTGCAGTTAATGATTGCTCCTAGTGTAGATATAAAAAGTCCCGAATGGACTTAGGGCACACTCTACTGGATGCACATATAAAAAACCTCGGGGGGTATATATCAGATTTTTTCAAAGTGCAATACCTTGTAACGCTCTTTACAAATTGGCTTTCTTCTTGCTCCATAAAATATGTGTGTGTGCGTAACTCTGTGGAGGGGGGAGGGAGAGAGAGGGGGAAGGAGAGAGAGAGACTATGACCTGCTTTTGTGGTAATGACGGGTACTTGATTATCTCGACTCAATGGTACCATTCTACGAACATCTTTGCCGTCGCCACTTCCAAGGAGTGAACAATAATGCCTGCTCAGTGCTCTTACAAAACAGGCCACGCTCCCACTTCCTTGGTTACGCTTGCCACGGCGCGTTTGTATTGCTGTTTAATTTTTGGTATTATTATTTTCCCGCATATGTTTACGCTAAATTTGTACGATTTTATTTTTCAATTCAATGAAGTATTTCACTCCGATCTTATTTCATTTTTGATTTCGTTTAATCTTGGATAAAAAGTTAAATGATGTTAGGTCTACATTGAACTGCAAAGCTTTGCGAAAACATACAATCATATAATTATGGTCTTTTTCAACCACAAAAATCCTTCAAGAATTTAATTTTTTACTACATTGAAACTCACTTTATTATATGGACATGAGTTTCAAAATTATATTAAAAATTGTATATCTATTTCTAATGATAAAGTATGTAATGTAAGGTTTCAATGATAATGTAATTGAAGTCCAGATTAGAACGTAGGACTCTCTCATACAACAATCTGAAATTTTTAACCGCACTACTAAATTCGCTGTTGGCGTAGGAACCGCCATCGTTATCTAAAAAAGAAACCTATTGTTAAAGTATTTATGAAAACTTCTTCTATTTTGTGGAAACAGCTATTAGGTCTATAAATTAGTCATTTGGTATGCACATACATATAATTCAAATCCTACAATTTACTACGGGTTACGCAAAAATATTGCGCTTCCTTTTCGAGACTTATCCATTACATTTCACGATATTTAAACGCAGCCTTTCGGCATGGAAAACCGAAAGGTAACGGTGAAACATCTGACGAAGTCACATGAGTTGGAGGTAAATTATTATCATAGCGAGCGTTATTAAGATGCGAAGTGACTGTCTTTTTTCTGAAAGTGATTTTAAATTAAATTTATTATCCCAAAAATTCCCAATAAACATCTATTAGAAAGTTCGTATTATGCACAAAGTAACAGTCGACGCTCATGTTTCCACTGTTATTTTGACGACTGTAATACAAATTTTTATCAGCACATACTTCAATTCCAAAGGACATAATATAGTCTACGTCACGTTTTGACCACCATTCATATTCGAAAAGATTCGGTACTCAATTTATAGTTGGCCGAGTGCTTATTAATGTAGACTTATAATCTAACTTAAAACGACACGTGTTTCAGACATATTTATCCCATGCAGGAGTACTAGTACTTTACAAGCAAAACAGTCAATCAAGATACTAGGATAATCTACGGAAAGCTAAACAAACCTTCACAAAATTGTCTGTTCTGATAATATGAAAAACTTATAGTTTAGTTGTTTAAGTAAATGTGCTCGGCGTTTTTACTTTATAATTTTCTTTGACCTCGAATGAAATACATTTCTCATTTTGCTATGACAAAGACACACAAAACTAACACGATAATAAACAACGTACTGTAAAATTAGAATATTTCTTCATATTAAACAAGGAAATGCGAAAGTAAAATTTATAAATTCTTCATAATATTACATTTATTTGTACACGTAGCTGCGTAGGTATGAATGTTACTGGAAAATTTTAAGTGGTAGTGCTGGTATTGGTGATGTTCTGGCAGTGATATTGATGGTTTTACTGGTAATTATGGCGGTGGTCGTATTACAGGCACTTATGTAGCATGGTGATGTTGCCGGCACTGATGGTAGTAGGGTAATGTTACTGGCAGTAATGGTGGTGATGGTACTGCCGTCTACCGTTGTGGAGTAAAGGCTGGTCCACAATAAACCGGGAACGGAAACGACAAGAACGAGAACGAAAATATTGTTAAATGTATTTAAATGTGAGCATTCACAATTAGCTTTCACGTTCCCGTTCCCGGGCTCCGCCAAGCTTCTGGTTAATTATGAATGCTTACATTTAAATACATTTATTTTAACTATATTTCCGTTCTCGTTTTTGTTTCCGTTCCCGGTTTATTGTGGACCAGCCTTAACGGTTACATTCTTACCATGAAACGAGGGTTCGGACAAGTTATCTGGTTTAGGTATTTCCTAGGTTTTTTTTTTCAACCAAATGAAGCAGAATTGCTGGGTAACTTTCGACGTTGAGCCTTCGACTTATTTCGTCACCATAATTATTACACTTTCCCTCTTTCATTGTCATCTCCGGTTCTTTCCCATATTTTCGGCTTGCTTCCTATGTAGAGTCGGCTGCGGGTCCTCACAGAACTTCGACCTCGTGGCATGTATTCATTAATTTCTGGTAGTAGTGCTATGTAACGTGGGCTCTTCCCATAAGGCTCATGGTTGCTTGAGGGACTGCAGTGATGCCTATGCGGAAATGTAAAGGGATCATGCATGCTATAGGCGAGTTCGGTGGCGACCCGCAGGGGAATCTGAAGAGCGGGGGGGGGGGGAGGTATTGAGGCATGCACATCATTCCATTCCAGGTAGTAAATGGGCCGAACCAATCGGTCTACGTGCGAGGGTAGTCCCCATTTCGAGCCCCTTCTCTCAAGGGGAACTAACAGAATCCTATAGGTGGTATTGGCAGTGGTGGTATTACTGGCAATGACAATGGTGATGTTACTGACAATGATAGTGGTGGTGGTGATGTTACTGACAGTGACAGTGACTGTGACGGTGGTGGTGATGGTGGTGGTGTTACTGATAGTGACTGTAGCGATGGTGGTGGTGTTATTGGCAGTGATAGTTGTGGTGATGGTGTTACTGACAGTGACTGTGTCGGTGGTGATGGTGGTGATGTTATTGATAGTGACTGTAGCGGTGGTGGTGGTGGTGGTGGCGGCGGTGATGTTCCTGGCAGTGACAGTGGTGGTAATGGTGTTACTGACAGTGACTGTGGCAGTTGTAGTGTTACTGACAGTGACTGTAGCGATGGTGGTGGTGGTGTTACTGACAGTAACTGTGGAGGAAGTGGTGTTACAGACAATGACTGTAGCGTTGGTGCTGATGGTGTTACTGACAGTGATAGTGTGGTGGTAATGGTGTTACTGGCAGTGACTATGGCGGTGGCGGTGGTATTACTGACAATGATGACGGTGATGGTGTTACTCGCAGTGAGAGTGATGGTGGTGTTACTGGCAGAGACAGCTGTGGTAGTAGAAAGAAAGACTTGTCAAATCATCAGCTCTCTACGATTCTGGATGGAGGACAGTTATTTTTTTAATAATTACATTTAAAACTAAATTTTGAATTTTGGATTCATATGATGCCAAAATGTCATAGTGACAAAATTATATTCCTTGAAAATATAAATAATAAAATATAAATATGTAAAGAGTCCCTAAGAATTTGTAATAGGATGTTTTGTATTTGAAAGACTCTGAATTTTAATTTCACTAATAGTAGATAGAAGACTGTGGAAAGGAACTTCTCGCCCCAAATAACATACTTTTGACGACCTACTTATTAATAGGTGTGTTATGTTTAGAAGAGAGGAATGTTAGACATGGTGATGGTGATGATACTGGCAGTGATGGTGGTAGTGATACTGGATGCGATGATGGTGATGATGTTACTGGCAATGATGGTGGATTACTGATAGTGATATCTGTTATACTACTGACAGTGATGGTGATTGTGCTACTGGCTGTTATTGTGGTGGCGTTACTGTCAAATATAGCGGTTGTGTTACTTGCAGCAATTGTGGTGGTGTTACCTGCAGTGATAGTGGTGGTGTTACTGACAATGATGGTGATTGTTTTACTGGTAATGATAATGGTGATGTTACTGGAAGTGATGGTGGTGATGTTACTGGCAGTGATATTGTTTGTGATGTAGTGATGGTTATTGTGGCGATTCTGGCAGCTATGGTGGTGGTGGTAGTGGTGGTGGTGATGATGGTGTTACTAGCAGTGGTGGTGATGATGTATCTTATAGTGATTGTGGTAGTTGTTAGCGTTAGATGTGGTGTTAATGACATTGAAGGTAACGGTTGTAGTGGTCATAGTAACGAGTATAATAGTGACAACGATATTGGTAATAGTAGCGATGGTAGTGTAAATAGTATTGATTATGGTGGTAAATTGGTAGTATATAATAACGCGGGAAAAATCCTGTATCACATGCTGATAAAACCTAAATGTTTTTATATCAATCGTCTAGTTACTTTTCTGGAAGTGGAAAATGCAATACGGCATTTTTACGACATTAAAACATGCCCTTGAGGCTAGGTGTACGCTAATTCGAGCTCATGGACTTTTTAAATTCCCTTCGTTTAATTACTTTCTATGTAGCTGAAACCAACAAATTAAAAATAGCAATGAATGTACAAGATCAAAAATAAAGACTGAAGAGGGCACCGAGCGTTTATATTCAATTAAGCAAGCAGTCTGTCTCCTACACTAAAGAATTTTTTTTTCCTTTTGCTCACTTCACTTCTAAAAATTCCATAGAAAATTAATTTACATTTATACTCCCAGAGGCTCTACCCTGTCATCACGATAACAAATAAATTAAATGAAGACACAGCCTCCCAACAAAAAGTTGCACGCCCTCAGTTTATACAACCTCTTCCCGGTATTGTCGTTTTCATTTAATATGAACGCTTGTACTTAGTAACAAGTAGGAGGAGGAGATTATTTTAATTATAGTGGTGATAAATAATCACATCAGGCGCTTTGCGAATAACAAAATTAATAGTGAATATGTTAGGCGTAACATTAGCAACAGTACACATGCATACATTCACAGACTTTCTCGCTTGTGACCGCGACTGTATGATAATTCTATTGGCTGGAGTTTGCATCTGCAACAGGTCTTTTCGTTCGATAATCCCCCACCACCGTTCATATTTACCCCTACAACTTTTATCACACAATATTATTTATGTTTTATAACGAGTGGAAACTTTAACCATAGAAGTTATTCGAAGTGGTGTCACACATTCCTGGTATCTTGTAATGAAATATCCATTCACTTTCAAAAATTCTCCTTCCGTAATTCTTCTATTTCTTACCCTCTTGTTGTATTTAAATTCCTCTATAATATGAAGCTGAAGCCATTTATAAAGATTACATTTTATAGTTCATCATACATAACAGTCGCACATGGTAACCTCTGGAAAACGTAAGGGCTATAATCGTAATAATGTTTCTGTCCTAAAAAACATCAATAACAATAACAAATATCTCTGAGGACTGTATGCTATGGCAGAATGTTGTTGAATATGTCCTCTTAATATTGGACAACAGTTTAAAAAACGGTACAAGTATTTGTGTAGGTAAATAAATGAAGTTTCTTAAAAAAATATGGATCCTGTAGTTCTTCTCGCATTTACAACATAGTGAACCGCTATGTAGTAGAACTCTGTGCATTAAGAGGTTAGGTACAGCTTACAGCAGTAAAAGTTTGGAAATATTCAACATTTTTTTCCTCCATTACTATATCTTGTACAATAATGAAAATTAGTATGTGTAAAACACTATCCTTCTGCTATATGAAAACAATATCTTTACGATTTAAAAAAATTATATATATATATATATATTTTTTTTTCAAAATTCAGTTCACTGTGCAGTGATGAAGCGTTTCTTACATAACTCAAAAATGACCAAACATTCTGTGATGGAATTTTTTGTGTGTACCGTATTTATGCATGTCAGATCTACAATATGATACAAGATCACTTCTCTGCCTTTGATAGATTGTCTGATAAAAAATAAATTCATTTAAACAAATGGTCAATATCAGTATTTTCTTCTAACATAAAATAAAAAAATATGATTTATTAAGGAATGTAGTTGAAGGAGCATGATATGGTAAACATGAATTTCAGCAATGAAATAAAAGAGAGAGAACATGATAAAGTTAACAAGTTTATGAGTTATGACAGAAACGTTTCATCACTGTACAGTGAACTGTCATCATTTTCAATTAAAAAAATATGTAAATAATTCTTTAATCATAAAAATGTTTTGTCATATAGCACAACGACAGTGTTTTACACATACCAATTTCTATTATTGTACAAGATACAGTAATGGAGGAAAAAAAAATGTTTAATATTTCCAAACATTTTCCTGCTGTAAGCTGTACCTGACCCCTAAATCGGGAATTTTCTGCACGTCAGTGTCTTTTGTTCAGTGAATTAAAATGACCATGTAAGTGAAACTACGCTTCTCCTGAGAAATTTATTAACTGTGGATCTCCAATACCATCAACAATATTCTGCAAAATCTAATGACAGAAATTCAGTTTAGTTACAATAAGTTGTATGCGACTATAATATTTGGACTACAGACACTGTGTAAGTCCTAGTTTCAAACCCATACTTTAGCAGTCGGGAATTCTAAACGCTAAAGATAGCATCGCAAACCACTTTTATCTATCGACAATTCCCTCTTCCTCTCACTACTACACTTATTGCCTATCACTTTCACTCAGCTGTTGTGATATCAGGATAAGTTTATCATTTGCCTTCTTAGTATATATTTAGTTGTATTGCAGTCTATTAGTGTGCTAGTATTATTAATTAGAGTATATTAGTGAAGTAAATTGTGTAAGTTTAACATATTTTTGAGCTCAGAGTGGTAATCCATTTCGACAATAAATCTAGCACACTTTCGCATAACGATAACACATTCTTCACAGTATTTCTTACGCTACAATGTTCATTACCTGCAAATATGCAGGTATATAAATATAACAACTTTAGACAAAGTAAAAGTCTTACGTCTTAACTACTACAAATATTTCTCAGATGAATGTATCTGCCGTAGCATACTAAATCTCTGAAGGAAAAGTTCATGAAACTTGTCACATCATAATTGCAAATTATGTTTCACCCTGAGCAAATTTTGAAGGATATCAACTTTCAATTTTGTCTATTCTAGTGTCCAGAGTATTGACAAGGGAAAATACATTTTCTATGAGTGGTAGTTGCTGGTAAACGCAAGAAAAACTTAATTAAAATTTCTGGGTTCTGAAAAGGGACACTACATTTCTTATTTTCTTCTAAACATTTGTGCCCAATTGTAATTTCAGTAATATTTTTAGCAAGATTATGGTTTGGGAGTGTTAAACCTCGGCCGGCTGGATACAATACGACTCAAGATAGCGTTGACCCATGGTTCAACTCTGATATTGATAAACGAGACATTTAATAATTCCATAGAGCTTATTTCTACAGAAGAATTTAAGCTAAGAGGCAGTTTGTTTCATAAAGAACGGCAATTTTTCGCAAAATGAATAGATTTGCAGATCCCTCAACTGCAATTGGAAGCTTGGTGTTCTGGAAAAGATGATAAAATAACGAGAAATCAACAGTCTGAAATGAATTCTGTTTCCTCCTTTATAAATACATGTCTTGTTTACTCTGTCTATCAGTTCCATATAATCTGGTTTCAAAGAGCATCATTACCATAGGCTGCAGCTGCTTGGCTATTTTGCGCTGCAGAGAACTGTAAACACTGCGAAATTAATTGCACCGAAAATAAGCTCTCCACTCAATATATACTGCGAATTCCCATTTACTTCAAGATATGGACTTTCCGAGTTATATTACAACTTACACGGAAAACTTCGAAGCCAAAGTTACAACAATTCTCAGCGAAATTCATTGCTTTGCGATTAGATCAGTAATTAAATAAAGAAACAAATAATTATAGCTTATTGTAATACACTGATACATATTTCCTCATATCGCCCTCTTTTGTAAACAGGGGACAATCAACAAATCATTAAATTTACAGTACAAGCAAAAAACGTATCTTAGCCGAACTTCTCTCTTTATTGCAAATGAACTATTGAGCTATCAAACTTACATTAATACAAAATAATGACTATTATTAATTGCAACAATGACGTCTTTCTTATTTAAAGTTTACTAATAGTTTTTGTATATATTAAATTTTTTTAGGAAAATCACTTGGACTCTTTTTACATAATAGGGGCGAAATGTAGATTTGTTTACATAATTATTAACTTTGTTGAAATATGCTACTCTAAAACATAAACAAAAATATACGGATTTATATAGATATATTGAAATAGGACGCATTTTCGTGTGTTTTTTAGGTATCAATTATTTTTAGGCCTGCAGGACAAGTCACCACGGATGTGTATTGGTATCGTTTGTCGTTCATCAAATAGGTTAGTACATCACAACACCAGGGCAATTTCGTCCATTTATTTTATATTACTGACGATGTTGAACGAAGAATTTGAACAGGTCTAGAAAATCTACCATAGTAATCGATTTTACCTACCGCAAATTCCATTTGCAGTCATCGAAATATGAATAGTCTCCAGCGTAGATATCCGAAACTCTAAGCCCTAACCTGACTGTTCGGCTAACAGCACATCTAGGTGAGGAGTTATCAAGTTAAGATAGGTTGCTGTTTTAACGTCAATGAGATAATACGCAGTAATGTAATAATCGCTAAATAAAGTTAGAACTGGAAACCCAATTAATACGAGAAAGTTTGACCAGAATTCCTTTGTCCACCTAGCGTGATATACCTTTGAGCAACTACTATTCTGTTGGATTCGAACGTCTGCTTGTGTCTGTATCGTATTCATACCTTTGGCGTTTTACAACTCTATAAAGTGCTTTACTTCATTTCTTCTCTTCTTCCAAGCATGCGACTTTGTGTTTTCCAGTTCGTCAATTGTGGCGGAAATTATTGATGTTTTCAAGCAGGGTTTTTATTTATTTTATTCTGATTTGCCACGTTAAATGGAATTGAATTGCGGGACGAGGCACTACAACCCAGCACCTTCCAAAATTTATTGCGCTAACCCTTAAGCAAGGAGCGTTCTCACAGTCACACCGGCTGACTACACTAATATTTACTGCGTACCGAGGTTTCAAACAGGTAACACCACTCATCCATAGGCCAGCCCCCTCCGTGCGTCGCCAGCCGGTGTTCGGGGAATGATATGGAATGATGACGGAAACGAGAAATGTTGATATGATGTAGATGCCTAATATGGGGAAATGGGAGAACTCCGAGAAAAATTCCAACTGCGACCTTTTACGTCAAAAATGTCACTATGAATTTTTCAATGAAAAATTCTAGATCTGACCGAGAATAGCCTAGAACCTGAAATGCCTGCGTAACTGACTGAAGTCTGATCAATCAGCCACCGCGGGGGAGTCTTGTTGTTTAACCTACACTATTTAAAATCTCCTCTCAGTTGTTTGAATTCAATGCCTGTTTCTATCATTAACCATGTTGCTATTCGCATTACAATATAGTCCAGCTGTTTTAATTGTTGTCTATTAATGTCATTGAACATCAGTTTCAGTCTCAAATTTTGTCGAACAGCTTTTCAGTTCAAGCACACAATTCATCTCTGTTTTCGAAGCTGCATCTGTATTTCCCTCTCCAAATATACCTATAAATGTAATAATGATTATTTTCATTACTCGCATTTGTTAATTTGAAGAAGACATTTCATGGTGTCCAACAATAATAACGAATGTGGGTAATTTAAGTTTTTATAGAAATTAATTAATTTAGCCACGGTCGACTTTAGTAGAAGGTCGGAACGTTGAAACTTGGCAATATGTACATCAGGCATCGACCAACTCACATGGCATATGCGGTTTAATCTTTGTTTACACTTATTTAAGAGTATTTTCAATTTATGGTGAGTTTTTTATGTGTGTTTCGCCTTTAAACCAATGAACCTGCAGAAGAAATAGTAACAATATATACATATTTATGTAAGGTAGGTAAAAACAGAAATAAAACACGCAAAATACAATAACAAACATTCTTGAAGTCAAATCCTATGTATTATGCATATGTTTTCTGTTTTATTAATATAATATTACCTATTGGCTCGTTTTGCTTTACAATTCAATTATTTTTCAGGAATGCATTAATTACAATGCCAGATAAATGCTGTGTTCCTAACTGCACTTCAAATTATCCGAGCAAAGGAGGTTATGTTCCAGTATTCAGATTCCCAAATGAAGAGAAACTTCCCCAAGCCTTGATAAGAAAAATACCACGCAAGCACTGGCAACCTTCAAAGTGGGCTGTGGTTTGCATACACCATTTACATGAACAAGATGTAGTAAAAGTGGAAAAATACAAGGATTCGTCGGGAGAGTGGAAGGAACGTCCTATAGATAGGTTGAAGTTAGTAACAGGAGCACAATTTTTCCTGATTTGCCAGCTTATTTGTCAACCCCAGAAGCAGAGAAGCGGAGGGACCCTGAAGAACGAAGAGCCAGACAGACTGAAGCACATGCTGAAAAAGAAAAAGGTTTTCTTGAAAAAGACATTATTAAGGACTTCTCTACGTTTACCGACAATGTTAGTGGAAAGTCACAGTTGCTAAAGGGTTGGTTTATTTATTATAATATCTATTACGTAATACTTTATCAGTGCACTTTCGAAACCATACCACAGATAATAGTTAGTGTTAAAATAAATAATGATATGAATTGTGAGGTATGTGTCAATCAGAACATAGTAGCTAGAAGTGAACTGTTTGACATATTAACAGGAAATATGAAACTCACCCGCTGGTCTCAGTTAGAACAAATTTTGAAGAAATATGAGTCTGTTGAGAAAGACTGTGTAACTGCTCAAAGTGTCCAATCTATGCTATCAGTTATTACGAACAAATTAAATTCACTTCTTTTATTATTGGGAGAGTCCAGTGATATACAACCGAACACTGAAAGACAAATTAAATTTGCAATTGAACATTTAAATTTAATTTGTAGCAAAGCTAAACATTATTCAACTGATTATATTTTATGGGCTTTTATGTTGTATATGCACTCTCCAAGTTGTTATGCGGCAATCCGAGAAACATCTTGGATTGTTTTACCACATATGAAATATTTGCAACATTTGACTTCTTTGTTTTCAGTGTCGCCAAATTCAATGTCAAACAATGAACATTTTCTCAAATATGCCATAAAAACTTGACAGAGAGAGAAAGTTTAGTTAGTTTACAAATTGATGAAATGCATATCAAACCACAGATTGATTATAAATCAGGGCAACTGTTCGGATATGCTGATAACCAACAAAATACTGAAGCTAAAACTGTCCAGGCATTTTTTGTTTCTTCTCTATTTGGTAACTTCAGGGAAATTGTTGCTCTTTACCCAGTAAAGAATTTGACAGGCAAAGATTTATATGATATGATAAATGTTGTAATTGATTTATTAAGAAAGTGTGGGTGCCATATACTTTCTGTTGTTTCAGACAATCACAGAGTAAACAGAAATATGATGGCACTACTTCAGGGTTCAAATGAAGGGTATGTTTCAAATGACATTGATCCACCATATAAGACATTTTTTACATACAACTTTGTTCATATTTTTAAGAACATTAGAAACTGCTGGATCAATCAGAAAGATGCTTCTCAAACATTGATTTTTCCAGATTTTGAAGATACAGACACACTTTTGACTGCAAAATTTTCAGATCTTAAGCAACTGTATCACTATGGTAATAATGTCAGTCCTCTCTTGAAACCTGCTCATAAATTAAATCATAAATCTCTGTACCCAAGCAACTTAGAAAGACAGAAAGTTTCATTAGTTTGCAATATTTTCCATGAGTCTACTTACAGTGCTTTAAACGCTGAATTTCAAAGTCAATCTGGTATTGTGTCAAGTCCAGGTACTTGTCAGTTTGTATTGATAATACTGCAGTGGTGGACAATTGTAAACGTGAAATCCAAGCTGTTGGGTACTATGAAAAGTAATGAATTGGCGAATCCCTTTTATAGTGTTGGAGATGTCCGCCTTAAATTTTTAAGACAATTTTTACAATGGTTGCAAAAATGGGAGTGCATTAGAGAAAGTGGCTTAACTCCTGATACTTTCAGGGCTTTGTTTCAGAGTACCTCTGTGTTAATTGAATTTATACAATACAGTTTGCAAACTCTTAATGTGGAATTTGTACTGCCAGGAAAGTTACAAACCGACAATCTCGAGCAACGCTTCAGTTGCTATAGGCAGTTATCAGGTGGTAACTACAATGTTTCCTTTGTATAGGTCTTAGAGGCAAAAAAAAAAACTCAGAATGAAATCTCTTTTAGGTATAAAATCAGCCAAGTATGGAATTCTAAAATGGTTCTCACAAACATTTGAAGCAGCAGAAAATATAGACCTAGAAAGGAATGAAACTGTAGATGTAGCTCTATTTTTTAGTGTCATCCAAGATCCCGATACTTTTACCTTTGAAACTGATACCTCCAGCCTTTTGTACATATCAGGTTATGCCTCTTTCAAGGTATCTTCAACGTTACAGTGTCCACTTTGTATTGATTACTTGGTAGCAAAAGAAACCAGCAATCAAGATATTTATTTTGACACTTTGAACCGAGGAGGACTTACTCTTCCTTCAGATTTTGTAATTTACATTGCAAAAATTGCATACTGCATTGTAAATGCATTGATTTCAAGGGGTACAAATGAAGAACAATTTGTAAAATGTGGAAATCAGAAAAAATTGTTGATGTTACTCTGCAAAACAGTTTTGTGTGGTGATGCTGGTTTTGTAAATGATGTATGCCCATGTGGTATGGAATATATTGAACTTGCTGACAAAATACTTTCAGTCATTACGAACATACTGTTAAATAATTATTCAAAGGCCAGGAATGATAACATATCTGCCAGTAAACCAGTGTATGGTAAAAGAAAGTTACAGACATTTTAGAAAAGGATGTAAAAAGTGTGTTTGTGTCTAATGCTCAATACTTAACGGTGAAGTCATTCTCCTTCTTTCTTCCCAATATTTAGATGTAAGGTCCATAAAATTTTCCACAGATTCACACATTTTTTAGATATTCCATGTCCATGGTATCTTCTTTATTGCACAATAAACATTTAGCAGAGTCCAATAAACTGATTCGATGTGGATGTTTTGTAAGACAGTCGTGAGCAGTAATCAGTCTGAACATGGCCACAGGAGATTTTCGTGGTAGATTAGGAATATATTTTAAATCTTGTAGTAAATTATTCCATCTTGAATTTTGATGTTCACTTGGAGAATTAGTGTGGTAATTGCTGGTAGTTTTCCTTTTGGTAACTCGTTTTATGGACTCATATGAAAACTGTAGTTCTTCTTTACGTCTTTTCTAGTTCCTATCTTAGTCAACATATCAGATTTCTCATTACCATATATTCCACAATGGGTTGGGATTCATTGGAGAACTAAGATATTATTTAAATTTTGAATATACCTTAACATACAATGGATTTCCTTAATTTTTCTTGATATAGCAAAAGTAGTTGTACTAACTTCCTGGAATCAGATAAGAGAACTATATTTTTGCGTTTCTGTAACCAAGGAAAAAAAATTTGGAGAGAGGCATAGGTAGCTTCAAGTTCACCATCAAAATTTTAAGTTACATTTGCCAACATTTTTATAAAATGAAAAATATGGACAAGTAGCACCTGTTCCTTCATCTGGATTCATGAGTGAGTCATCTGTGTAAATATGTAACCAATCTTGTGTTAATAATGTAAAAAATGTAGGCCTAAATAAGGTAAAATGTAGGTATTATAGTCCTAGGAATTGTAAGCCTACAGTATGTGTTTGAGTTTTGCACATGATGTAATTGGATATAGAAATTGGAAATAAGATTTAAAAAATGCTAATAATAAAGACATGACTCCTTGTAAGTTATTTATTGCGACTTTTCATAAATTGACATTAGCCTACTGAAGTCTGCAGAAGGTGGTCTAGTCTAACTGGATAAACCCATTAATTCTGGCTGGAAAGCAACGTAGGCCTAGGATCTACATAAGGTAAAATGTATTTAATATATATGCTTATGACCTGTGTATGAGTTTAGTAAATAATATGAGATTTTTTTTATAAACAATGCAAAACTATAACCTGCGAAATAAGAAGAAAAAATGACACGGCATAACAGTTACGAACACTCGTATTAATATACAGCACATTTATTACGAGTTGACATTATTCCAAATTGAAAAAAAAAAAAAGATAAAAGGAAAACTTTAATTTGTTGAAAAAAAATATATATATATATTCATCTATAATTCGTAACATATTATATTTTAAGTGTTTGGTTATAATGGTGAGTATGACAGCAGTATGACTGACAACAGCAGGCGACACAGTGTTGCCAAGTTGAACCTTCCGACCTTCTACTATAGTCGACCGTGATTTAGCCTGAATGTGTACGGTAAATCAACTTTTCAAGTGAGAACTGTAAATGGCATAGGCTCACCCGTTATATTTTTCATGAAATTTGTGTCATCTTTCTTTAATTTCGGAAGTCATGTGGTACATTATAGTTTATTCAGTACAGTGCAGTAGCAATATCAACAGCGATATCAATAATAATAATAACAATAATAATAATAATAATAATAATAATAATGATCTTACTTTCAAAATTCAAGTATGAGTTTCTTACTTTATAATGTTTATTTAGGACTTCAAAGATATATTTTTAATCATATTCAAAATATATGTTAAGTCTCAAACTTAATTCGTAATGAGAAGTCCGAAAATTCTGTCCTCTGTTGACATAAAACTATGTGCACATTTGGTTGGGAGTGTCCATAATATCATTAACAGTTCCCTTGTAAGTGTAACTACTCCATGAAGTGCAAAATATGGAATTAGATAAGTCTTTCCGAACACTTAAAAAACTTTCAAAAGGAAGGCGATCTTCAGATCTATCCTTAAAAACATTTACTTATAATTCAGGAAATTATTTCAAAATTAGGAAATGCAAAGCAGTTTCTCAAGATACGTTTCGCTTGGAATTACCTTAGATTCTAAATTCAACAGTCAAAAGTTTTTAAACCATATAAACGTTCAGCAGTTTAGCAGCAGAACCAGTATTGAAACTAGCAGTATCCATGGCAGCAGGTAGGCCTATAGTAGTAATAGTTATAGTAGTATTGCAGTGATAGTGGTAGTGGTATGACAGTGGTAGTAGTAATTGTAGTGGTATAGTAGTGGTAGAAGTAGTAATAAAATTGCAGTGATAATAATAGTAATTGTAGTGGTAGTAGTAATGCTAGTAGTGGTGGTGGGGGGGGGGTTGTGATGGGAGTGGTGGTGATAGTTGTAGTAGTACTAGTACTGTTTGAGCGCCAGCTCTGAAACTGCGGCAGGAATGAAGAGTGGAATTGTTAAGTGGGTGATGACTTAAGACTACTATACCCTACTGCAGGCATGTCAGAAATCAGACTCTAAATGTGCAGTTTAGTGCGCGGATCGCCGGTCTGTGCAGACTGCATCATTCGAGCGTTGCTCTTACCCTTTCTTAGCTGGAGGGGTGTACAATAATCTATTCTGCGTCTCTAGGGTTGGATTAAATAGGCATTTGGACATTATAAACACACTTAGCAGAAGGAAAAGACACGGTTATTATCAGTGTCTATACTTGATAATTGCAATTCAGGAAACTTTAGGCTTACTCAGTTATACTTCACAAAGTAGTGGTTTGTAGGCATAATTTATTAATATGATTTTATATAATATTTGAATAAAAAAATATTGCAATAATTTCGAAACAAAAACGGGCAAGTATTTCATTTTACGTAGTAGGTACTAATTATTTTAAAGTAATAGACCCTGCTCTTTCATTGTTCGTCGAGCATTATTATTTATTGGGACCACTGGTACACAAATGTTGAAGAAAATATTATACTCTCAATTAATTACATGCAGTAGGACATTGTGAAGCTTTTATACTCAAATAATTTCCTTGCTGTATGTCAATATAAATTAACATTAATATTAATAAATAATATAAATTAAGCTTAGAATTTAAATTCACATATAGTTTATTTAGAAAAACGTTGAAAGCAAGTATCGACATGTTGGAAGCGTTAGTGAAAGAATTTAAAAGTGTAGTTCACAAGCTGTGAAGCGACAATATTCTATTTATGTCAGGTGTAAAGGTTTATTAATGTAAGTATGTTAGTAGTATCCGTGAGATGGAAAATTTGCCACTATATATTTTTCCGGAAAATTTTTCCGCCTTGCAAATAGTTGCTTCCTTCGCTCCTCACAACCTCAAGAGCCTCATATATATTCCTCACTATATTCTCATCACTTACCAGCTTATGAAATGAAAGTCGCAAGTCGTCTAATCTTTGATGGCTGTGTTAGTACAGACTCCAAAACAACGCCACTGTCAAGTTCGTTTTGCCGTAAGAGTACTGATTAAGAAATAAGCGCTGGCAATATCATATTTTGAGAACTTTACTAATCTGATCTAAACTGTCACAAGACTATTACCTCGACATGGGCTGATGAAAGTCTTTCATTTTAAAATAATTATTGTTGGCTGAGGAAAACATAACAAATATCTTATATGATTCGTAATTTCTCTTCGTTATCTGTGAACTCCTCACTTTATTTATCATAACTCATTCACAGACACAGCCAAATCAGTACCCGTACTGAAACTGCATCACTGTGAAGCAGTAATTAGGAGAGGGAGAGACCGATTTATTAGCGAAGTGATATCTCCATATTTTTATTACATGTATTCGCGGGGATGTTCTGGCGACTTCGTTAGAATTAGCTTCCTCACACAGGTGTTTCGTCACTTGTCAGCATCGGACAGATTTAGGGCCACCTTGAGCGGGGTTTCGTATAGACTCGATGAAGCATAAAAGCCGGAGTCGGACTAGACCCGTGGGAAAGATATTGCCAAGCTTGGGTTTTCCAAAGAACGGGTATTCTTGTGAGATATACAAACTAATTTGAGGTTATGGGAAATCCAAAGTTTAAATTTAGAGATGACATATTTCGCGCCCAATAAGAAGAGATCTTGGTCCAGCTTATGAGGTCACTTTGGACCAATAGGGAATAGATTTTAGGCCAGTTAGTGACGTAGTTTTTAACCAATAGGATAGTTAGTTTTAGCGTAGGATAGGTTTTTATAAATAAGGGTGACGGGGAGCGGAAATAACGACTACTATTCCGCTTCGGAGCGGAGATCATCAAAACAACTTTACATCGTGTCGGCGGCCCTACATACAGGGCAGAATAACTACTTCGTTTGGTGTCGACAGGACTACTATTTCGCTTCGTGTCATAGTGTACTGGACAGAGTATTGAATTTGTAGTATCGGATAGAGCTTATTCAGAGCCGCCATAGAGTCGATACAGAAGTGCGACCAACGATTGAATTATATGTCAGCCGGAAATACATATTCTAGGGTTTACCAAGTGGATACGACAATAAACTTATAGTTTTGAAGTTTACGCTGCCTTTTATTTAATTAGCCGGCTTGATATTATTCCCGACATCAACCTACACCACAACCGTACCTCGGCTACCCTGAGTGAATCTCACGCAACATCGAGACGCACCCACCCTCAAATGGCGCCCAACGTGTGGTCACAACAACGACACCACCCACAAATGGCGCTTTCCAACGTGGGAACTCAACAACGACACCACCCACAAATGGCGCTTCCCAACGTGGGGCTCGAAGGAAGACAGCTGTTCCAGTGACCGGCCCCGGGTGCGAACACAGCACCAAACAACGAGGAGGACCGGACGGAGCAGTTCAGCCCTGCATAGCCGAGGAACGACGCTGGAAGGCGGGAACAGAACCAAGCCATCGCGACATCACGACAACACTAGAGAAGACAACACGGGGACCACCAGAGAAGGCGACTCGGAGAGGCTGTGGCAAGTATGAATAGAAGACGTATAAATGTGTATATATGTATATGATATTTTGGGGGAATAATTATAAAGTGTATATGTTTCAATTTCTGGTGTGATATTTCGGGTGTATATATATATATATGTATTTTTTTTGTGTGTGATATTTTGGGGGAAAGAGTGAAATAAGTGTATTGCGTAATTTGTTGGAAGTGAGTCGAGTGCAAATACAGGCCTAGTTAGATTATTATTGGGAAAGCAAGCGTCGGATAGATGACAGAGTAGCATATAGATGATACTACGTAGCCATAGGAGTAAGGTAGTTAGGAAAATACGAGAAAGACGAGGAAATAGAAACAAGGGAACCATGGAGCAAAGGAAGGACGAGGAAATTATGGAAATTAGGGAGGAGGTCGAGAATAACGCAGGACAAGAAATAGAGGGAGAGCGAACGGTGGAAAAGCAACAGGGGAGAGAGAGAGTGGCAAAGGGGAAATGACGCTAGAACAGTTGTGGGAGCAGATGAGACACTTCATGGAAAATAATTCAAGGGAAAGTAGAGAACAAATAAAACAAATGGAAACTAAATTAGACAACAACTCAAGAGAAAGTAGAGAACAAATAAAACAAATGGAAACTAAATTAGAGAATAACTCAAGGGAAAGTAGAGAGCAGATTCTGAGGGAAAGTAAAGAACAAATAAAACAAATGGAAACTAAATTAGAAAATAACTCAAGGGAAAGTAGAGAGCAGATTCTGAGGGAAAGTAGAGAACAAATAAAACAAATGGAAAGTAAATTAGAAAATAACTCAAGGGAAAGTAGAGAGCAGATAAAACAAATGGAAAATAGATTGGGGGAAAGTTCGAGAGAGATTAGAGATCATATTGCAAAATTAGCGGAGAGAGGAAACAAGATGGAGGACAAAATAGAGAAGCTAGAGGGGAAGTTAGCCGAGAATGGGATCGGAATGGAGAACCAATTGAAGATAGCTATGGATAGGATGTCAGAAAGTATGAAGGATTTAGAAGTTAGAGTTAGAGATAGCGCTACTAGAGAGAATAGCGATCTAAAATCAGCTGTTGAGGAATCGATAGTGGAGAAGGTTCGAGAAATTCAGAATTCGGTGGAAGAGAAAATAGGTGAGATGGCTCAGGAAGTGGACGGTCTCAAGCGAGCCATAAAGAATAAAGAAAGGGCGGATAACGAATGTTTGGAAGAATTAAGAAGTAAATTAAACTCAATAAACGACGTACTAAATGGGGGTAGTCCCACAAATTTAAGCGGACATAGCAGCTCGGACCGTGCAGTTTCTAGACAAGAGGGCACAAGTGAGAGCCCGGCATCAGGTAGCAACATAAATGTAAGACATGTTAACAATAATGTTGGTGAGGAATGTCAGACCTCACGGGATGATGTGCGTAGTGAGTTGATAAATGTAAACGACAAGGCATATTTAGGCCGTCCCCAGTACCCCACTCACATTTTGAATGAGATTGGTTACCCTATTTTTGATGAGGTTGAATTTTCAAACCCACATAACTACATAAGTGAGCTAGAAACGTACTTTAGAGTAAGAGGGGTGCCGGATGACTTAAAAATGACTGTCGTACGAAAGAGCCTAAAGAGCCGACCACTCAACTGGGCGCTAGTGGCCCTAGGGGATAATGTCACTTATGAGGAATTCAGAGAAAAATTTTCGGAGAGATACTGGGGACAAAGACAACAACAAAGAATTAGGAAGGAAATTAATCAGAGCAGGTTTGACGCGGGAAGAGGCGTCTCTATGATAGACTATTTTCTCGAAATTGTTAAGAAAGGGAAAAGCCTCAATCCGCCAATACCGGATTCAGAGCTGATCCAAACTGTGATTTCGCAGTATCCCGAGAACATAAGGTATAATCTGATCGTAGCAGGGCCCCGAGACTTCGGGGAAACAATAGATTTATTGACTGCGCTGGATGGTTCGGACGCCACGCACTATGAATGTAGTGGACAGGCAGATTATGAACATGGCAAAGGAAAGGGTTCAAGCCCCACCGACCAGAAAGCGGGGACATCTCATAACATTGGAAACTCTTTCGGGAATTTCCAATGGTTATGTAGATGGGCATTTGGTTTGCCGTAAGAGTACTGATTAAGAAATAAGCGCTGGCAATATCATATTTTGAGAACATTACTAATCTGATCTAAACTGTCACAAGACTATTACCTCGACATGGGCTGATGAAAGTCTTTCATTTTAAAATAATTATTGTTGGCTGAGGAAAACATAACAAATATCTTATATGATTCGTAATTTCTCTTCGTTATCTGTGAACTCCTCACTTTATTTATCATAACTCATTCACAGACACAGCCAAATCAGTACCCGTACTGAAACTGCATCACTGAAAGAAAAGCTGATATGCTGTTGCAGGTCTGTGTAGCTCTGTCGCGTTCCCCTCCAAGGTGATTCACTCCCTCCAGGTAGGGTAATAGAAAGTGCACATCGCACAGAGACTACTGCACAGTGTGCAGGGTTTTGGCATGCCTGCCCTACTGGAACAAACATATACAACGCGATAAGAATGCAGAGTGGAACCGATGAATGGGTTGTTGTTACAGCTTCTTCGTCACACTTTCCATTTATATTACTTATGGTTCCATGGCCCTCATAATGCACTATTTTATTTTTCTCCCGCATAGACACAGCACTAGGGCTAATGTTTGTACTACGGAGGGAACATCCACATACACTTCCTAGTTTTCCGTGCTGAGTCACGTCCCCCCGACCTCCACTTCCTCATACCGCACGGTTTCAGAGCTGACGGTCAGACAGCAGTAATTGAAGTGGTGGTGGTGGTGGTGGTGGTAATAATAACTAATAATTATAAAAATCCGTAGTACGACAGCCCATGGATGACCAGGGTCTACCAGCCGACTGTTGGTCTCAAGTCCACATGCCTCAGCAAAAGTTAAAGATCATCCAACAATACGGAGTAACGTGCAGTTAGCACGATGATTCTCCTACAGTCGTTGTAGCTGGCTTTTGAAGCCGGATTTCGCTAATCATTGTAGCTCCACAAATTTATCATGCCGCTGTGTGCGTACAAGTCCTATACACTGGCTAAAATTTGATGAGACAATTTCTTCCTCATGAGGACTCAAACCATCGTTCATTTCGTATCGCTGGTCCAAGACATGACTCCTTAGATCTGGCAGCTACGACGCGGGATAGCAGTAATTATGGAGATGATTTTTTTTTCAAATTAAAACGCATTTCACCAATCAAGTTACAAGCATTTAGTGGTTCAAAAATCTAACAACCATTGTTATCTTCTCACTTATAATGGAACCTTTATAATGACGCGTTATCGTATACAGTTCAAATATATATATATATATATATATATATATATATATATATATATATATATTTATCTTTGCCACTCAAACCCATCAAGTTGTTAGAAACCGTACTATACTTTACATATTTCATTTCACAAATTTTAATCTAAAGATTCTTGAATGCGTGAACATATTTTTCAACACATTATACTGCAAGTCTAAATATAAATATAAATTAAATGAAATGAGCGACACGCTGCAGCCTTTTCATTACGCGATGATTTATTACTTGAATGTAGAGTCCGCTTTGTTTGTTCTATATCACATTTTCGTATTCATACACATACAGATGCTGTAAATCATTAATAACTTGTCATACGGTATCTCTTCTTCGCAATTTATCAGTGTGAATTCTAAAAGAATGCTTATAATGGAGCAAAAGAACATTTCCCCATCCCCCCACTGTATACTCCACAAGATCTTTTGTAGGCCTATTAGTTCATATCTAGATTTTTCAACCCAATAAACCAGATGAATACGTATAGGACTCCGTGTCGTGGGGTTGGCTTGACCCGCCATGGGGCATCTACAAAGCTAACTTAAGACATGGTATCGACTCTACGTGAATGATATGGAATTTAGAGTAGCTTATATAATATAATTACGGTTCCATCGTTTGGTTCCCTCTTATATTTATTTATTTAAAGAAACGTTACGGTATCCTATGCACGAGGTTCTTTCACTTTTTTTCTTTCCATTTTTTTTTATATTTAGTAGTTTTATAGTACTGTTATAACCATTTTCACACCCATTAATGATACATAAATTTGTATTATATATATACCAAAACTGGTCATAATCATGTCATAGTTTTGTGTTTGTGAGAAATGTACGCTTAGTTATCAGCAATAATAACCACTTGCCTAATACTATGTTAAACCTCCTGAGACTGACTTTTTGTTTTCATTTAATTTACTGTATTCCATAAATATTGAGCATTGTAGCTTTGAGATGTGAAACAAGTCAAACCTTAGTTCAGACGAATCGAAAGTAAGAATATGTAGAAATTTGTTTAATTCTATTCGGAACTTTTTCTCTTCGTCCGTCAAAGTTTTAAGTCAATTGGACAGAGTATTGAAGGTGGAAAAATTCAAATGTCTTGGAGCAACAGTAACAAATATAAATGACACTCGGGAGGAAATTAAACGCAGAATAAATATCGGAAATGCCTGTTATTATTCGGTTCAGAAGCTTTTGTCATCTAGTCTGATGTCAAAAAATCTGAAAGTTAGAATTTATAAAACAGTTATACTACCTGTTATTCTGTATGGCTGTAAAATTTGGACTCTTACTTTGAGAGAGGAACAGAGATTAAGGGTGTTTGAGAATAATGTTCTTAGGAAAATATTTGGGGCTAAGAGGGATGAAGTTACAAGAGAATGGACCAAGTTACACAAAGCAGAACTGCACGCTTTATATTCTTCACCTGACATAATTAAGAACATTAAATTTAGAAGTTTTAGATGGGCAGGGCACGTAGCACGTATGGGCGAACCCAGAAATACATGTAGAGTGTTAGTTGGGAGACCTGAGGGAAAAATACCTTTGAGAAGGCGGAGACGTAGATGGGAGGATAATATTAAAATGGATTTGAGGGAGGAGGGATATGATGATAGAGAATGGATTAATCTTGCTCATGATAGGGACCGATGTCGGGCTTATATGAGAGCGACAATGAACCTGCGGGTTCCTTAAAAGCCATAAATAAGTAAAACAGCGTATTGAAGACCGTAATGCAGGAATACTAGCTTCCTATTTTATTAGCTCAGACTGAGGGAGGGTTGATGAAGATCAGATTTGTATCTTGTATTAAAATTATATAGCCTATGTTTTGATTAGTACTAATATAACTTGGTTTTTAATATAAAACATCATCAGGGAAAGAATATACTCAAAATGTAAGATCAACATTTTGGAAAATATTTTTTCCAGGTTTTCTTTTATGCACACTTATCATTATACTGCTTTGAGACGAATGTCAGGAAGTGTCTCTAGAATTCTGAAGAGGAATTGAACGACGTTGTTTGTATGGCGGCTAATAGTGCAAGTATGTAGGATGGGAGAAGTAGTGAAGCCTGTGTAAGAAATTTTGTACCGTAGAGATTTTTCAAAATAAATGTTTATAATTACTAATAAAAACCATAAATAAAACATCTACATTTTACAAAAACATTTATTTTGAATTAGAATATATTGTGACAGCCCGTCGAGACTCGATCACGCGTCCCACAGAGGGCAGGGTGCGCGTGAAAGGTTCGGGTGACGTGGAGAAGGGAGCTGCAGCCACGCAAACTAGAGGGGCGCGACGAGAGGGGAAGAAAGCCAACGGCAGCGCGAGGTGAAGGGGGAGAATAGCAGCGTGACAGATTATTCTCGAATTGTCCAGTAACGGAAACGTCGGGAAGGCCCGCGAAGCGTTGCCTAGCAAATAAAAAGGAAGCCAGCCTCCGAGAGGAGAGCAGATTTGGACAGAAAGCGAGTTAGTCTTGTGTAGCAGTGAAGCCAGCTTCGAGACCAGAGTTGTGTCCGTAACTGTGGAGCCTGAAGCCCGGAGTTCGAGTGCAGTGGACCGCAGTTGGGGGACCTGAGTTCGAAGTTCAGCGGATCGTCTCTGAAGGTCTGGGGTTCGAGATTCTGTGAACGCGAGTGACTGAACTAGAAGAACTAGCCAAGACAAACGAGCTGTGAACTGAGAACTGACAGTTCTGTGTTGTAAATAGTGCTTTGTGAATATTAGTTAAGATTAACAGTTCATTGTTGTTCGCAATAATCCAAGTAAATTGTCATTGTCGTCTGTGGAGTGCAATACGAATACTGTGTTGCTGTGTGGAGAGCAAATCCTATTGTTGAGAAAATAAAATTACATTGTTGTCTAGTAATAAAATTTACAATATTCAAATGCTTCTCTATAACGGTTAGAATGTCTGTGACTATGAAACTAGCAGGCTCGGGTTCAAATCCTGATTGACACAAAAATGTGGTTGAGGTTTTTTCGAGATTTTTCCTTCAATAGCAAATGCTGGGTAGCTTTCAGCGCTGAGCTCTGGACTCATCTCACTAGCATTATCACTTTCATCTCACTCAGACGCTAGATAACCATAGCAGTTGATAAAGCGTCGTAAAATGACTAATTAAAAATACTTTGTCTCCGACAGGGCCCTATTTAGATGCCTGCACATCATTGCTTCGAAAGAAGAAACAAACTTCGACGTCGTAAGTTGAAGAGATGCCAGTCATTGCTCCATTCGTTCGGATAATTATGTACGTACATTTGATATAGAGAAATGTCCATATCGCAGTGATTGTAAAGTGTACATAAATGATAGTTACAGTTGGTAATTTGCGTAGGCCTATCTCAACAGGTAGCGGACACGTGAAGCACACAATGAATTGCGAAACGCAATACGAGCCTCACGTTGTCACATCAACTTGATGGATTGCGCAGATTCGATCTCGTTGAGATCTTATATGTGGCAACGTAGCACTTCCCATTTTACAGGCACCGAACTATGCTTTCAGACATGAGCGTGAGCATATTGCAGATCAAACATTTCCTCAAACGGTATACGTTATCGCCTCTTAAGTGACCTCCCCCCTGTCATTTTCCCGCTCTCCAATGTTCCGGCAAGTGTTTGCCATTCAGACTCCTGCTTCCATGTTCTTAACGCCGGTTAACTTTGTAGCATCTAAAATGATTAACATCGACTGCATCATTATGGCTGAACTACCTTCAGTCTTTCGTGTGCAGCGCCGAAATACAGTACAGAGTATGTACTAAAATGGAGTCAATCGTGAAGTTCAAATTTATAATTTATTTATTGCATCTGAATTACAGAGAGATGTAAGATTTAGTCCACCACCACTGCAGACGGTTTATTTTCTAAACAGGCTTTAGTGGAATAACTCTTAACCTAAACTAAGCTTCAGATAGGAAGACCTGTTAAACGTGTTGTGTGGTGTAGTAGATATTCCACTTTCTTCGATATTGTGGGTTGGATCCTTGGACCCCTGGAGGCCAAGTAGAAATAGAATTTCGAGGTTGAAATAAACATTCACGTTGAAGTGATATAACTCTGCAGATTGAGGGAGGAAATGGAATACATAAAAAATAGAAAAAACTTACGCGTTTTATAAATTAAGTGCGTGATTAATTATAAAATTGCTCTGAAAATCTGTGTAGTACGCCAACAGCGTATTACCGGCTCATCTACGAAAACACACACGCTCTAAATCTGAATAACAGTGTTGTTCTGCCCATCAGCCATCGCAGTAATAGCAGGAAGAAAGGATATAACTTAATTTTTGTATTTAATTTGCAAGAGATCCGTCCATTTTATTTTAAAACTGTGAAGAGAGAAATTATTCCATATCAGTAAGGTTCGGATAAAGTAGCTGTATCACGAAAGACTGTACAGCTATATAGGATAGGGCCTTTACTTACTTCAGACTAAGTAAACACTATCCTCTTGCACGAGCTAAAACTCTACCTGCTTATACACATCAGTGAATGGACAGCACAGCCGATAGGAATTGAATATACGTAGTCACTACTGTCGGCTGGGGGACACGCCGCAACTAGTTAATGTTTGTAAACAAAACGCACGGACCAAGGATGCCTATCCTGATACAGCTACTTCATCTCAACTATAGTTATCAGTTTCTCTAGTGATAAAAGTAAAAATCAGAATCGTACGGGTAATAAATAATTGCTGAGTAAAATAGTGTCAACTTCTAGAGGAAAATTATTTTTTTTTTCTGAGAAAAGTATTCATTTCGAATTGATTTGGTATTAGAATATTCTTTGCACTCTATGCAATGAATAACCTGTTAAAACCTGCAAGTTATATCACTTGCATCCTGTAGAGATTATTTATTCTGGTAGATTTAGGCCTAAGTTCAGGTTACGTCTGTTGCAGAATCACAAACGTACCTCACATAAGCAATTATATGCGCCGAAAAGAAAGACATTATATTCCGTTTTATATACAGTAGGTATTTACAGACTAACCCTCAAAGTAACATGGAGGTTGAATCCAAGTACGATTCTAATGAAATGATTCAAACAAGTTGTGTTGCACTCAGAATTTTCTCAGCGACTGATGCAACATACCAAGTCACAATAATCACAGCCGAGGTTTACTATATATTGTCACGCAGAATCATGGCGTACATATAGTTTATTACACTGCACAACAACCTCCAGAGTTTACAGATTGCCGAAAAAGAAAAGGCATAAAAATACAATAATAACAGGAATAATAGCTTAGGATTTAAGTATACATACAATAAATGTTGAAAAAAAAAACTTTGTTAATTTGAAATTAGACATCAAAATATCATTAAGTGTTAAATTTAAAAATTATTATATAAATTATTTTGAATATATGCAAGGAGCCCTTAATTACTATAATAACAATAATTTTAATTTTGATAATTGGTACTCCGAGACTTTTCCAAATTTCCACAAAATAGCATGGTATAGTGTCGCGTGCTCCCACCATGAATCAGCATATCTGTATCTCGTTTAACTTATGTTTGACTTCATAGTAATCCAACATACTAGGCTCATATGATGTTAAAATCTGACAGTAGGCTCGAAGATGCATCTTTAGAACTATTTTCTTTAAAAGTGATAATGTCGATCCTACGATAACTACCATTAACGGCAAAGCCATGGACTTCTTCATAACGGAAAAATCAATTTTCTTAAGTTCTTAGACTATGAAAGGGCAAACACGACGGTGGAGTGAGTTTGAAGAAGTTCGCCGAGAGGACAGGACCCTAAGACATGGACAGGTGTGTCTTTCTCCCTGCGGCAACGCCGACAGAGGTTAGAGTCCAAAGACCTGTCCCGCACAAAGCGAACGGCGGAAACATTGGCTTATTTAAGAATGTGTTGACATGGTATCACATAAGGTCTAAATACGAGTAAAGAACAAATAGAGCAGAAGAAATGCTTTATCATCTTTGGGGAACCTTTAGATCTACCTATGGAGTCCGGAATGGGGATATAAACAGAAGAGTAGTGTATTGTGGGTCCCTATCACCACGGCATGGCGCGTCCTCAGGTTGCGGATAGAGGAGGTGGCCTCCAGATATGGAGGGTAGCTGCGAATATATTGAATAAGCAGTCATGGACAGCCGATAAGGGGTGGTCCTCTAGCTTGGGGGTTGGGCGAAGGGCTAACAACCCATCACCGTAAAAAAAAACAGCCCGTTACGAAACCATACAATAAGCCTCGGAATGGGACTGATTCTTTGGCATGACCACAGCAAAGGATAGATGGGAGAATAATATTAAAATGGATTTGAGGGAGGTGGGATATGATCAGAGACTGGATTAATCTTGCACAGGATAGGGACCGATGGCGGGCTTATGTGAGGGCGGCAACGAACCTGCGGGTTCCTTAAAAGCCATTTGTAAGTAAGTAAGTAGGTGCTGAAAAGAATGTAGTGTGCTATACATATAAATTACAGCTATAGAGTACTCTTTCCATATTCTTGTACTATAAATATCACAATATTGAATTTAAATTTAAATTAAATTATATTTTATTTAACGACGCTCGAAATTGCCGAGGTTACGTCAACGTCGCCGGTGTGCCGGAATTTTGTCCCGCAGGAGTTCTTTTACATGTCAGTAAATCTGCTGACATGAGCCTGTCCCACTAAAGCACACTTAATTGCCATCGACCTGGACCGGGATCGAGCCCGCAACCTCGGGCATAGAAGGCCAGCACTATACCAACTGTGCTACCCAGGATGACTATCACAATATTAAAATTATTATTATTTTTTAATAGCCTATGTCACAATATCGCAATCTACGTAATTTGATCGCCACCTTCATACCTTTCGATAGGTCAAAATTCATCGGCAGGACGAAGCGCGTGGGTTAGTCTTACATTTCACCTGCAATCAAATCAAATCCAACAAATGTCCCAAAATATTGCATTTCTAGACTAAATTATAAAATATTTCAGTTACCTGATAAAGTGATTGTTAATTTTTTAGAACTATAGACATTTGAATTATCGAAATATGTATTTCATTCTTTGATAAAATTGTAATCAATAAGTAGACAATAGAATATTTTATTAAATATTATATAAAAATTTAAACCATTTGATGTTCAAGCTATATAATGTTACAACTTGATGATAAGGTTAATTCGAGAGACTGTAGTTATGTAGGTACAAGCGCACAGAGTTGAGCGATTCCGTATCAAGTCATCCTATCTTAATTAAATAGAGTTAGAGTTAAATGCGCTCCTGCCTTCGCACTCAACTAAAACGAAAACCTCAACAGGTCTGCATTACATTCTAGCATGTAGACATGGAAGAGGTTATTCAACGTCCCTAGAAATGAGCCACAGCATCTATTCTCACTTCTGAGTTGATTATAACATTGAAGAGAGTGATACCAAAACTAGCTTGGCCATTTTTATGATTAATACATATATAGGCCTATAGTTAAGTTTGAGCCCTCTATCATTCTTCCAAAACAAAGCCAATCCTTGTTTAAAAAGTTGTGTTATTGTATGTCACTAAAAATTGTCTCAGTCCGTATACCGGTAGGTACAAAAACTAGGTCAGTCCTTACATAAGAATGCACTTAACGTGTTTTGGAAAAACACTCTTTATTTATTATGAATACGTCTGCATCTTTTACGATTAAATATGTACATGACGGAAATTTTTCAATACCTGTTATATTCAGAGACGAAACCTGAACATATATTTTCTTTTTTTGCGCTTATATTTCGCAGAAGTAATTATTTTGCGTGATAAGTATTGATTTTATTTTCTTTTAACGCGTTTATAAATACACATTTTATACATGTCTTTAAATTATAGTTCTCAATTCCAAAAAATAATTTTTCTATCACGTTTACGGTTTAAGAGCATATTAATACTTTGATAAAATTAATGTAATACATCACTTTAAATAACGAATGTTTGACAACGCTGTTACAAGACGCGTGCCTCAACCTAAGACCTGACTACCGTGGGACGTAAGGGCAGTGAGATCGTGAGAATGGTCTGATGTTGACATTGAAAACATAACCGCACTCACTGCAGTGGAGACGGGATATTTAATATGTTGGCAAATGTTACAGTTTTTACTGTCATGGTGCAAATTGTTTTAGAAACAAAGGAGATTTCCCATTAAATGAAAAGATATAACGTACGAGTAAAGTGGCAAAGATTTTTTTTTTCCTTTGGTTTCAAGGGTTTATTTCGTAAAGTCATTGTTATTGAACACCTTCCACTCCTATAATATATGGTATATTATGGTATGGTATGATGTGATACGTGATACGAGATACGATATAGGCTATTTGATATCATATACGATACTATACAATATAATAGGCATTTATTATAATGTAATGTAATATAGGTGGCCTATGTTCGTCCATGCGCCATCAGCGTTATCATAATAATCCTCAAGTTTTCAGGTCACTGGATCTGTATTAGCTTTTCAAATTGAGAAAACAAAATAATTTTTCTATTTGTGTTTCTACAAGAAATATACAGAGTGGAAGTGAAATAATCCTGCAGATTGAAAGGGACGATAGGGTACAATTAAGTGAATTTAAAACCTAAATATTACGTTTTGTGATTAAATGCACGGTTAATTAAAATACTGAGTTGAAAATTTCAGCAGTCTGGAAACATAGTTTCTTTCTTCTCGTAATACAAAAGTAGGAGGTCAACGAACTCAGGTCTGTCTGCCTAAGCGAACTACTTCTCATCTCACTTTCTGGGTACAACGTTGCAAACTGGTCGCATCGATCAGTGGCTTCAAATTAGTGTATTTGTTTTAATTAAACTTACACGAAAACCGTCCATGTTATTGAAAAACGTCAGAAGGATAAATAATTCTTTATTAGATCGTCTATCATTATGGCCAAAAATCATTTTTTTTTTCCTAAGAAAACTATGAACTTTCCACCGAAATGGTATTACACTTTATTGTTACATACAACATGAGCTATTTTCTCTGAAAATCTGGAGGGTTATTTCACTTCCACGTTGTACGGTAGAAATATTGCAATATTCACTGAATTCTACCACAATACATGTTTTATCCTCCTTGTCACTTAGGGGTCTTCGAATTATTTAAGCAAAAACAAAATTTAATATCAGTCACTCTTTGAACATATGCATCATACTACAAGTTACCGGAAATATGATTCTATATATGTAAGAGACGTCTGTAAACTGCTATTTTCGCATTACTTTGGGAAGGTTAATAAGTTCGAAAGGGCATAAATGCAGCCCAGGAGGTGGCACATTTGCCTCTTATCCGAAGCTGCGCTTGAGCGTGGGTTCGATTATCGCTTGGATATTGTGAGCTGATTACTTAGTTGGATTTCTTCGAGGTTTACAACTACTGTAAGGCGTATGTCATGTAATCGCATATTAAATCTTCGGCCTCATCTTGCCAAATACTATTTCGTTATCATATTAATGAAGTGCATCATCGTTAAACACCTAGCATTTCTTATGACGTTAAATTTTCTCTCCGTCTAAAGTCCTTGCGCTGTCAGTGAAATCATTTCAGTAATATTTAAAATATCCATGCTTTAATAATTTAACAAGAGATACTAATGTAAAGGTTTTTCGTTGCCTTCCACATCGCACTGCCATTAACCCTTCAGTGCTCGCGCCATAATTTGTAGCACCTGTATTCGTGTGGATTACATTTTTTTATCAATCCTTTTGCATGTATGAATATGTAATTTTACAACATAGTCTATATAATTATAATAGTAACATTATTTTACTGATTCCATCAAACTGTTTGTGATATAACATTGTAACTCTATTTGAAATTTAACATTTAAATCGATGGTGTCAATATAATATAATGTGTGGTATTATGATACAAGGAATGTAATTAAAAGTCTATTACTATTATTATATAGAATTATCTGTTATTTATTATAAACTACAGTCTAGAGTTATTATCTCTACTCCTAAAATTTAAATCAATATTGGGTCCAAGTACATGTCTATTTCATATGAGAAATCATTATTCTGTATTATCATAATATATATCCACGTCATCCTTTATATATATTTTTTTATTATCCAATTTAAAAAAATCCTATTTCACCCTGAGGTATATTAGGGTTATAGTTGGTATCAAAATACATATTTTATAAGCAATAAACAATAATAAATTTATCATACAAAATTGTGGTCAAGGTTACAATTCACATGAATTATGTACAAGAATGCACCTTAATGAAAGAATGGATCGTTTCATAAAGCCTCAAGGCATGTCTCTATATTTATATCTAATGGTTATAGGAAGAAATATATATATATATATATATATATATATATATATATATATAATAGCTATTAAACATGTTATTTTAGAAGCAATAAATAGTTATACTAAGAGATGGCTTAAAATTTACGAATTAAATACATTATTTAGTAACAACAATTGGCAATAATCAGGTATTACAAGAAATGGCTCAAAATTAGAAATCAAATGCCTAATTAAAATAAAAATTAAAACCAATAGTACAATATTATAGTATGCGAAATTGAAGACTTGCAGTTTCATTATAGTTGATTAGAACTAATACGATTTTTTTCCCCCCCGGAATAATTTAACATTTTACAGTTTCACGAATATTCTATTCAAGAAGGATATGAAATACTTATATGATTTGGATTTGGTAAGTATATTGGTTAACGATTTGGTAAATGTATAATTTAGAGTGTTTAGTAACAACTCAAGCTCGTATCTTTCACGGCAAAAGACTGGACAATCATATAATACATGTTTGACATCTTGAGATTCCTCCCCACAAGTGCAAGTTGCATCGTCTTTAATATGGAATCTACATCATTTATATTGTAGGATAAAATAAGCACTGTAATAATAGAAAATGCGTCTAAAATGCATTACGAACGGCTTATAGAAATAAATCAAAATACAAATAAGGAACTCGAAAATATGCTTTTGCATTGCGTCAGCACTCGCGCGGATTACATTTGTAATCGCCTCTAAAAATATTATCAATTGCTACACAGAAAAAAAGTCACAATCACATCGAAACATTCCAAACATGAGAGCTAAACTGTAACAGAAAGGTACCGGTACTGAAAACTTGACGCTATCAGAGTTCAAATTCAAATTTTTATTAAAATTTATTCACAAATTACATTTGAAATGATACATATGAATATATACCCGAAATGAGCATATGCTCGTGCTCGGGTACAGTCCAGTAGTCTAGTTGAAAGCGGAGATGTGATAACGTGACAAACAACGATGGATTAAAAATGTACACCGCGAGAATACTGGAGGGTTAAAGTCTATCTGACCATGCTAGTAGATAGTAAATACTTAAGCCTTGGTGTTCCTGAACCGACGCATGCGATGTGCCAGGCGCGAGGCCCGCGTCGCACAAATCCGGACTACAGGAGAGATAGTGAGTGGTTTCTATAACTGTGAGACGTGAGATCTGCGCACCTCGCAACTATAGAAACCATTCAGTAGGCCTATGTCTCGTGTAGTCCGGATTTGTGAGAGGCGGTCTCGCACCTCGCACGTCGCATGCGTCAGTTCAGGAAAACCAAGGCTTTACTTAGCAAATTGATAGATTCTAAGTACTGCAATCCGCTAATACTGGTAACACTGCTTCTACTTCAGGAAGAGAAGTTTTTCAGCTCTCTGCCGTTGAAAAGGTATATTAATACGTGGCAGAAAAGTAACATTTGCCTTCATTTCAACTATCTGCGCTATATTTAATCGTTCATTATATATCGTATATGAATAAAATATAGTACAAACACGTGCAAATTTACAGTTGTAGCCTATATGAGTTACGTGTTGGTCTTTCACATTATTCTTATTACGACATTTCGTGTAAGTGTATCGGATTAAAAGACATCCACAGAGACTTGTGGTACAGCGAATATAACGGCAACAGATCTCTCCGTGGCCCCGATCTCTAGGTATCGTGAAAATATTTTAGATGTCATCTCTAAATGTAGATAACAGAAGGCAGCATTTTATGTTTTCCCCTACAGCCATGTCCAAATAAAAACTTAAATTGCAAACGGACGATACAATAGCACACTACACAATTCTTCTTACAACATTAATATACCAAATGTTGTAATGTTCCCCCACATGCCAAAAATTGGTACGACACGTCCAACAGTACACTCAACGTCATTTCTCTCCCGGAAGAAGCACTACTTAGAATTCTTCTGACCGAACGATCTAACGCTCTTAGTCGGGTTTTAACTCGAGATACTTAAGTCCAGAAGTAAGCACAGTGGCTATTAGACGATACATTTTGAGTAGTATACGTGTAAGTGACTAGAAATAATTGAGGAGTGTGATTTCAAAACTCGTTCAGTCCATTTGACCATTTTTATGATTTATACATGTTACCATATAAGATTAAGTTTGAGCCACCTATCATTATATTTTAACAATTATTATTATTAATCTCATTCAGATGAAGCTTACAAACATGTATAAGTATTAGGTCATTTTTGTCGATAAATCATTATCATTACAAGTTTTTCAATAGTTGAGCTCAACATTATCTTGATCTGTAATTCAACCAGAAAAAAATACGTGAAAAAATAATAATTAGGTAAGAAATAAAAACGTTTTTTGCATTTTTCTCAAAACTTGTTTAAATGAGCTTGAATAGTTACTGATCTCATGGTTTCAATTGTATTCTCATGTAAAATTTCAGGATATAAATGAATCGGTCATTGTTAAAATGCATTTCTTTCAGTATTGCGATACTTGAAGAAAACTGTTCTACTAGCTTAATAATTTTAAAGTTTTGCTTCTGTTGTGTGTACGTACCACTTCCCATATTAATACTGTACTAAGCTAGAAAGTACAGTATAATTGGTTTGTTTCATTCTCTCTTATTCATCAAAATAGTTCCTCATTCATTTCGTCAAGAATTGACTTAATTCCTTTTAACAATGAACGATTCAAATGTGAGCGTTACAATTAATCCATATTATTTAAGAATTATTACTCTAATAACTCTAAATAAATATATATTAAGTATAGCCTCTAGAGCAGGGGTCGTCAGCACAGAGCACGCTCGGGCTAGCGTCGCTTACCCGCGGAAAAGAGACTCCACTATAGTGCACCGTAGCTGCTGGCGGGTATGCTCTATCACTCTCTGCCTGCTGCTCGACGGTGCATTTGATGTTGCTCCGAATACCCTTTACCCATTTCAGCGAGTGCTGACGACCACTGCTCTAGAGTATCCAATTATTCTCGCTGCACTCTGAATACTTACAAATGAGTCTAAAACAAAATAATATAGAAATATTATCCGTATACAGAGTGGGCGAAAAGTCGCTTTCCCCAAATACTTCCTTACATTTAATTACATTCAATTTATATTTTATTACATATTCCTAGACAGATATTGTTCAAAATGGAGACTTTGTTTTCCGATACACAATTCACAGCTACTCGTTTGTTCAATATAGACCTGTATGTA